>NC_139242.1:51731579-51855071 GCF_977018435.1 Lepisma saccharinum
AATTAGCCAAACGTGGCACAAAAAGCGAAGAAAAATAAAGCTTCAATCAACATGGACAGACCACACAATACAACCCTCCACAGGGCATTACACTGATTCTAGTGTTCGGGGTTGGCCACAATAGGGAAGGGTGCCCTGCCGACCAGGCACGTATCTAGAAATATGTTTCGGGGGTGGGGTCCGAACTAGGGATGGCCAAACGGATCCGGATCCGAATCCGATAATTCCGGATCCGGATCTGAAAGTTTCGGATCTGGATCCGGATCCGAGAGTTTCGTATCTCAATCCCATTATAATATTACCACACCTTAAAAGGTATTATAATCTTCGATTACAAAGAAATTTTTCATTAGTTAGTCCTACAAGATTTTTTTTTCAAGTGTTGTTCCTAAAATACTTTGCTACGCATCGGCTAACACGCTCGTGCACAAAAATAATGTTACTTGTTTAACATAAAATGTCAGAGGTGATTTTGTAAATGCCATTGAAACGAATATGTATTCATTCGAATGTATTGGAAATGGAAACACACATAAATTTGAGACATTCCATTCCAGGATGAAACCCTTAACATATATAACAAGATAGAAATGTTATACAAAAATTATACAATTGTTCTACAGTTACAGTTTTACAAATTAAAATAAAACATTATAATATATGCAGTGTTATATAATTACAAAGTGTAAGACTAACAAGGGAGGATCTAAGTGTCCCCCTCCGATTGCCATGAAACTTGGCAGGCGTATAGTGGGGCCCAAAGGAAGAAATACGTGTTTTTTTTTGTTTCAGCTAAAAAACTGTTTTAGGGGCAAAACCCCTCAAATGTCAAGATGAGGACAAATTGAAGTGAGGATCTGACCCCTGTGTCCCTCCGATTTCCATGAAACTTGGCAGGTGTATAGTGGGGCCCAACGGAAGAAATACGTGTTTCTTTTGTTTCAGCTAAAAAAAAACTGTTTTAGGGGCAAAACCCCCTCAAATGTCAAGATGAGGACAAATTTAAGTGAGGATATGACCCCTGTGTCCCCCTCCGATTGCCATGAAACTTGGCAGGCGTATAGAGGGGCCCAAAGGAAGAAATAGTGTTTTTTTGTTTTTTTTGTTTCAGCTGAAAAACGGTTTTAGGGGCAAAACCCCTCAAATGTCAAGATGAGGACAAATTGAAGTGATGATCTGACCCCTGTGTCCCTCCGTTTCCATGAAACTTGGCAGGTGTATAGTGGGGCCCAATGGAAGAAATACGTTTTTCTTTTGTTTCAGCTAAAAAAAACTGTTTTAGGGGCAAAACCCCCTCAAATGTCAAGATGAGGACAAATTTAAGTGAGGATCTGACCCCTGTCTTACCCTCCTATTTCCATGAAACGTGGCAGGTGTATAGAGCGGCCCAAAGGAAGAAATACGTGTTTTTTTTTGTGTTTCAGCTAAAAACTGTTTTAGGGGGCAAAATCCCCTCAAATGTCAAGATGAGGACAAATTGAAGTAAGGATCTGACCCCTGTGTCCCCCTCCGATTTTCATGAAACTTCGCAGGTGTATAGAGGGGCCCAAAGGAAGAAATACGTGTTTTATTTTGTTTCGGCTAAAAAACTGTTTTAGGGGGCAAAACCCGCCTCAGATGTCAAGATGAGGACAAATTGACGTGGGGATTATCTGACCCCTGTGTCCCCCTCCGATTCCCATGAAATTTGACAGGTGTATAGAGAGGCCCTATGCACCCTGTTTCTTCCTATGCCATATTTACGTGGTTTCGGGGTCAGATCCCCCACTTCAATTTCTCATCATCTTGACATTTGGGGAGGGGGGCTCTATACACCTGCCAAGTTTCATGGAAATCGGAGAGACTTAGACCTCCCTTGTAAGTGTATTAATTAATTACAAATCGCGCACGCGCGCACACACACTATATATATATATATATATATATATATATATATATATATATATATATATATATATATATATATATATATATATATATATATATGTATGTATACGAGGGTCACTATTGATATTTTGAGCCTTGGCAACACTGATTGAAGTTAGGCGCGATTTGACGTTTGCACGGAATCGTCTGGCATTATTGACCATAACTACCTTCAAATGTTTTGTCAATAGCTTGATTTGTGTTGTTTATGTTGCCTTGGAGATTGCGCGAAAACAATAACATGGAATTAACTCGTGAACATTTTCGTGCGATTTTTTACGATTTTCGACGTGGATTATCAAGACAAGAGTGCATCGATCAACTTACTTCCACATTTGGCGATGAAGGCCCATCCTTTGCCACTGTGAGACGCTGGTATAACGAATTTAATCGTGGCCGCCATTCGCTCACCGACGAGATTCGCGAAGGTCGTCCAAAATCAGTTGTTGTTCAAGAAAACATTGATGCTGTGCAAAACCTAATACTGCAAGATCGTCATGTGACATACTGTGAGATTGAGGCAACCATAGGCATTAGTTCCACCAGCATATATAAAATATTACATGATCATTTAGCTGTGAGAAAGGTATGTTCTCGTTGGATCCCACACAATTTGACAAAAAATTAAAAAGACGCTCGCGTCAATTGGTGCAAACAAATGCTCAATAAATACAATCGTGGTGCTTCAGAAGACGTATATAAGATTGTAACAGGTGACGAATCATGAATATATGCATATGAGCCTGAAAGTAAACAGCAGTCGACTGTATGGGTGTTTCAAGATGAACCCAATCCAACAAAAGTTGTTCGCGCTTGAAGCACATCGAAACAAATGGTCGCCTGTTTTTTGGGGAAAACTGGTCATGTGGCAACTGTGCCTTTAGAGGAACGTAGAACGGTCAACTCTGAATGGTACACAACAATTTGTTTGCCAGAGGTCTTCGGTCAAATACGGAAAACAAACAAACGCCGTCGGATCATTCTTCATCAAGACAATGCCAGCTGTCACACATCTCGTCTAACAACCGACTTTATGAACAGTCAAAAAATCGAATTGATGGGTCATCCGCCGTACAGTCCTGATTTGGCACCCAATGACTTTTTCCTTGTTCCCGAATGTCAAGAATAAATTGCGTAGACAACGATTTTCGTCGGCGGAAGACGCCGTTGATGCGTTCAAAAAACCATATTATGGAGGTGTCTCAAGAAGATTGGAAAAACTGCTTTGACAAATGGTTCGAACGAATGCAAAAGTGTATTGACCATAAAGGAGAATACTTCGAAAAAACAATAAAGCAGTTTTCAATGCCAAATTCCTGTTTTTTCATTGTTAGGCTCAAAATATAAATAGTGACCCTCGTAGTAGCATGTAACAATATGTTATAAACACATTCTTACTTTCCAAAGAAGCGCATGTGGGATGGCAAAAACGGATCCGGATCCGAAAATTTTAGGATCCGGATTTCGGATCCGCCAGGATCCGGATCTGGCCATCCCTAGTCCGAACCAAGTGTCTCAGGAATAATAATAATTATGTTTATATTAAAATAACTATATTAAATAAAATTAATACTAAATACAATACATACATTAATATTATATTATCATTACACGAATAGGTAGAGATATATAACAGCGCATATTCATTACGTAGCTTAGACTGTAGTTAAGATCGGAATAATTTACATAAAAACAAGTGCCCTGGCAATGGAATTAATGTCAAATAGATGAATATTTGAATATTTATCGAATAACAAAAATAATGTTA
Source organism: Lepisma saccharinum (assembly GCF_977018435.1). Classification (NCBI taxonomy): domain Eukaryota; kingdom Metazoa; phylum Arthropoda; class Insecta; order Zygentoma; family Lepismatidae; genus Lepisma; species Lepisma saccharinum. The sequence continues at coordinate 51,735,274 of NC_139242.1, forward strand.
CATGTAGTTGGAGAAAATAAGTTTCTGATTAATATTTATGCATATTATTCTGAGCAGTAGTGTACATAAATCTTCTTTGTAATGACATTCAAAGCCGTATGATCCCAATATAATCCTTTCCTTCTAAAAAGTTCAAAGGAAATTAATAACCATCTGTTATGCAACATATGAGTACTTCGTAAGTCTTTTGGGGGGGTTCTTAGCCTGGACCTCCCCCCTAAATACATCTTTCCTGTCCTTCAAAGCCGTATGATCCCAATATAATCCTTGTCTTTCAACAAGTACAGAGGAAATTATACAACAAATGCTAAACGAGTATATTTTCATTATATATAATTTTCGTACTTAATAAGTCATTCGGGTTTGGGGGGTCCAGACTCTCTAAATACGCCCTTCCTGTCTTTCAAAGCCGTATGATCCCAATATAATCCTTGTCTTCCAAAAAGTTCAGAGAAAATTATATAACAAAGGCTAAAAGAATATATTTTTCATTATTTAATTTTAGTACTTGATAAATCTTTCGGGGGGGGTGCGGACCCTCTGGACCCCCTAAATACGTCCTTGGTGCCAACGTCCACACTGCACAACCTATTTTGTCAATATATAGTTCTTGTCCACCCGGTCAAAATTCTCTGGCGCCGCAAGAATTACGCTGTAGAATTTTAGCACAACGCTGCGACAAAATAGTAATTATCCCCAGCTTTGCAGATCTGGAATTTTACATCAGGATCTGGCTTCAATTCTGTATTCAAATATAAACAAGAATGCCACATATGGCTTCATGTTAATGAAACCATATTCTGCGGAAACCTCTGATGAAACATGAATAAAGTAATTAAACAGTGGGACGGCATCTTCTGCAGATCATCATGAGGTTGATGAAGGTAATCTCGGGATGCTGGGATTTGTAAGCAGCGGGAAATGGATGTACAGACCACATTCATCATTCAGTCGCTACAGCGCCGCATGGATACAAATCTCATCGGTTGGACGTGGACAATTTTTACCGATTAGCCCGACTCCGCACTGCGCTATCGAATCAACTGAGAGAGTGCTGGAAATTGAATAACAGTGGAAGCGCTGGAAATTACTCTCCGGTGCTAGCTGTATCAATCTACCTGCATGCCAAATGCAGCTCTCTACTCAACGACAACTTTTAACGTGTAGAGGATAAGTAAGTTGTTACTCTTCTCGAAATTACCGGTTTCGGTGTTTTTCTCTTTTCATTAACTTCAAATTATACAGTTCGGTACTTTAGTGATTTAGAGTTTCTGGGTCATATGGATGCATTGAGGGCTGAGGGAACAATCATCCCTTGGTTCTCCGCCTTTCACATAAAAAAAGGCGATGCCCCCCCCCCCCCCCATTCATTGATTTTTATATTGTGAGCACTTCAGCACACGGGCTATTTTTGCCCGTGACGTAAAACACGGATAAAACCATAACTAAAACAAAATTGCGCAGAGGCCTCTAAGCAAGAAAGTAAAATGTATGTTCAAAACTTCCTTACTCAATTGCTAAAATTATTTCATTCATTTACTTCTACACAAGAGCTAAACTGTACAGCCTGTGAGGACTATAATATTCTTAAATATTAAAAGCTGAGGCTGTGAAGGGGAACTCTGCACACAGAAGGACAAACACGGGACAACACAGCCCTACGGAGGATTACACTGGCCGCAGGTCAGAGCATCGTTAGCCTGCAACATTGCAGTTACCGGAGTGTAGTACGTGGAGTGTGCAAGACCAATTGTCTCCTTTCGTCTACAATTTAACCAGCCTCAGAGACAAAATTGACCACCTCTGATGCCTCAAGTGAACGATCATCCCACTCCCTTCTAAACCTATCAAAATTTGAATGTGGGCCACTACTATAAACTCACCCCCCCCCCTCACACGTCACTGCTGGTTCGTCAGTACGCACCCATTTTAAGACGCAAAGCAAGATCCTCAATGGCACTAGACGGAAGTCATATATTATGTGCTAGAAAGAAATCAGATGTCAGGGTTCACCACAGATGCTGGCCTGTCCAGCGTTGATGGCTCCACAGACAATGAAGCCTGCAAACCTTGCATTTTCACTCATAAACAATCGTTTGCGTTGATCGCAATACCGGTAACAGGTCTATTCTGGCTTGATTTTTTTTTTTTTAGTTTGGAAACCCCTCACCATTTCTGTACGGGTGAATGGCAACGTAGCATCGCTTGGGCGGTAAAGGGAAGCGACAAAAACTGAACCGACCAAAAACTTTACGAGTTTCTCTTTTGTTTAGTGTATGCAAGACTTTTTCAGATATCAACATTTTTGATACCCTTCATGGCTTTCAGGATACAATGTGTAAGGAAAAAAACTGACGATCGAAGGTGGATGAGAGAAAACCATCCTGACTATAGAGTAGTCGTCAAAGCCTAGCACCTACACCTGTCCCAGGAATCTGTGGAGCAATTGACCTAAAACAAGTCCTCGGCGCAAATAGTGAATCGACAGGGATCGACCAATGAACGCGTGAAAGAGAAGGGGATTCCATGGAGGAGGCAACGCGGCTACAGCTACCAGACGTTTGCAGCCGCGCGCTGTTTGCTCCTCCCACTCGCTTTCTCCTTTTCAATGCCGTTATGTGCGGCGCTGCTTCGCAGACCTGCGACGGAGCTTAGTAATTCCGCAATGGGAAACCTGAGTGCATAATCCTCGCATCCTAGTCTGGTGTAGTTCCCTCGTGTTATAATCCTATTTGCATCTACTCTCCCACGTGACCAATAGCCATTCATCCACGGCAACATCACAATTTACCTAGCATTATTACAAATACACTACGTTACCCAACGTGCTCCCACTCGTGCAACGAATTACGTAAGTGTATCTAACTTCACCGTCTGCATGCTAACAAGAGAAACCTTGAACTTCCACGAACCAATGCGGCACACGAGTTTACGTGTCCGTTTACATTGTATTGACGAGGAAGATTTGCAAACTCCTCAGCTGAGCCTTGTATAAGAGGAAGTCACGAAGATATCCACGGAAGAGCAGAGTCCAAATACATGCAAGGTTTTTTTCTGCCTACAGGTGGACGCATGGACTTCCTTCTGTGCCGAAGAGAATTCATCACGCGAACACAGTTACTTCCTGTTGAAAAAGTCCGTGCTTGCTCCCTAGCATTTAACGTCCAATACTTTTGAACCTTTCAAGCTAGAATCTGCCAACATATCATTTAACGTTCAGATCGTTTGCGTGCATAAGAAGCTTAGTGAACGGCATATCTTGTCTGTCAATTTTTTGGGAGATGAAAGGATTTGGGAGTACTGTTACCACCTTTCAAAAATTTAACGAGTATAATGTAGCCCTGTGACCCGTTTCTTAGGCTTCTACATACGGCAAATTGAATTTTGTTAATGGAATTCATGTTTTTACCATAATCACAACAAAGCTAAGAATACATTGTACTCTAATGTAGGTTTAAAAAACAGAAGAGGATGCACTAACTTGTCAGCGTTTCGTCACTTTAGAAGCTAAAGGAGCTTGGAGCGTGTCCCTAAATTTCTCTACTCCACAATTAATAATGACTGAGGATAAATCAATCATTTCAAATCATTCATCGCCAACATCAAAACTTTTACCCTGCCTTGTTTCGGATTTGCACACAGATTCATGGACGACCGGAAGGGGAGGACCAGCCCCCACCCCTCCAGAAAATGAATGTCACTCTTACATTATAAATTACACATATAATTTCATTTCAGACACAGTAATTATGTTAATTATTGGAAAGGTGTTGCAGAGAAATAACTTCAAACTGAAAGAGTGTTTTTGGGGGGAAAAATATGTCTCGTTTGCCCCCGCCTGGAAAAAATGCCTTGATTGCCCCTCCCTGGGGAAAAAATCCTGCGGATTAGGCAACTACGGGACCATTGCCCCTCTGGCTCCAAGGCTCATGCAAGCATTCCCCAACCTAACCATTTCCACTTCGAGACAAGCCTAGCGTTTGCATGTGCTATAATAGAAATCGGCTTTCAAATCCACGCTTGTTATTTCTTGTGGGTATCTACAGCCTATTTGTCACGTCAAGTCCTTAACAGGAAGAAGAGCTGCAAAAGAAAACGTACAAATATGGAACACCGATACGTCGTTTGTCAAAGATCAAAGGTACTGCGCAAGAGTTTGTCCTTTGGGTGACCAACAAAAGATAACCATAATCAGTACACAACTTAGTCATATTGAGGAATGCGAAAGCAATGTAGCTGGTTCAGCAATGCGTGTTATTAATAAACATGTTTACGCACTCTCATGGAAACATGACGTAATGTCTTTGGAAGGTCATATACCAGGAAGAGCATGAAAAGAGGACGTTTGCAGGTCATTTCTTTACATATGACACATCTTCCATGTCAAATCTTTCTTGGGTATAGTCGTGGGTGTAACTTGGGACCTAATTTTGAGGGGGCAGAATCAGACTTGCGGCCTAATTTTGAGGAGATAGGATCAAACCTGGGACTTAACTTTGGGGGAAGAGACTAAAAAGTTTTCCATCCCATAAAAACATCATCCAGGATTATTAACTAAATAACTGTAGCGTTTGCGAAAAGGCAGAAAACACACATATTACTCTTCATTACTTTGCTTCTCAGATCAGCTAACTTGTAAATTTGGGGGGAGTGCCCCCTTGCCCCCAAGTTACGCCTATGAGTTTGTATAGTTGCCTTTCCTCTTCTACGATTCGTTGTTGGAATGACAGTGCGTGTACTAGAAATATGGACTGTCTAGAATATGAATGTCAGCTTAAAATTATATGCACATACAATTTAATTTCAGTCGCAGTAATGTACAGTCACCGGCAATAAAAATGTGACAGCTGGATCCTGAAATACTCGCTTCCCTGCAAGGCGTTGTGTGTGTTGCATAACTCTGCGGCGGTGGTAGAAGCTGCCATTGAAAATTTTTGCTATTAGAATCCGCTTATCGCCGTCGAGTTAGACAACACACATAACACCTTGCAGGGAAGCGTGCATTTCAGGACCTAGGTGCCCCATTTTTATTGCCGGCGACTGTACGTTGATGGTTATAAGACACTGAGACAAGTAAGACTGATACAGATCGTTGCAGAAACGTGATAACTTCAAACTGAAGCAGTGTTTTTAGGGAAGGGGCAATTTTGTTTCCCTCTCTCCCGAAAAAATCCTTGCTTGCCTTAAAGGAAGCCTGTGGACGCCTTACGTGTTGGGCAAAAAAAAGTGCTTTCCTCTGGGATCGAAGCTTCATTGCCCGTTGGTCCCCGCGGGGAGATTTTCTTAGTCACGAAGAGGACCTGATTCATCACAATCGCGTGAGGAGGATGAACAGACATTTGTTCCCGCCAAGTGCTGTTCGATAAGCTCCCTTCAAACCTTCCAGGCAAAGAATTACCACGCCCATGTGGAACATTGTAGAACTAGGTAGATCTTGAGTTTGAGTTCAAGCATTGTGAATAAAACTTGCTCCAAGAGGCAAAGGCGCCGATTTCCTCTGATATTTGGGGGGGAGGGGGCAAAGCTAAGCAAAGCATAAATACAGATATCTTTCAGTTTGCGGCCGGAGGGGGGGGAGTGGGTGGCGAGCATTTTTTTTTTAAATATCAATAGTAGGGACCTAAGAATAAACACTTGAAAAACTGTATTTACAATTACTAACTCTGAAAACATAATTATATATATATCAAGGTACATCGATTATGCTCAGCTGAACAAAAAAATCACTACATTGCGATTAAATATAATTATGCAACATAATGATTATGCATTATATAAATATGTAGGAATGCACTATGAAGTATCACACATATGATACTAATCGTGATGAAATAAAACAGTGACATATTGCAAAACAGATTATTTTCAACTTCTACCCGTATTTTACGACGGGGAAACAACATTCATCTCTTTAGTGTCAATATTATACAGTTTTTCCTTATGTACTTCACACAGCGCCACAGAATTAAGACGCTATTGGGCCATCGTACGAGGGGGTGCTGAAAAGTTCGTAGCCCAACCCAGAAGGAGTGCACGTGGAATGATGAAACTTTACAGTTTTAAAGAACATATCTTGGTATGTACACATGCAAATTTTCATATTAATAACGGATTTAGTATTGTGGTTTTCAGGCCTCGGAAATGATCATGTGTGCCCAGCCAGCGATTTTCACAAACATCGAGATCACAGCCGTCATCAAATTTTTGTTCCACCAAGGAAAGTCGTCAAAGCAAATTCATAAGGAAATCAGTGGAACACTACGGGACTCTCCTCCATCATATGCAGTTGTGAAGAAGTAGGTGGCACATTTTAAACGTGGCGATTTTTCAACAGATGACGCTCCACGTGAAGGAAGATCAAAAACAGTGACTGTTTCCCAAATCGTGGAAGAAATTCATGACCTTATTCTTGAAAATCGCAGAATCTCAGCAAAACGTGTGGCAGAGATTATGGGCATTTCTTGGGAACGCGTTGGTGCCATAATTCATGATGACTTGGACATGCGCAAGCTCTCGGTAAAATGGGTTCCCAAAAATCTGTCAGCAGATCAAAAGCGTGAAAGAGTGAGGACATCAAGGGAAGTCATTGCCCATTTTGAACGCAATGCCGACCCATATCTGTCACGAATGTTAACCATGGATGAAACATGGTTGTACCACTACGATCCTGAAACGAACCAACAGTCAATAAAGTGGCGGCACTCAGGTTCCCCTTGCCCCAAGAAGTTCAAGATGCAGAAGTCGGCTGGGAAGTGTTTGCAACATTCTTCTGGGATAAGGATGGAGTCGTACTCGTAGACTACCTGCCCAAGGGTCAGACATTTAATTCAGAGTATTACTCTGCATTACTCACAAAATTGAAAGACAAATTGAAAGTGCAACGCCGCGTAAAAATGAAAAAAGGAATTCTGTTCCTGCAGGACAATGCCCCTGTCCATCAAGCACTGCAAACACAACTGACATTGCATGGTCTAGGGTTTCTATGTCTAGATCATCCCCCTTATTCCCCAGATCTAGCTCCGTCAGACTACTTCCTATTCCCCAAACTCAAACAACACTTGAAAGGACGCCATTTTGGATCTGATAAGGAAGGGATAAGCGGTACGGAACAGTAGTGTGTGGAACCACCTTCAGAATTTTTTTTTCACTGGTCTGCAAAAATTGGAGCACCATGCAAGGAAGTGTATTGCACTTCGGGGGGAGTATGTAGAATAACTGTAAAATTTCATCATTCCACGTGCACTCCTTCTGGGTTGGGCTACGAACTTTTCAGCACCCCCTCGTACTTCGAAAATAGTTCTCGAGGGGATGCAAAGCACAAACTACTTTCAGCCTCCTCGCAACAAAACAACGTCAAAAGCAAGCGCACTTTCTGCGGTTCTAAAGTTGTCCTACCTATGCACCATGGGTACTAAAAGGAACATGGGTTATATATAGAATATCGTTGTTAAGTACTACTTACATTTTGGATTTCTTCTTGAAATAGTCAAAGAATGTTCCAGTTTTTCTTTTCTCCGTTCTCCGTTCTCAATCCTAAGCTCAACAACATCCACCCACCACAATTCACTGTAATGTACTGAACAAATACGATCAAGTGGTTTTCTCGCTCCTTTTTCTCTCTTTTGAATGGAAATGAGAGCCAAAACATTCAAATATTTTGATTCACTTGGACTTGGATCGGAGGCTGGTTCTGCTAATTTCGCGATATTATTAACTCAATGGCTATTGTAAGAAACAAAGATGTATACAGGGTGTCCATAAAGTACTGAACCAATGTCTGTATTTTATCATCATAGCTACGGTACTGCGAAAGACGACCGAGTGAAGACCTTCTGGAGGTTTTCATGTGGGGAGCTTTGCCATCTAAGGTGTATGACGTGAAAATCAGGGAATCGGTTACCAGTTGCAGAACTTCTGTGGTTACGAGTTGCCACAACAGTCTAGTTCTGAGTTGCAGACCTCAAAGTCTATTCCAGCTTGAAAATATACTAGTGAGAAACAGCAGGGAGGTTAATCAAATTTGCAAAATCTAATTTAGTAGAATTTCACTGAACCACGTGCAGAACATACCTATAATCCATGACTGAATTGATTGATTGATTTCGTTTATTTTACTTCGCTTTTCTGTCACTTTTAGCTAATCGCGAGGATGAGGATGATTGCTAATATGATGAAATTGATGAAGGGAGACTCACAAAGGTCGGGATTCGAACCCAGGACCCCTAGGGTCGTGGCGCACTGTGCTAACCACTGCATTTTCGAATGTAACATACCGGAATAAGTTAAAGTGAATCCAAAATATCGATTCATTCCGGAACCTTTATGACAAAGGTGATTGTACACTCACCGGCAATAAAAATGGGACACTCACCGATATCCTGAAATATTAGTTTCCCCGCAAGGTGCCATGTGTGTTGCCTAACTCTACAGCGATAAGCGGATTTTTATAGCAAATTTTGAATGGCAACTTCTACCACCGCCGCAGGGAAGCGATTATTTCAGGGTCTATACCCTGTCCCAGCTAACTGTGGAGCAAGGCCGTGAATAGCGTCAAGAGAAGCGAGGGAAATCTATTGGCCAGAGAGAAGCAGTAGACGTTGATGGGGAAGGGTGGTAACTTCAGTCGCTTTCCCCCACTCCACGCAATTCCGTTCCTCTTACGTGTTCAGTTTCATTGGTGGAGCCGTCTCGCGTCACTACTTGCGCAGAGACTTGTTTTCGTTTGCCTGCTCCACAGTTAGCTGGGACGGAGTATAGGTTCCCCATTATAAATTCCCTCTTTTTCACTCATAAGTTGACTTCCCGGGTTTTGCTAGGATTTCACGGTTAAGTGGGAACCCTTATCAAGTATAAAGACTCTTAACATACCAATTAGATATTGGGTTACTCAACTGTCGTGGATGTTGCTACCACTCCTGATGGAAACTCAGCCAAATCAGTACTTTTAAAGTGACTAGGGTGACTATTTCCAAGTCAAGACTCACCTGCACTAACTCTGAAAAACGCAAAACGAAATTTTGAAGAGGCGGTTGTAAAGCTGCGATAAGAATATGCAGAGAAGGCGCAAAAAGCAGGACAAAGAGCTGCCAGCTACCCGGGGCTTAACAGGCAATTTATATACGGCCCGCGGCCAGATTGAGGGAGGCGAAGGAGTCCCCAGCCACATCAATAGAGACCACAAACATTCCTTCCAGCATTTCTTCTTGCCGAGGTGCAGATGGCTATGATTGCATTTAAATATTTTATGAGGCGACGGGATCAATAACTTTCCCGGAAGAGCGGGTCCCGACTCCCAATAATCCTTCAATAAGCCCGGAACTAAGTCACCACCTTCCTCCCTCTTGCTTCCGGGCGAGGCTTCCGCATCTAGGCAACAGTTTCAGCCCCGACGCAAGACAATATACACCAGGGAGAAAGTTCGCCGATGAATGCTAATGCATATGATATAAAAGATCAAAGAATTAAGAGACAGCAAAAAGCTACCCTTTCAAACTCGTATTAACTCTGTATCAACGCGTCTCGGGTTCGATTGTCGGTGGAAGCACAGTGAATAGTAGTTAGAATTCCCCTTTAACCTGTAGGAGTCGACTTCAGGAGCTACGTAAGTCTATATAACTATTGCGAATATTTTTACAATAGCGTTCATGTGAATGCTCTACAAGGAATTCTACGCATTTTTTTTTCCAGAATTTGGAATCACTGTATTTCGAGAGTACAGGAAATTTCGAAAACGGCTTCGCTGGCGTCAGCCAAGGGTCCATCCGAGCCTTAAAGGTCAAACTCATTATTTGGAAGATTTGTACAATATAAGAATCAATTAGTTGGGTTTTATCCAGAACACCTATGGCTGTTTTATACGGACAGAAATATTCTTGTATAAAGTAAATGTTCAGCACACATTCTCAAATTGCCAACTATTCTGAATATCACAGAGTCCATAGTTTGAAATGTGACACAAATGCCCATTAGGAAATAGTAATTTCAATTAGCTGGCCAACAAAGAACAGTGAACACCACATAAGATTATATGAGATGTTGATTGTAGCCAACACAGTCTCATTCACCTGCAATGACACAATCTCTGCAGTATATTAGGCGGACAGTAATATGTTTGGAAATTCATAAGGTAAGGGAGGATATGATGGTTGAGGAATACGATTCCTTTCTTGAGTTTTCATGTTGTAATTTTCAGTATTTCCTCGTGTTTGTTGGTATTTTCTTACTGTACGTCGCTTTTCTTTCCATCGAGATTAATCGTGACGAAAAAAGTGATGACGGGGCAATCACAAAATAACACCATGGCAGGACTCAAATCTGAAACCGTCGGTAGCTAGATCGTAAGCTATTCACTGCTATCGGCTACCAAGGAGCTTGACTCTTCAAATATATTATAATGATATCTGAGATAATAGTAATTTTCAATCATACGTACCCCTCACTACCACGGAGAATATAGATGAGAATGTGCATGCCTTCGGAAAATCACCCCTTGCATTCCTGTTGACGTAAGTGTAATATTGACTCACGTCACTGTGGCGAATTGAATCACTGTACATGATATGAGCTACCCACATCCTCTGTTTCAAAAGAAGTAACGTTACAGTTCTTAGGAAAACATCTGCAGGCATCGTGGTTATTTACATATTCCAGTCATTCTATTTCCTGTGCTGGACGGTGTGACAACCAGGTCCGTTAATCTTTTTATCCACACAATGCATTAAAATCCCTACATTAGCGCCACTGTCCCATGATCACTTCTTTTACATACAGATTAAAGGCGTTCTGTGTGGAGCGTTTCCGAGATTGCCACGGTAATAGACTCTTCGGACGGTCAACGCGAAAGCCTTTTTAATAACCATCTCCCCCCAGCACCGGAAACCTTGGGTGAGGGCGACTTTCTCCAAAGCGGATCATCACGGTAATGAAAAAATATTAGCTCAGAGCGAGTGCTCGCGTTGCAACGCTCCGGCGCCATTAAAGAGAACCGTTCCTCCAGCGAAAGCTCTTTACGATGGCACTAAAGGCGGATTTCGTCTTTTGGTTGTTCAGTTCAGACAAACAATCTGCATTTTCGCAGCGTTTTCATCAGTGTTTTTTCTGGTACTTCTACATCATCTCCAGTTTTCATAATTACCATGTAAAAACCTCGTCTCGATGTTTTAGTAACTTCCTATAAGAAGTTATTATACTTTGGTATTGTGTAGTCCTGCAATGTACTGTAATGAGAACGAAAGAAGCAAGTTGAGGGTCAAAAATCCGTACTATCAGAGATACTGGAAAAATATGCTTGAAGTGCTGGAAGACTGGACCTACAATTTACAGTGGGATAGAACCACTGTGGAATGTGCCTCCACCGGGTATCGAACCCGGGACCCCCTGACTACAAGGCGACGACGTTACCAGTACGGCATCAGGGAGGCCCCAAGTGCTGGGAGAAAACCGAACAGAGACCAATAATAGATAACTACATGAAAAGATACCTAAAGTGGAAATCCTGCATGCCCATGGGAAAATACAGTGTAGGAAAGGGGCATATGTATAGTTCTAAAAATAGGCAGAGACTTACTTCCAAATGTTCATTACAGTAGTGTCACAGATGTCAGTCGCAATACCGACTTTTACAGTCAAAATAGGGAGCTAATCTCATCGTTCGTTGAATTGCAATATTGCGTACGACGGCTCTCAACTCATCAGTGCTTCCAATTACTACCTAAGAAAGGTACAATCTTTAGCTACAAGCACATCCAAGCTGGATTGCCAGGTTGTGAAAATGCGGGACAAAATCGCAATGGCATGTTGAAAATAAGGGACAAAATTGCAGAATAAACATTTTTACTCTGCTTTTCATCTTCAGAACAGTTACTTCTTATGAAAACCTACTAATAGGTGATGTAGAAAAGATACTTTGTTATTCTTTTGGGCCGTTCTTCCACCATGTAGCACTAAACTGCTGCAACCGCCATGTGTTATTGAAAATTCTGTTAGAATATTTGCAACCCGTTTTATATTTATTACCACTATTCTTCAGCCACAGGTGAAAATCTTCTTCCTTCAGCCATGACTTGGGAAATATCTACACAGGTGTTTTGCCTTCTCTCTATCAGAAGACTCTACATTTACCCCTGATCTTGAAACGCGTTGAACAGAACCTACGAAGAAAGTAGGTAGCGGTCACAAACAGGTGAGGAAGCGGAACTGAAATTAATATCTGTCTCACAATTTACTCTACCGGTGAAATGAAAGTTGACAATCTAGGAGTTCAGAAAATATACCTAAATAAGGGATTGTCCCTTAAAATTGAAACTCCTGGTAACCCTTCAGCTAAGTGTCCTGAGAACAGCGCAGAGCGAAGCACTCACTTTTACTGCTCATTTCCACGTTCGAATTCAGAACACACGGACAAAAACGGGGCTGGGATCCTAAGAAAGAAACACAACCCAGAACATTGTGTCATATCTCAACGTCTTGTTAAGCGCACAGACGAGAACTCTCCCACTCCCAATCGGAATACACTCTCCTCATTCATCACGCTCCATTTCAAGCATTCCCTCACGAGATAGTCCTGGCTATTAATACCCACCCAACGTCTCAAGTATACTCTTGTACACTGGAGGTTCTTTCACTGCAACATCTCCCCAGTATACGCCTTGGGTCTCATTTAGACAGAGCTATGCGTTATTAGTTTTCCTCTTGCAAGTGGAAGAAACACTCAGAACAAGATTCAATCTTGCGTGTGCTTTAACTGAGTTATTTTTAGACATTTCTGTCTGCAACTATTTACAGAGCTTCGAGTATCGCCAGTTCGTTAACTCTGCTCACGGTATAAATTCCCAACTAACATGAAAATGACTGACAGGGTTCGAATCCTTGAAAGCTCAGCTTTCATTAGCATTTGTTGAGTCACGTCAACCCAAGTGACTCTGGGTCGATCAGGAAGGGGTGCATGGATCAAGTGTTCGTAAGGCCTGGCAGATGGTTGATTGATTGAATTGTTGTTTTAAGTCCACTTTATGCACAGGTAGGCTAATCGGGACTTGTCCTACAGTTTAAAGTGGGATCCGAACCACAATGTGCCTCCACCGCGTATCGAACCCGGGACCCCTTGATTACAAGGTGACGACGTTACCACTACGCCATCGGGGAGGCCACCTGGCATATGGATCTTGGGAGTAAACTTGAGGAGTAGAAGAGGTGGTCGGGAGTATGGTGCTGATCACAGCACCTGTATCAGTCCGAGATTGATTTGATTTTGATTTGATTCGATTTATTTTACTTCGCTTTTTGTGCCACTTTTGGCTAATTTGCGAAGATGGGGATGAGTGATGATATGATGAAATTGATGAATAGACACTCACAAACATCCATGCCCAGGCCATGATTCGAACCCGGGACCCCTGGCGAGTTCGAGATTGAGAACGTATGGTTATTACACCCTAAATCTTGCTCTATACATGTAAATTACAAAGGACTGTGCTAATTCTCTCTTCCGCATGTAAAGGGTGGCCCAAAAAAGGCAGAACGTATTAAATAGGGTCACTTTTTGGACCGCCCTGTATAGTTTGCACAGTAGAGTAGTAGTCCACCATTGAAGTTGCTGCAAGATTGTGTGTTGGGCAGGTAAACCCTCTTATTCCCCATGTGAAGTTAGAAGAGTCCGCTTCTATACTAGAGTCACGACATCTCCCCATAACTTAACATTTGACATTAGCGCCACTACTTCCGGGCAAGAGCGTCAGATATGGTGGTGGATCTATACCCAGCAGCATGGGCATATGGAAAGGAACAGGGGAGGACCAAGTGGTCCGGAAAGCGAATGACAGGCAGAAATTACATACTTCTTCCTTACAATTTCATTTCAAGGGCAATTCAATGGATTAATTGTTATAAAGGACTTACAATTACAAGGTAAGCTCTTCTGTAAGGTGTTTCGGAGAAAATGTAACGCTTCCGCGCCCCTATTTGAAAAATCCTGCAGATGGCCTCCCCCAGGAGATGGTTTGTGTGTGCTTGTCCATTAAAAAAAATAATAATAAACTTAAGAAATCTCTCTCATCTTCATATTTCTAAGGTTATCTCCAAATATTGTGGATGACTTCCTCCATCTAATTTTCCACACTGACTCCTCCGCTGCTATTACAGGCTTCAATTTCCTTGTTATTGTGGTTTGGATGTTGACATGGACTACCCCACGTGTGTTTAGCCCTGAATCCCGTGCTCCTTCCCCACGGGGAACTCCACGTGGAGAAGCAGATGGATAGTCCTTTTAATTGTAGAAGACTTTCTCCTATCCAACTCTCTTCATCACGCTTTATAGATGCCGAGTTTACTTTCTTAGAATGAAGAGAAATATCACATCAAAAACTGAAACATACTTTATGTACGAAAGAGAAAATTTGGGATCAGCGTGTGAAAAAACTGTGAGGAGACAAGACCACGCATAATTTCATCTCGCGCTAGTTGCATCTTCGTCTCTGTCAATCTCTCTTCAACTCCCAGAGAATTGCTCTGTTACCTTTAACGCACAGCATCATACCTCGACTCCCCCACCATTATTGATTGCATTTGCAACTGGAGACGGACTGAATGCAGCCTGGCTATTCGCTCTTAATGCCCTCGGTCCACTGTGGAAAAGGCAATAAAGGCAGCTTCTACAGACGTCTGGTGAGGATTTTGAAGAATGCGTGCAAACGTTTGCTCGGAGGAAGCAATACGGCCGGTAAAATTGATCGTAAAAAAAAAAAAAACTTTGCGAACATCGCTCTGGGGCTCAACCGTTGGTCGTCTGGATGGAAGATGAAGCCCAACCTTTACTTCTTTCGTCTTCAGATGTTCTTTTTTTTGCCTTCTCCTACACTTCCTGTTCGGGTAAATGCCCTGCTGATTGCTTCGGAGAAATCATCCACTCGGCTTAGCACCGACTAGGGATGGTGTCGAGACAAGCCTCGGGTTCCGTAGCGAAATTCGACGTTTGTCAAGTTGATATCGTGAACAGGCAGGCACAACCGAGACACTCGCGTCTCGTAACAGACAAGTATTTTATAATGCAAGGGTTATGACAATTTTACCATGGACATTCACCATTTACCATTCAGACATGCAGAGAAGGTTGCTATCACTTTGTTTGTGTTTTTTAAAATAATTTGTCTAGATTATTTCGCGTCTCCATGCGATGCAAAAACGTCCCCATCGCCCCTGGAGGCCGAGAACTTCTCCGAGATTGAGACATCCCCCCACACAGGCAGAGATATCCTCTTAGTCGTCGAGACAACCTCCTCCCCCTAACAGGCAGACACACCCCACTTAGAGGTACAGACATCCTGCCTCAAAGGCAGAGATATCCTTCCTCAGAGGTCGAAATATCCCCTCTTAAAGGTCGAAACATCCCCTCACGGGGCGAGACATACCCATTAGAGGTCGAGACATCCCCTCTCACAGGCCGAGACATCCCGTCCTTTTGAGGTGGAGACTTCCCGCTTAGAGGTCATCCCTTCGCAGAGGCCTGAAAGACTGAGACATCCCCTGTAGAGGCAGAAACTAAACCAGGCTACTACAAGTCTCGTTTCCATCCATATAGCCAACACATCGATTTTAAGATTTAGGATGCGTTGGTTTCAAATATCCAACACCCTTCCCCGCTGTCATGCATTAGCACAAGAGTGCAGAGGGCAAACAGGTGGAATACGCAACCAGCAGTGGCATGCTCAAGGCGGGAGAGGTCATAACCCCCTTTGGCCCAGTATTCCTAAAAAAGAACGTCAAAGGCATGAAATGATGGTAAAATGAGGGTGACTACTAAAAGAAAGTATACTCCCCCCCCCCCCTTTTCGAAAATCGTCGGCATGCCACTGGCAATCAGAATCTTTGAAAAAATATCTGAAAATAACTCGAGTAATGAAGATTCTGGTAAGCAGAAATCAGAATGGGCATCCAGAGGGGGATCAAGAAAGGTAATTCCCCTCCCCCGAAAATGAGTTAAGTTTTTGTTTGAAGTCCACTTTATGCACAGATCGGGATTGAACCAAACAGTTTAAAGTGCGGTCCGAACCACTTAATGCCTCCACCCAGTATCGAACCTGGGACCCATTGATTACAAGGCGACGGCTATTCGGGGATCTCCTCCCCCCTGGAAAATAAATGTCAGCATAAAAGTATATATTTCACACACAATAATGTGCGTTAATTATTATAAAGAAAATATATTTACAAGTAAGACTGGTACAGATAAGTTCAAACTGAAGCAGTCCTTTGGGGTAAATGCCTTGCTGTCCAAGAAAAAATCCTGCGGACTCCCTTGAATGAGTGATGTATCCTCGATTCGAGACTAAGGTAAATTTATTTTGAATTTCGACTTTTCTGCAGATATTCAATGCGATTCTATTTCAGTGCCTACTGCCTCGTTAAGTACACATGACCACACTTTCAGTGTTATTTCATGACTATCTTCGAGATATTTATTGCCTATGAAAGATCCAACGGACACATGTGTCACAATGCGGAGACCTGGAGTTACTGGTGCTGATGCACTCGTAGACAAACGGACTTGTAATTATCTAATACCTATGTGCAAGTTTCCGTCAGAACACGTGTGAATGCGATCCCGAACGCACATGCTTCCCTAGGCTACTTTGCGTTCACAAAGCGATCAATCCCTTTCACTAAACTCCGCATCGCTGGGACACCAATAGGCCGAAAGTAGCGACACTGCGGCGAAAATCAAAGCTGTTCTCCGAAATCAGTGAAGCTCCCGCTTTCAATGTAGCGTAGTTGTGCTGCATCGTAAAACATGTGGACATGTACGGTATAATTGCAATACGAAATTTTGTTTTCTGTCTATGCTTCGAAGTTCTTTGTCTTTTATAACAGACATGAAAAATAAGTCTGAGATGATTCAACAGGTCTTTCATTAAATTGTGCTGCATCTCTCGAAAGCGAACTAAATAATTGTCGCATTTTGTTCCTTAGCACCAGAAGTGTTTCTGTATTTTTATTACATGGCATTTACATATCTTGGTACTAATCGCTACGATTAGGATGTAATGAGGACAATTGGCATTACACACATTTAATATCCTTACAGCATGGATAAGTGTACAAATGTCTTTCTCAACGTGATAATGAGGCCTACATTTTGCAGACTAACGTGGCTGTGGCGCCTGGACTTACATCCAGTATAATCCTCTGTGGGACTTGTGTTGCGTCCTGTCCATGTATGTTTGTATTTGTTCTCTCATCAATTTTACCTTACCACGTTTCATCATCATCGTGATCAGCCAAAATGAGCAGAAAAGCGAAATGGAATAAAACAAATCGATCAATCGTCTCGTGGATGAGCAAATCGGTCTCGGTATCTAGTCTCGTCTCGGCTTTTAAGCGGAAGTATCGACCTCTAAGGTGAAATATTCGACCTTTAAGGTGAAATATTTTAAATAAATCTAAAATTTAATCGAATCTCGAGGTGGGGGGGGGGGGTTGATCTAGATCTGTGCAAGGTTTATAACTGTTATGAATGCGAGGATTAGATTAGTTCTGTACAGCAATATTTGTGACAGAGTTGCACCTATTCCGAATACTGCAGTAGTCATACCTTGGAGGTTTTTCATGGACTTCTCAGCTTTCTTTGCCTGGTTACTTCCCGTTTAATTATTCCAGTATGGATGGCACACGCTCTATATACACTGTTCATTAAATCGCAAGAACAAGTTAATTTTATGCTAATAACCACAGGAATGAAAAGTTGAGTATTTTGTTGATACTTTGTATTATTATTTCCCATCAACTTTTTAGCTCTGCAGTATTCTAGCTCAAACTCATCTAACTGTGCAACTACCAGCTTACGTTAAAGGGAGGGGGAGCAAAGGAAATCTCCATTCCGACCACTTTTGGGATTATCTACCAACACAAAAAACTCCCACCTTCCTTTGTCTGGGTGCAGCATCTCTTCAAAAGGAAGAGAAACGAAACACGAAGGGCACTTGTAATCCTTACGTAAACATCACTTGCTTACTCAGCCAGGAAAAATAAATGTTCCAAGGAAAAAGTGAGTGAGGAGAAAGAAACAGTTTTCTAGTTATTCTTCTTTCAAATTTATTTAAGGTATTTCCAAACATTTGGACCAACCTTTCCGAACGCCTTCGCTTCCAGACCTTCCACTGTCGGAGAGAACCTCTCTAATGGATTACAAAGTTTCTAATGAGATCAATAAATATAGACTACAAATTTAGTTTTGTAAATAAAATATGCTAATGGCGATGGGTTTTTTTTTTCTAATTCAATTGACCGATGCAGCTTCAGATCTAGCATTACAAAAATCAATACTTCATTTGTTTGTTCTTTTTCATTTCGCTTTCCTGGATCTTTTCACTAATCACGATGAGGATGAAAGGTGATTGTATTGATTTGATGAAGGGACGGAATATGTAGCCTGCCGACTGTGGGCCCAAAACGCCACAGCCTCGCCTGCCTGCAAGAACGCAGTTTTTAGGGTGGAAGAAAGGTTTACATCTGGTTTGCGATAAAGGTCATCCCTTACACCCCGAAACGAAGCGATACAAATACAAAATGATAGGCCTACATTGATTACAAGGCTGGACATTGAAATACACGTAATCCATGTCAGTTTTTATACATGTTTATGAAAAACACATTTATATAGCATGAAGTCTAGGGTGTCTACATACTGCATGATGATAGTAACTTTTCTAAAGCCTAACTAAAGGATGCTGGACCGTTATCTTCTTTTTTATTAATGGAAAGAACAATCAAAAACACACAATACAAATCCCACTGTCCTGACGCAAGAGCCTCGTTGGCGTGCAACATTGCAGTTACCGGGGTACTACATTTCTGCCACTTTTTGGCTACTCTCGAAGATGAGGATGAGTGATGATATGATGAAAGTGAGGAAGACACACTCACAAAGAACACCCAGGCCAGGCCGGGAATCTAACCCGGGACCCCTGGTGTCATAGAAGTGAGATTGACTTGAGGTGTCTTCTCGAAAGGTCACTCCTTACATACCCTACGAGTAGTTAAACACACGAATAATCAAATGTCAGTTTTTTACTGTAATAACTTGTGAAAGGAAATTACCCCTCCTCCCATCTCCAATAACTTTGGCACCCCAATCGACAAAAGCACGTGTCCTTGCGCTGTGCAAAGATGCGACAATTGTCATTTATACGTATTTGAACGTCCCTCCAAATGGCAAAACATGTTTTTAGAATGAGAATTTCCCATTGTTTTCAGTTTCGGAGTGGCCGACAATGAATCTTTCCTGATCTCGTTCGCTATGGTATAAAGAAAAACCCCGTTCAGAAGCGATGCGGGCAAAGCCCTCATCCATCACCAGCCGTCCTCAGCGTCGAAAACGGGACATTTCATTATTCGCAAAACAGCTCGGACAAGGCTTGTTCGGCCGGGAATACAGGGAACTAGAGAGACGCAGGTCGGGAGCTGCATGGTGTTCTTGGACTGGCTCCAGACTAAGTGGTTCACACATCCTGAACAAGACACAACCAGAAAACCAGAAGCGGAAGTTCTTAATGGGGCCCGAAATAAACATGTCGTCCTCCGACTGTATGGTCCGGGATCCTCTTGTTTCTCTTGTCGCATTGCCCTCAAAACAGCACAGAGGATTAAAGTTCGCTAGTTATGTAATGAATGCGGTGCAGGAAACCGGAAGTGAAACCAGAAAATTACAGAGGATAAAACTAAACGTAAACTAAAGTTACTGGCAATAAATAGTACAAAAAACTTCCTACAGTGAAAATAGTGATAATCGATAAAATAATTGAACAGGAAAGCTATATTTCACAGTGCGAACACCAAGACGTTGAGAAAAATTTAATAAAATAAATGGAATTTTGAAAATAAATTTTGGAAAACAAATGAGAAGAAATTCAAATGAAACACCACAACATAATTTCAAAACCGGCTCTTCCATATGATAGCGAATATGTTGGATCTTTCGTCCACATGATAAAAATAGAATATTTTCTTTCACAAATGTGGTTTTTGCAGTCTTTAAGTAAAGTAACATTACGAGACAAAATTACAAGTGAAGAAATCCGAAATAAATGTAAAGTCGAAGCAATGGTGGAAAAAAATCAAGAATATCAGTTAAACTGGAATCAACATGTTCTGAGGATACCAGATAGCAGTTTACCTCGAAAACTGTTATATTACAGGCCGGAAAGAAAAAAAAATAGGAAGATCATATCGCCGATATCAATTTTTGTAGTCGCAGAACGGGCTTTGATTACCCACACCTGCAAGAGGAAGAATATGGTTCATCTACTAGAAAATTTGCTTCACTCCGATGTCTCCAGTTTCTTAATCATAGACCTAATAAGCATCACCGGATTAACCTATCATCAAGACAAGAGGATCCTTTAAAGAAAAATCTCTCTTCGCCCTAGAGTTAGCAACATAACGCCATGCAGGAAGCTTGTATTTCAGGATAAGTGTCTAGTTTTTATTGCGGATGACTATATAAATATTTCTGGAAGTTGTGTGGCAAATTTTATCTAACATTTCGTCTGGTAAAGGGTCCTGTTATACAGTCCGTTACTCTCAACCGTCACTCAAGTGCTACGTTGCAACATTCGCGATTTCTTGACTTAGAAACATTTCAGTGCAGTCAGATAACTTTTGAAGAAGAGTAATTAATCTGGAACAAAACTACCACATTTTTTGTCACACTTACATTTCCTTTTCGGAAACAGTCGTTAAGGAACTAAGATATCATTTTAGATACATCTCCTGCTTCCACAGTTAAATTTTAGTTGTGCCCTCAATTCGTATGGGAAATTCGTTATTCTTTTTTCTCTTTTTTTTAATTATCAGGATTACGCCATTTTTTCTGACTGAGCGAATCTTAAATGCACATGTGCTTCAATTGATTGATTGATTTATTTTACTTCGCGTTTTGTGCCTCTTAGCTAATTTGCGAAGATGAGTGATGAAATTACGAAATTGATGAATAGACATTCACAAACAACCAAGCCCGAGCGGGATTCGAACCCGGGACCCTTGGCGTCGCAGCGCGATGTACTAACCACTCGGCCACAGGGTCCGACTCCACATGTGCTTCAAAATTGTTCATCATCTCTCTCTCTCTCTCAATGTTAAAGGCGAAGTTATAGACTATTTTCAAGGTTAAAAATGGAATTGAATCAACAGTAAGTGGTGTTAGTTTTAAGGTAATGCAACAATTGAAACTTCAAAGTAACAGACACTACATTCAAGGTTAAGGCAACAATTAAAACTTCAAAGTAACGGGGACTACTTTCAGGATTAAAGCAATAATTAAAGCTACAAAGGAGCAGGCACTACTTTCAAGATTAAAGCAACAATTAAAACTTCCAAAGAACAGGCACTACTTACAAGGTTACGGCAACAATTAAAACTTCAAAGTAACGGGGACTACTTTCAGGATTAAAGCAATCACTACTTTCAAGGTTAAGGCAACAATTAAAACTTCAAAGTAACGGGGACTACTTTCAGGATTAAGGCAATAATTAAAGCTACGAAGGACAGGCACTACTTTCAAGATTAAAGCAACAATTAAAACTTCCAAAGAACAGGCACTACTTACAAGGTTAAGGCAACGATTAAAACTTCAAAGTAACGGGGACTTCTTTCAGGATTAAAGCAATAATTAAAGCTACAAAGGAGAATACTACTTTCAAGGTTAAGGCAACAATTAAAACTTCAAATTAACGGGGACTACTTTCAGGATTAAAGCAATAATTAAAGCTACAAAGTACAGGCACTACTTTCAAGATTAAAGCAACAATTAAAACTTCCAAAGAACAGGCACTACTTACAAGGTTAAGGCAACAATTAAAACTTCAAAAGAACAGGTACTACCTTTAAGGTTAAGGCAACAATTAAAACTTGAAAGTAACTCGGACTACTATGTACTTTCAAGCCAAGCGACAAAACAGCAATTAACCTTACGGTACAAGAGGCATTGTTGATAAAATCATGAGCTTCTTGAGCACAAGATGAACAGAAGTAGAGCACCAGCACAAGTACGTTATTATTCCACTGTATCTAAGTTTCGCCATTAACATAAACACAAACTAAGGCAGTCAGCCAAGTGATAAGAACTGAGAGCAGGCACTGGATGTTTGCCATGCTACTGAAAGAAACTGCTATATATCACTCGCCGGGTAAACTGCAGGCAAAACACCATATCGAGCTCGTATTTTCACACATTGAATTAAACGTTTCCTTAGACTGTTCTTTCAAACATGACGCGGAAATCTCACACATCATGGACTCCAGACGAATAAAGAGCACACAGAGATGGTTTACATTTAAAATTAATGTCCATATTATAACAATGAAGTGATTAAAATACAAGATGTTTTTGTTGTTTTGTTTACGAAGAAATTCTGCCATCCAAGAGTTACGATGTTTGTGTGTTTCTTACTTTGTGTCGCTTTTCTACTTTTTGTGGCTAATTTCGACGACCAGGATGAATGATGAGCAGACGGAATTGATAAAAGGGCACTCCCAAAATGAATACTCATGACTAGGTCGCGGTATTCGACCCACAACGTTCTTCAAGTTTTTCCTAATCTCTCTCACACACGGAAGAATCCGTCTTATGTGTACTGTGTTTTGTACAATTTTAATACTCAGGAAAATGTTAGATTACTTCAATAAAGTTTTTAACTTAATATGCAATCGTACCACACTGGTCTCCCGACCAAGAAATTGTTAAAGGGAAAGAATGCAGTTGACAAAGATTGTTTTAAAGTTATTTTACGAACGTGTGAGGTAGGGTGGTACGTGCGTAATATGTAAGTAATGAATATTTGACCTTCACATAGCAATTACATTATTATATGTATCATTTGTACATTTATAAGAATGGTACAGAGACAGGTTTATGTCTCGTCTTGAAATTTCAGAGAGCTTTTGAAACACGGACAAGATAATACCCTTTGAACTTGTCAAGACTAGACAATGTCAGAGACTTTCAAAAAACGTGTATGATATTTGAAAACCAAAATTATTTTACTCTGAATTATTATACCACGCGGATATCTAACTGCAGTATATATATACAGGTCATTCATTTTGTTTATCGTAATTTCAAACTTAATTCATTAGTGACAACTGTGAACATGTGCACCGTGGTTGCATACATTCATAATAAAATTTCCTTTTTCGAGGTCTCGTAGCGTCGGAGAGAGGTTAAAGTTTTTGCCTCAATAGCCTTTAAACGCCAGAAAGCTTGTGTCCAGACAAGGCTGAGACGGACGTCCTCGCACACAAGACGAGATACGGTGCAGCCTTAACTTAGTCATTAAAAAATAACGTGAAATGTCAATGACAATAAATTCCGGTTCTTGTGAATAAGTTAGCGTCACTACTTCACAGTATTCAGTAAACCTGTTAGAAGTTACCGTAACATTTACAATATTCTACTGTCAAACATTTAACAATCTGCCCGTTAATTTACATAAACGGGAAGCAACAGTTTCTTTTTTACTTGAAGTTGAATGTTTTATCATGCATAAAGATAGATAATGATTATAAATTGCAGTTGGATGCACCATAAATATTCTTTTGGAAATTGAATCAATAAAATTACACATACCTCCCTTCCACATAGTACACCCTGGACTGCATTGTGCAGACTAGCGAGGCTCTGGCGTCTGGAGTTGCGGTCATTATAATTATTTTTGAAAATTGTATTGTGTGCTGTGTTTGCAAGTATTCTTTCATTATTTTCATACTATCATATTTCACCTTCACGATTAGCCAAAAGTAGAAGAAATTCGAAATAAAATAGAGCAAAACAACCAATCAATCGATAAAAGTACACAATCAGGTTAACTTTGTAATGGCGTCATATTTCCGGTACAACGTTGCTCCGTTGGACACATTAGATAGCCCCAACTGATCCTAACCAAAGAACAATAAAAGTGAAAACTGTATGCCAAGGGGTTTCGCGATTACGTAAGTCTATTAAACTATTGATAATATCTAGACAACAGTGAAAGACAACTACACGAAAATTCACGTCAATGCTCTAGAAGGAATTCTAAGCGGATGTAATTTTTCATATTTTGAAATATCCAAGAGGTTTTTCGAATGGAGAGGAAAATTTGAAAAAATTCGCCCATTCGAATGCCAAAGGTCCAACAGAGCCCAAAACAAAAACATGGACAGACAAAATAGAGCTAAC
The DNA here is from genome assembly GCF_977018435.1 of Lepisma saccharinum. NCBI lineage: Eukaryota > Metazoa > Arthropoda > Insecta > Zygentoma > Lepismatidae > Lepisma > Lepisma saccharinum. Next base: position 51,759,479 of record NC_139242.1, read on the forward strand.
AAAGATATTGATATACAAGCGTCGACAAAAGAAAATAAAGTTCAACGTGCGACAATGTCCATACTTTGAATGTAAAATACACATGAACACACCGAACAATTGGTAGTTTCAAAGAGGTCCTGGAACCCACAAAAAGAACTGCTACCCTAAGGCGGGACGGTAATGTAGCACAAGGAAAAGTGATATCCTAACAGAACCGCAAGCACTTTTTAGAGCAAAAAAAACTGAAAAAAGGCACATTGAGACATAAAAAGGAGAAATGCCTGCTAAAAGCGGTTTCTCAACACTAAAAATCTTATACATAGCCATACAGCATTCGAGCATAACCAGAGGCACTCTCCAAAGGTGATTTCAAGAAATTACGGAGCAAGGAGTCACGAAAAGGAAACTGCAAATTTACTAAAAACGTACTCAACTATTGCAGAACACGCAACACAGAACAGAGGTTCGATCTGTATCCAACAAAACAACAACAACAGAGTAATACACATTGCTGGATATTTGCAATTATAATCAGATTGAAATGACGGCGTTTCAGTCACCGCTGCCATTCCATTACAATTTAACTGGGAGGTAAACATTTCTGTTATCTTCAACAACGTGTGTTCTACATTAAGATGATTAAACCTCCTATTCTCTGCATAAACTACAACCGAACTTCTCCATATCTGCACGATTTCAGGTCAACAAGACAAAATGTTTGTCACATATACCTAACATAAGTTATTCAGAGCTTAAGATAATTTTGTGTCTAATCCAGTCAGGTCTCATTCCACACGCAACAATGAAAAATATTCATACATACAGTACCAGATATAGTTCGACACTCAGTGCGAGCTCAGTAATCAGAATCTTTTGTGAAACTGTGCATGAGGTTGGCCTCAAACGGAAATTGTGCTACGTGTCTATACTCGGAATACATTTTATCTCTTCTCAACAGGCCTCCACGATGGTATAGTGGTAACGTAAGCACATAAAGTTGGCATAAAAACAATAACTCTCTCAACTAAAACAAGAGGTTTGGTTTATGAACTAATAAGTACAAGTTCTTTAAGTCTTATTCCACCGGACATGAATTCCTTAGCTAAGTTGATAACTTTACATGAAGTGAAGATCAACATAAGCTTTAAAATAATTTTAAATTACGTGCAAAACAAGCTCAACACAAGAACAAAATTTCTCCCCAAAAGCCTGTAAGTATAGTTTCAACTCTTTCTAGTCTTAATTTGAACGAATTTGGCCTGTTCATTACACTGTAATATTTTGCCACAAACCCTTCTTTAAGTAGACACTATATTCAAATGCCCGTAAATGCATGTTTTGACAAAAGATATGCATTTGAGAATTACTTGAGAAAAGAGTTGTCAATGAATACCCCCGCCTCGCTTGGCCTTTGTTATTATTTTCCACATGGGAAATTCAATGCATGTTCGTATTACAGGATCAAAATTTATTTCTCCGAGTTTGCCTATTCAGGTGACTTGTTATATTTTATCTCTACTCTTCAAATTCATATTTTCTCTTAGATACATTTTAAAAATGGCTTTCTTGTAATAAGCAAAATGGATACTCTATTCCAATTCTCATTGTACCAATTTCTACACGGTTAATGGCTTTTTGTCTACTACTTGACAGGTTTATTACACGTGTGTACGCCAATCTCGAAATACGTGTAAAGTGTTGTTTTCAATTGAAAAGCTTGTCAGTTGGTATGCATGATTATGCTTAGCAATACTCGGCAATGCTGGGCGCAATGGGCCGAAAGATGATTTAACAAGAACAGCTATGCACGCAAGGTCTAAACATATCCCAAATCACTCCGCATCGCAAAAGTCAAGTCAGACGGGCAGATGTTTAAAAAAAATAAAAAATAAAAAAAATTAAAAAACCTATAGTGATAACATTACAAAACATGACGTGAGTACGTCTTTAAGTACAATACGTGTATAATTGTAGTACAAGGCCACAAGTCTTGTCTCCGGAAACAGAGACAGGTAAAAACAATTATGTCGTCTCCAAACAATAATGGCGCTAGAGACGGAGGCAGGGGGGTGTGGACGCCCACCGATTGACCAGTCTACCCCTCAGCAATTAAGGAAAAATAACTAAATAGATGCTCTTTTTGCCGAAATATGCAATTTTATTGATATTTAATGGCATATTAAATATGGCTGTTTTCCCTTTGCCTCACCACATTTTTGACCCGACTGATCTCTACTAGCTAAAGAAACTATTACAAATCGGCGAAACTAAACTTTTTCGTTATTTAGTATCGCTTTTACAGCATGTCTGGGTTACTGAGCTAACAGAATAATACCCTAGTCGGGATACGAACACGATACGTGAGTCGAATATTCATCGAGTTTAACCAGCAAGTAGCATAGTGATTACTTTGGACGGTCTCAAACCTACAACACTAAGTCTACTACTATGCACACAAAGGGTAATCGGGAATGGACCTACAGTTTAAACTGGGATCGGAACCACAATGTGCCAGTATCGAACCCGGGATCCCCCTTGATTGCTACGCGACGACGATACCACTACTTCATCGGGGAGAGACTGAATAGTCTAACTAGATCAACCCTACTGTTTAAAGTAGAATCAGATTCAGTAAAACATATATTCAGAGTATCGAACCAGAGACCATTAAACTCTGTAGACTTCAAGGTATTTTTCTATACATAAATCACTCTACTGAAGAAAGGCTGCTTTAAGAAATAAAATGAACAGTCACAACTTAACAGACTGCCAAAGCTGCAAGCGTGAAGTAAAGTTGTAATCAACGGAAGCAGACCAATACTTCAAATCAGCTTTTATGCTACGAACCTGCAAAAACCTATTGTCCGATTCTTGCACGAAATTTACGGCCACACGATACAATGTAATTTACGAAGCTATAAATTTAGGTACGCTGTTCGAGTAACTTTCCATGCACTCCGCAACCGCGCACTTGAATCCTCGTTTCCAGATTAACTGAACTTGCGTCACGAGAGAAAACCAAGCGAAGTAACTAATAAAGTTGGCAGAACGGTAGAATTCCATCCGACATTAGTCTAACAAAGAGGTTTTGAATTGGACTGAATTGACTATTGTCCCAGCTTGGTCCAATTACTGGTTATCGATACCACCTATCATTCCAGATCCAGAAGATATATTATATTGGGCGTGTGTTCCATAAATACTTGAGGGGTTACAAATATTTATTGCAATTTTTGAACTTACGTTAATGAAACCAGTCCAGAACGAACGAGGAACTCAAAACATTTTTTTTTTCGTTTTTTTAACACCTATAAATGTTAAAAGTGTGCACCACGGGTGACACGGTATAGTCGACGCGCTAGCTACGTTAACGACCGGCTGGCTTTGAAGTCCACGGAACGCGCCCAGCAGCTGCAACAATCACATTCAACGCACAGTGTTGCCACACATCTACTCTACGCCACCTTGTCCCTCCGCGCACAAGAACCTTCCCACGGTCTCCACATTGAAGTTACAAAGTACGGCAACAGCGTATCTGCAGTCATGTGACAGACTCCACGTGGAGTAGACGAGTAGAATGACAGCTGCGCCCAACTCGCTCGCTATTTTTTATCCCCACCCACGTTCGTGGCGGCGGCTTTCTTCCGGTCTTCGACGTTAACGAAGGAAACGCGTGGACTGTTTTACTTCTTGCAACACTCGCATTAACATGAGCCTGTCGATAGTGTCTATCGCTGTGAAGATCGCTCCCTTAGGGATGCGATAAATTCAAAATGAGGCCAGAACAAGGTCGGAATTATTATCTGGTCTTAAAAACTCTTTCTAAAATAACCATAAATTTTAAGCAAAACAAAGAAATAAAAATTATTTATGCAAATTTTGCATTAAAAAACAGGAAATTCGTGTGTGCTCTTCTAAAATGGCATATTTACTACTATGCCTTCACATTATACCTAGATATACGTGCTGTGAAGTAGTGTGTAATGTATACACACACACACACACATACATAGGAGGGGCTGAATTTGATACCCCCCCCCCAAAAAAAATTAAAAACGTTCCTGCACCACTGGGTTGCCAATACTGGAACTGTGGCGAAGGTTGCCACAGTGGTGCAGGAATGGGGGGGTACAGGGGTACATTGTACCTCCTGTACCCTCTTAGATAATTTGACAGGCGCAAGGTGATACCGTTAAAAGAACCTATTTTCAATACGGTCAATAAAAAAGTTTCTAGTTGTTTAGAACGTATAAGTATTATCTTCCTTACCACAGAAATTCAAACCATTGTAAACTTATTCTACTACGTTGTGCTTGCTACTAGTTAGTTCATTGACCTGTTTTCTTGGAAACCTCTTTAAGGAGATGAAATTGTTCCAAATGTGTGTGTCAGTCGATGGCATTTGGTAAAGTTTACTCTCAGAAAATCACGCTCCAGACGAATGCACTTTTACGTAAGGATGGGGGGGGGGGATATAATTTTCTAAAGACGTGGTCGCTTCTATTCGAAGATACAAATCTTCTTCCTTAGATGGTTATATGACAGGCCTTCTTTTATTTTGAATTTTCAAATGGAATTATCCTTAACCAAATACTTGCACAAACTAGACGGGGGTTCAATGTACTCCTGTACCTCACCCATAATTTTCATAACTTTGTAAGAGTGTGTATGGAAAACTACAGTTAAACCTATATATTAAGAGATTTTTCGAAAATAGAGATTGTGCTGAGACAAGAAAAGTTTCTTGTTTTCTCTCAAATTCAGAGACGAGACGGAAATATATATCTGCAAAATCAAAGCGAGACGATCTCGTTCGAAACTCTGGTATCATATTTGAAGAAATTGTTCAAAATAAATTTAAATTACTATGTCTTATTCAGACATACCAAACGTATATCTTATTCAAAATTAGATGTTAAACAATTAATGCCAAATTCTAAGTATACCTAATACATAGGTAAAATAAGTTCTCCCCACTCTAATAAAATCACAAATTGCACCATGTTTTGTTCATTTTATTTCACTTAGGAATGATATCGTGATTAGACGAGTCGAGAATTGCCACAGCCTCGTCTCCTGTGTGGTAAGGTCGTTCTCGTTCTTCTTTGTGCTTATTTTTGTTTCGATGTCAAGAGGGTGGGAGATGATTATTCCTGGTTGGGATAGCTCAAGTTAGAGAAGAGGGGAATCCTACTCACCCTGCATTGAAATGAACAGATGTATATTTGTTCGCAATTTTCATATTTGAAACTTCTGATTTTCCGTATAGAGCTTTATGTTTCGGAATTGTTATTTTGTCTTAAAATCGGTTTTTAAAATAACCATAAATTCTAGGAAAAACAAAGAAGTAAAAATTATTTATGCAAATTTTGCATTAAAAAACAGGAAATTCGTGTGCGCTGTTCTAAAATGGAATATTTACCATGCCTTCATATTATACCTAGGTATAGGTAGGTACCTGTGAAGTAATGTGAGGTGTCTCTCTCTCTCTCTCTCTCTCTCTCTCTCTATATATATATATATATATATATATATATATATATATATATATATATATGGGAGGCTGAATTTTGTACCACCCCAAAATGAAAAACGTTCCTGCGCCACTGGAGAGAGCAAGCAATAGAATTTTGTGTCATTATACAAGAGTCCTGGTCCGGAAATTGTTGTCCCGTGGTGGATGTCCAAGTTCATCATCTCTCGACCTCATCATTACAGGGAGACGTAAAGTTAAAATTACTGGCAGAAGTGGGCTAATGAAGCTACAGGCCCCTCCGAAATTTTCAGAAAATTAACATTTTCAAATAAAATAAGATAAGAATTCGGTGGAAAACCAGGGCGGTAAATGCAACCCTCCCTTAAAATGACCACCGATTGCAATTTTTGAGAGTGGAAAGTTCTAAATACACGAGATTTCTTATGTATTCAGCCCTACAAAGCCGCTGTCCCTTTACAATTTGAGCCCCTGCCGAAAAAAAATCCTGCGTACGCCAGTGCTCGCAATATGTTTAACAACAACAACACTTAATATTTTCATGCTTATTTCGATATCAAACCAACCAGAAGTGTCAAGTGATCACCAATAACACATAAAAATAGGATTATATCTTATACAGAACAGAAGGTTGACATTTTGGTTTATTTCTCGTTATATACAGACTTTGAAATATTGTTCTCAGCAGTGACATTGAAATGACCCTCACAATGAAACTAATGTAAGAAAAACTGAAATTTCTTTCACAAATAATTCAATTTTTTTTAATTCTTACTAGTCATAATGCACTGTTATTTAAAGACAACACTTCCTCAATAGCTACTACGGTTTGAAAATAAAATAAAAGCTATTGCGAACGCAAACATCTACTTGTAAAGAGGGTGATGTCTCCCAAATCGCGCAACTCTTTTGTCGCTAGTTCGCGCTTCACAAAATTACGAGCAAGTTTTTTTTCTCCGTGATTAAAATATCGCCGAACTTCTTAATCGCTAGTGCGCTCTAGGCTTAACTTTCATCTTTGTAGGAACTGTAGTCTTAGAGAAAGACAGAGGTGCCGTTTTGAAGGATAATGACAGACCAGTTTCACGCACTACCATTTGATCGTTAATGAATAAAGCAAAAACAGATCATGAATATTTATTAGAAGGATCTGCTTCCACTGACAGTAGAGTTAGCACGAACCTTTCTATCATCATTACCTGGCGTAACCTTGAACTGAAACAAGGCCTGCATACTGGGAACAACGAACGGGGAAACCGAACTCTCAACACAAACAAAAACAAAAAGAGAAATTGAAAAAAAACAACTCCAAATGCTGCATTTGCAGTTTTGCACTCGTCCCCACACGAACTCGTAGCGGCAATTTTCGCTGGGGAAATTAAATCTCAGACGCAAATAGGGGTTTTGTGTTGGCTTTTCAGCGGGTGAATGCGTAGTAATTGGAAGCTCGCTGGGATGAAATAAACCAGATGCTCACATAAGGTACAATCCATTAGCTACGTACAGTCAGTCACAAAACTGAGCGTACATTTACATCCTCCGTAAAAAGGCATAAAACGAATACTTTCTATTTAATATATTATTCCAAAGTACACAAACTTTTTTTCTGGTTGCTCCTCTGCGAAACACAGGTTGTATTTGTTAAACTTTTTACATACTGCAGCAGCTGTAATATAAAACCGAAACAAACTGCATAATCCTGTACCACAAACTTGGATGTAGGCAAAAGAACGCCGATTTACTATATTTTTGATTACAGCAACTTCTTTGAATTGGCTTGGTAAACAATCGTCCACTTTACTTTTTGATTTTGATTTTTGTCGATATTCTGCCATTTTTGAATAATCGCGATTCGTGAAGATGAGGAGTGATGGTATGATGAGGGAACACTCACAAAGAACAACCATGCACAGGCCGAAACTCGAACCCGATAACCCTGGCATCGTAGCAGCTGAAAATGACACAAACTGAACTAAATCGACTTCTCTATCGATTTTCTTCATAATGTTCTTCCTACATGTGAAAGTACCACGCCTGACTATTCCAACATAATTGAACTTTTCAATTTGTCGAGCAGATTAAATCTTCATACTAATCACGGCAATAGTGCTTGATTATGCCACATTTCATCAAATTCCCACATACAAATCTTAGTTACTAAAAAAAAAAAATAACGATATTTTTCCTTTTGTAGGCTATAAATTATTTCGGGACTAGAGACGTCAAACTTCAATATCATGATGCTTGTAAAACCCCTCCCATTTCTTCAAAATTCCATTACGGAATTTACATCAAGGTGAATACAAAAGATACAGTGAGCTTTGTACACCAACACCCCCTCCCTCTCGGACACCCATATGATCCTGCGCATATGTTCATTTACAATGACAGCAATACTGTTTTCACCTCGATATTGATTGGACGTCACATGCGATTCCTATCGGATTCCAATGTTCTGCGTATCAAGTGGCGTTGTTAACACGATGTCCATCCGTGTTACAATAGGAAATTCGCTTTAACGACAACACAAGCAGGCGGTTGTTGTTACCTCTTAAAGTTCAATTGTTGCTTATCATTATATCGAGTAGAATTAAGTCGCGACATTTTCAACGTGTCCAAGTTAGATAAGTCTGTGGTTTAGTAGTTAGTGTGTCGTAGCCTCTTTGTAACCACACTATAGATTCGAATTCCGAGTAAGCTTGACTACAAAGCATCGCTTTTATTCAAGTTAGCGCAGAGGCACAATACGAGGACCGTGCCGAAAGTAATGCAAAAGTGGTAATAACCTCTTTATTAACTGATGTAGATCGTTCAAATTGCCATGTAGTTGGAGTGAGTCTCCCTCTGTCCAAACCAGCTACTCAACATAGTCTCCATTTAAAGCGATGCTTTTGCGCCATCGTTGAACCTAACTCTAGAATACTCTTTGAAAAAAGTCAGGTGTGCACTGTCCTCCGGCATCCACAGAAGGCTACAGAATGTGTACGGATATGACACCATTGACAAGAGCAATGTGCAGAGGTGGATGAAGAAGTTTACAGAAGGGGAAACCAGCATTGAAGACAAACCGCGCAGTGGGAGACCATCAACTGCGGCCACTGACACGAATCGTCAACGAGTGGATGAGTTGATTGCGCGTTATTCTTTTTGATTTCCTGGAATGCGGCCATACCATCAACAGCGAGCGGAACATTGATACGTACACTCCATAAGCTTAGAGAAGCCATTAGGAGGAAGAGACCGCGCAAGAATCTGAAAGCGATCCACATTCACCATGACAATGCGCGACCACACACCTCTTTGGCAACAAATCAGGTGATAGGCAAAATGGGCTGGTCCGTGGTCCCCATCCACCGTACAGCCAGATCTGGCACCCTCAGACTTCTACTTGGTTGGTCCCATGAAGGACAGTCTTCGGGGACAACAATTTGATGACACAGACGAGGTAAAAGTGGCTGTGAAGAAGTGGATATCGGACAGTGCATACCGGACTTTTTTCAAAGAGGATTCTAGAGTTGGGTTCAACAATGGTGCAAATGCATCGCTTTAAATGGAGACTATGTTGAGTAGCTGGTTTGTATAGAGGAAGAGACTCCAACTACATGTGCAAGTTATGACAATCAGTTTTTGTCACCTACTTTTTTTATATCCTAGGTTTTCGTTATTTTATATTTTTCTGTAACTTCGTATCCGCTTGAAGCTTCGGTAGAAAAACACCACGTTTCTGAACCTTTTGTGTTTTTCTGCTTTTGTCAACTTTTCCCCCTTTCGGTCGTAGGAGCTCGGGACCAACAATGTGCTGTGATAAATCTTTCACTGTTTTCGAGCGACTTTTGTGCATTTGGCGACGGAAAGTCAACTTGGGAGGCCAATTACTGAAGGAACATGTTACGTACCGGATGAGGGTAGAACTATTCTTTTCACCCCATTCTAACGCAACACGTGTGCTTGAAGAAGCTGGACCAGGCAAAAAATGGACGCTTGACCACCAACGTCGTAACTTCAGATTCCCGCGCCTAAAAGTCAGTCCGTTGTATTCGAAGTTTCAAGCTGTCTTTATATAGTGGCAGAACGAACAAACAACTACAGTCTACCGCCAGTTTTTGAACCGACAACACCTCTGCGACAGTCGGAGTAAAGATTCGGGACTTTGTCTTTTTCTACCGCGCCATGTATTTTAACCTGCGTGAGTGAGTGACAGTGACTAGTTGTACGAATACGCCGTGTGAATTTGTGACCTGTGCACTGGATTCGAGTTATTCGTTTTGTGACGAGGAACATTAATACCACTATGGCGGGCTAATCACGAGAGAAGGAGGGCCTTGGGTCTTCCTAGCCTGCATGAAGCCGACAACGCAGCAGATCATCGCTCAGCGTCGCGACGCCACACTACTAAAACGCCGCCACAAGCGCTACAAACGACACATCGCCACAAACGACGCCCACAGCCCGATTAGAAGCCCTGAAATGATACCGCCGAAAGCCGAAGCCGAATCAGCATCCTAGAGTACTTCGACGCCGACGCCGACGCCCGACGAGAATTCTACGGAGAGAGAGAGAGAGAGAGAAATTGGAAGATGAAGCGACACCAGCCCACACTTAGATCTACCGTCTAGAAGAGAAGATTGAGATAATGAAGCGACACCTACTGCGTCTTGAGACGACGCCGACGTCCCGCGTGAGATTAGCAGCGAGAATCCACGAGTACCCCCGGTAAAGGAACTTCGCCCATTTTTCGCCGTCCCCCCAGAGAGAGAGAGAGAGACGATGCGAATCAATTAATCGCTCCATTACGAGGCCGACAAGATGACAGAGAGGCTGTTTTCCCTCGTCTATGATCGCCGTGATGTAGAAGTGTAGAAGGAAAGTGTGTCAAAGAAGATTGCGAAGTGCCGCTACAAAGAAGTAACGTGGGGAAGAGTTATTGTCGCGAGGAGGACCGCGCATTGACGTCACGCAGCCGTTTAGAGGACTACGGTAAACGTCGCTGGAACGTCTAGAACGTCGAGATGGTATAGTATACTACTGTTAATTTTCTATATGTGTGAGTGATCATCTACCCAAGACTCCAAAGATCGGCCGTCGGACGAAAGGATGCCAGTATTTAAAGTTAAAAGTCGCGAAGGTATTGATTATAATTATTTCTTGCCAACATAATCTAAATTTCAAAACAATTGCTAATTAGGAAGATCGATTCACAGCATACTGTTGTTTTTCCACGCTCTGCGCCGAACTGTTGAGTAATATTTTTTGTTTATGTCACCTTATATGCTTTACTCGGTAATATTTGATTAAAACTGCATAAATCGTGTATCTATTGCAGAAATCATCCCTCAAGTTTGCTAAGTGAGGAAGTAAATTAACTGCGTGCTATTTTTAATATATATTCATACATAAGTGTCTTCATTTTTTCTGTAAACATGTATGCCTTGCAGTTGATATCTATGTTGCACGAGTTGCGTGCCCTGCCTAATGTTACGGAAGTTCCAAGGCGCATTAGTAATAATTTAAACAATAATTGTTTAAATGTTTTGGTAAATTGCAAGAATATAAAAGTTTACGTGTCATGCCCGTTGGCAGAATGTAATGAGCACGCGCAGATGAAAGTTTAGTATCTTTAATTCTAAGCACATTAACGTCTTCGGGCGCAGTTTAATATTCCTATGAAAAACTAAATATTGCATGGTGTCTAAAAAAGGGCCAATGTATTTATCTTAATGTAATTATTCCCCTGCGGTATGAGAGAGTGTGTGAATGCTTGAATGATAGTGAGGGGTTGTGTAATCTGTCTATTTTTGTGTGTTATATAATATACATTTTTGTTATTTATGATTTGACTATGATTTGTGTTCATACAAATAGTATACTAATCCTCATAACTATTGGTATTTATATTTTAGTTCAACGTTAAGTCAGCAAAGCATTTCTGCTGGCTAACATCAATTATTATTATTATCTACGTCATTATTACTATTGATTATTATTATTATTATTATTCAACGTCACTTTATGCACGAGTCGGCTATTCGTCGGGGGTAAAAACCGATCCGGTCACACGTACCCTGGAATCAAAACCGTTAGCTGGGCCCGACACCTAGGAAGGGGACTTCGGTCTCCGGACTAAGTGTCCAAACATAGGTCATACAAAAGGCCCGGTGAGAAAGTTGAACGATCTACATCAGTTAATAAAGAAGTTATGACCACTTTGCATTATACATTCGGTACGACCCACGTATAAAGATGAACAGCTTTACACTGGGAACCAAATCGGCTCAGGGTAACATTCCTTCAGCCCCGGAAAAAGTATCATTCAAAAATCCAGCAGAGTCGATCTCCACAGTGGAGTGGTTAGCACAGCGGGCTAAAACGTCAGAGGTCCTGAGTTCCAATTCCGACCTGGGTATGGATGTTCTTTGCGAGTGTCCGTTCATCAATTTCATCTCTCATCGTCGCGATTAGCCAAAAGTGGTTGAAAAGCGACACAAAACAACCTAATTCAGTCAAAAATATCCAGCAGAAAATTATGTAATAACGCCCTAGTGTAATTTGGAGTTAATCCTCGAAAGTTCCTCAACAGTGGATATTTTTCATAATGTGTTAAAAATGTGTGAATCAGTTCGCATCAAGCATACTAGGCGGCAGCACAAATGCAAAAGTATGTAAGATCCGCCAGAAACGTGTAATCCCAGTTCATGAAATTCTAACGCATGTACTGGGATCCACAGAAAAGCAGAAAACTACATAGATCGCAAAATAAGAGTACCCCGAAATGAGGTACTTATCATTTACCCTAACCGTGGCGCAACAGCCCGTGAGGACCAGGGCCTATTTACCACCTGCCGGCCACACTCCCTCCTACTGAGGTGGGATTGATTGATTTGTGGGTTTAAGTCCACTTTATGCACAGAAAAGCTAATCGGGACTGGACCTACAGTTTAAAGTGGGATCCGAACCACTGTGACATGTGCCTCCACTCTGGGGTGGGAGATTATCCAACCAGGTTATCGTTGTAGGTTTCCATGACCGGGTTACGCTACTCATTCGTAGCTCCCCAAATCCTCATGATAGTGGGTGGGCCCCGGTCCCATACACAGGCCGAAATCTCAGGAGAAAAATTGTTACGCTTCCCCCAGGAGACTCGAACCTGCGCGCGTCCCGTAGCCGGAGTCCAAAGCATGACATCGCACAGCCAGCTTTCCTGATTTTAAAAATCTCGCAAATCAGTGTGTGTGTGTTTACAATGTAAAGACGCTCAATGATATTACTGAGGTATGGGCTGTATTAATATGATTCCGGGCACAATCAGCAGTGTTAGTATATTTTCAATAGTTCGGATCCTGCTCAGGACTGCGGGTGCCGCCTTAGTACTAAAAAGATACGGTTTTTTTTTTAAAGGAAGAAGAATCACCGCAGACCAGATACAGTTGGACATATAGGACTGTCTGGAAACTAGGCTTTATATATCATTCCTAGTTTCAGCTGTAGATGTCTATGATAATGATCGCCATCATCCTCCATCAAGTTACACACACCAAAACTGGAGAAAGCTGATTGAATCTCGGATACTTGGTAGCATAAGGAAATTTTCCTTACAAGGTTGCCCATATGGAAGATCCAGGGGTAGAATTTGAAGCTGCGAGGAAGAAGAGCGCGTTACGTGCACCATGGACGAGGCCTTAATCAGCAATTCCGAAAGGCTTACCGAAACTACGTTTTAACAGTTCAAGGTGAAATATTGCACGCATTAAGCATTACTTAGTAAAGTCTCTTCTGCCCTGCGGTGCCGAGATCTTGTAATCTTGGAAATTTGAGAAGGGGAGATTAGCCAGCAACTTCCCAGCTAAGTGAAGAGACAGCCTTCCTGCTGATGCTACGCCAGGAGCGGTTCATGCGTTCCACCCTTTTACTGCAGGTTTTATACGATAGGTGATTCACTATCATCTAATCTTCCTTCTTTGCCCATGGTTGATACCTTCTCTCGAATAGGGTACAATCAAACCAGCAGATATTCTGGAAAGATTCCAGGAAAATTATCCTGGACTGCTCAGTCTGATGTCCATGAATTGGTTCTTGGGAGATACTACTACTACTCAGGGCCTCCACTGCAGGAAACATTGTTTTGAAAAGGGTCACATAATGGAAGAACTGGGATATTTTAATTGCGGTAAACATATATAATTGGCCTTTAGTTATAAGTGAAATTGTATATAAGGGGACGTTCTAAACCCTAGCCTCCATACGAATATATGTAAATACGGGTCTGGTTCAGTCCAACCATCAAGTACTGAGGGTCCAACGCAGTCCAACACGACCGCTCTACCCACTAACCGTAGAAATCATAAAGATGTGAACATTATACTTCCAAGTCTCCTCTGAAGAGCATCGATAATGTGGCTTTTGTTCAAAATGTGGCCTCCTTAATGCAGATTTCTATACGAACTTCTTTCCTATCAACATTATATACACACAGCTCAAACAACCTTGAATAAGGACGTAGTATATAATTGGATTTTTTTTAAAATTGCAATCGCATGCGACAGGGAGGAAAACGGCCTCCAGAACACAATACTCGGGTTATATAACTGACATTTCAACAGCAACATACTCAAGGCTCACGTATTGATGCATGCAAGGAAATATCTTTCTAGATGCAATAAAATATGAAGCTACAGCGAGACTCCATACCGCTAGGCTGCCAAATATATTTTTGCAGATGTGATACTTCTTTTAATTGCAAATGTACCCGAAAAATATCACAAAACATAATAAATTCTTCTAACGAAAGTAGTACATTTAACTTAGATTTAGTTCCTTCACGGGCTCTATGCAAAATTAACGTGAAACGGTTGATTAAGAAAATCAGACTTTCACTTTAGTTTATAATTTGAGATGAAAGTTTATGTTTGTGATTAATTTACTTAAGTGAACACACAGGTCTCCGTACTCTTGTTTACAACACTACATAAATTGTTCTGATGCACTAACTACGCACACTATTCGGTTCAAATATAATATGGACAATTATAAGAGTAAACACTCATTAGTGATGTTTTACTATAACTACGCACGACAAGTGTGGAACACTGGCTGTTCATCAAGTGTTGTAGACATGAATATAGCACCTTCAAAAATCTAATAAAAATACGAGAAGGGACATTTTCATTTCAATTTGATTTTCGAATACAAATATCACACTCCAAAATTTTAAGTTTATCTCTTCTTTCTAATTAATGAATAGCAATCAGTGTGGGCGCAGGATGCGGCCTTTCTTTGGGCTCCCTGCTCTGGTATGCCAGACTGGGGTTCTGGACTTGTGAGTTGGGTTCTGTGGGTTTGATGAGTAAAATAATCTTGTACATCAAACCGCTCTGGAATGCCGGAACGGAATCCACTGCGACTCCAAGATTATGCATGCTTGTCTCACTGCCGGGGAAACGTTATCGAGAATGTTATTGAAGATGTTCTTCATGATGTTGTTAAAATAATATTATTAATATTGTTATGTAATGTAATGTCACTCACGAGGTTCATGTCATCTGTTCTGGATTCCAGAACAGAAATAATATCACAAAGTATTGTATACATCAATTATATCATGTATATATTCCTTGTATAGCATTACAATTTATTATTATTATACCTATTTTAAAATGAAAATAGTAATAAATAGAGGAAATAAAGTCGGGGGAACCGTCAAATTCGGAGCAACTGACGTCCTGGTATATTTTTAGGAACCAGGACAATAAGACCATACCCTCGAATGTAGGCGGGAGGAGGCGGGCTTACTTCGGGGGTTCCCCCCTTATTACATGTATTGAATAGCTGTATATTTGTGTATGATTGTTGCTTATAGTTGATAATTGTCTAAATTATATGATAATGCAAATTCAGTATGTAATGTAATAATGTAATAAAGGGAATTATTATTTTCGAAACTATGTGGACAACATTCTTTCTTCTAACCATACCAACTAGACATTAACTTAATTGACGCAATTACAAGAAATATATGCCACTGATACAATTTGTTTTAAAAATCCTGAAAATATTATGCTCCAAATTGAAGGCTTATCAGTAATTTCTGCAGATGGCACATGCGGTGCGTTTTAAACTAAACCATGCGAACTCAACAACAACAAAATTGCACCTAATTCGAAATTTCCAACAAATCTCCTAGAAATGTTTCAAATAAGAAGTTAGTCGTACCTGATAACTGTACATAATCCAAATGAGATCAGTCACCACAGTCGTATTATCGAACAGGATGATTACACATGAACTCGGCCAATAGTTGATTACTAATCACAAGAACTTTACAGAAAGTAAAACTGAATGACAAACAACTCACCGTTTAGCAAAAGTTGCACCTTGAAACCCGACGATTAGAATTAAATACATGATAGGACGCAAAAATATAAATGCCTTATCTGGGATTCGCCCTCATGATTCCTGGCTCAAGAACTAAATATTTACGTATCCAGACAACGCATCCTGATTGCTAAGCAATAAGCATTATTGGGTCATGGCGATTGTTGATAAAGAGAGCAAAAAGGATTCATATCCAGTTCTCTCCTTACCTTTATGAATGATAAAATTAGTGATTTTAATAGCTGCTGTATAGAATTCCACAGTAAGAATGTATACTAAACAGTATACAGAAAAATAGAAATCGTATAATTCGTTTCGCAATAACTGATATTCTGGCCAAAAAAAAAAGATGAAAATTCTTCAAAATGAAATTTCAAATTTGATTATACACAATGATGATGTTAACATTACAGGAACTAACTCGGCTGGGAGTTACTGCCACACATCCCCTTACAGTCCTGGCCTAGCTCAAATCAATTTTCGCCTGTTTGTACCCGTAAAGGAGGCTAGCCTTTCAGCAGTGACGAGGAAGTGAAGCAGGAGTCCGCCCATGACTCCGGCGTACCGAGAAATCTCTACGTTGCTGGTATAAGTGCATTTGCGTAGAAGGGGTATTACATCGAGAAATAAGTATTTTCTATACGTCCAAATATGTTGTGTCCCGGTTTGACTTGAACACCGCGCGTAGAAAGTCGGTGTGGCAAATGTGTTTCATTGTATGCCTCCCTCATTTTGGTAAAATTATAAATAACACAACACTGTCTAGTGTAACACGACGTAATTAGAACTAAACTAAAATTTCCTTTGCATATTATGTACAACTGATCAGCTAGCATCTACAAACTCAACAGTCTTGTCTTCATTTTACACTATATTTCAGCGTAGGAGTCTCAGTTTCTTTGTGGCATGGTTCTTATTGTTAGTTGTATGTTTATAACAGACGCCTACAACCACAATGTAACAAAAGGGTAACAGAACTTTCGAAACACCCTCTACGGTCGTCACTTGAATGCAGGGGAAAAAACGGGTAGATGAATGGAATGCCTTTCAATTGAAGTGCGCCCATTTTCAACCTTCAACAAGAGCCGCTACCAAGATATGTTTTCACATCATTTGAACAACCAAAGCTCCGACTGAGAGGGAAAAAAATCTTGTTGCATTGACGCGTGTAAATAAATCATCACCAAATGGCCTTCATATCGATCGACAAATTGGAGTCACTCAAAAGAGAGGATGAGGCACGGAGCTGTGAAAGCAAGAGAGACACCGATACCAAGTCGCTTCTGTCAACCTTCCAACAGACCGACCACCTCCTCTGCTGAAATATACATTGAGAGCGGGCACCTCAACTCGGGCAGGCTTCCTTTTCCCCTGCTTTCATTCGCCCCGGCCCTTTTCATTAATTTATCCTGAGTTTTTGCACGGCTTCTATTGGACTGAGCCTCCAGATTCTACGGCTCCATTCCTTTCTGTGTTATCTTCAAACGATTTATTTTACTCTTGATTCACATAACGTTCAGTTGGTTTCTCAATTTTAAAAATTGGACTTTATTTAAAAACATACCGGAAAATTATTGGCAAAGTGGTTAATACGATTAATTCCTGTGAATGCTCATCTAACTGTCATCTGATAGGGATCACTAAATATTCATCGTTAGATTTAGTAGTTTCTGCGGCTTTTCAGACAACCTTTTTAGGCGTCTAAAGGGACGGTCGCTGTTTACTCTTACGTTAACTGGCGGTTTATAAGGCGTTTTAGAGGTAATGACCACATATTAGACGTCAGGCAGCAGCGTACCTTGAAAAGGGGAAGGGATAGAACATGAACCTCAAGTTCCACGAGGATAGTAAAAATGCTATTAACGTGTAAATTAATAAGCCAGAATTTGTTTTGGCCAGTGTCCCCATTTCCTCCCACGTTACGCCTATGCGTCAAGCGAGGCATTGCTATGCTACTCGAAGATTTATACTAAAGCTTTAGAGTTTGAGTTTCTGTTTTTAAGTCCACTTTATGCACAGTAAGGCTAATCGGAACTGGACCCACAGTTTAAAGTGAGATCCAAACCACTATGGGCCTCCACCGGGTACGGAACTTGGGACTCCTTCATTACAAGACGACGATGTTACCGCTACGCCAGCGGTGAAGCCCTTAAGTTTTCAGACTAAGAGGAGGCGATCTCTTATTTTATATTTGTAGTTAGTTTCAAACGTCGTTGCGGTGATCTTTAGACATCAAAGGGGGGCGAAGTGGTCACACTTATCTACACTGTGTTCATTGGCGATCTTTTGTTACTCGCGGGGGATGAGGTTGATCGCCCCCACCCACTCCCGTAATTTGCCCATGTTGTCAACAAATCTGTACGCCAAGCATCTGTGACGAAGAGCTTACAAGATTCTACGGTAGACAAATGCAAACCTTCCCAAATCTACGTTCATGCGCAGATGGGTTGATAGATACTAAACCTAGAGTTTTAAGTATTACTATACTAAAGGGTGTGCCAAAAGTAACGCGCGATTTATATTGTGCGCCACCTTTTTCCCGCAGGGTTGGCAGCGTTCTGCGAGGTCACATGTTGTACTAAAAACATTGCTGTTGGTGAATATGGAGCGCAACATGACGGAGGAACGAGTGATGGTCGTTGAAATTCATTTGAAATACGGAGAAGTGTCCCAAATTAAACAACTGTGCGACCTCACACCGTGCGATTTTTTTCTCTGGAGATTCATTGAGTCCAAAGTTTATGCTGCGAAAATAAGGACGATTCCTGAATTGAAATAAGAAATTCAAGAGTTATCGACGTCATTGAGCCGCAGTTATACGAGAAAGTGATTCAGAATTTTGTCAATAGAATATGAGTGTGTCAAATGCGTTGTGCAGGACATTTGTCACATATCCTATTCCACATTTAATGGCAATGTTTACCCTTTCAAATAATGTAATAACTTAGACAACTTATAAAATGTTTTTTCCTTAAATTAAATCCTGCGTTTCCCTTTATGTGCCTCCACTGGGAGTCGAATCCAGGAATAACTAAATAAAATAAAATACTCGAAATTTAGAACGACCAAATTTTAAGTTTGTCTAATATTATCCTCAGGGAAGAAAAAATACGCACTGCGCTCGATATATATCAATCTTTTTTTTCTGCTCTCAACTGGTAACATTTTATCAGTTTTGGTCACAAGCTAACTGCCCTGTAAAAAAACTGCGGGACTTTCCCCGTCGTCATGAAGCAGAGAGCGTGTTTTTCAATTTTTAATAGTGTTTCCAGGGATTGACGAACACATTCGACAGACACGTCAGGGATACGAGTAACCTTGGTGGGAAAGTGACCGTGACACATACGTAAATGTTACAGGAACAATACTGGGGCATCGTATGCATCGTCACTTCCTTTTCCAACGAAACACGCAAACCTTGGCTGGGATGCTAAATTACTGAAATCCAGGTTCTCGGGGAAGCGTTTTACTTCTAAAAGTACTGTGATCATATGATTCATTGCAGCACAGAGCCTGGATTATGACGTCAAAGGCATGTGCCAAAACAAAGAACGGTTACACCAAAATAATGTATCGAAACAGAACTGATGTTAACATACCTTACTCTCGTGATGTTTTGGCATCACTGAAGCTCAGATTCTCCTCTAAATGCATAATTTGTTCTTGTGCGTAGATTCGTATACATTCAGTACAAAAGTTCATTCCAGGGTAATGCAACCATTACATGTGAATTTTATTGATTGAAAGGACAGTCAAAACAAGTGAAAACTTTTTTCATTATATTCCCTTTTCTCGTGCTAAATTAAGGGTCTACGGGGAGGAAGAATGAGAAAATAAACTTGAGAATTTCTTTCATATTTTAAGTGAACAGACTTTACAACATAATAAATTCCTACACTGAAATGTGTCCTAATACGTTCTTGCGAAGTTGAGATGTTTCCTAAATAAATGTTATTTTTTCTGCCAAAAGAAAAGTGATATCGTGACTGTAAACAAGCTGAACAAAGAATTCTTAGCATGTTTTATGTTCTGAAAAAACAGTATCGTATAAATATACAATACCATTAGTTTCTTTTAATGCAAAAAAAAATATGCAATTCTCAGCCTGTATTAGGGAAATATGAATTTCTAGATGAGAGTTTGATTTTAACTATTTTCAATATTATAATACAATACAATGTTTCATTTCTAATTTTTTGTCTATTATTGTGCCCTTTTGGGTAATTTTTAGTGCCTAGACATCATACACACTTTAGGTACTTATTAACGAACGGCAACGAAAGTACTAATTTTTACACAAGCCACGCCCAACCTCTGTGGTGGACTGGTTAGCACAACACGCTACGACGCCAAGAGTAATGGGTTCGAATCCCGAACTGGGCATGGGTGGGCTTTGTGAGTGTCCCTTCCAGGGTTGTTCCTGGACCTCTAACAACCCTAGTCCCTTCATCAATGACATCATATCACCACTCATTCTCAGCTTCGCGATTAGCCAGAAGTGACAGAAAAGCGAAGTAAAGTAAACAATTACGCAAGCCACCTAGATCTGAAACACTACTGGAATAAAGAAGCTACATCTTATTGTAATAAGCTCGTATTTGGTGCGCCACCCTTACAAATTTTACATATATTGTTCTCATAGTTTCACAGATATCGACCGACACACGACCACCACATGAGCCTCGCTGGTAAGTGCCAAATAAAAAAAAATAAAAAGGACCACACTGACATGCCTTGAATGTAAACGGAATTCACGTTCCCATTTCATTATCGTCTGACAAATGTCCCAAATTGGGATTACTGTGGCTTCAAATCGGTGAAAGCGAAAAAATCCAATATCCTATCATGTGGTCTCATCGGTGGTCGATAGCGCAATCAACCTCAGATCTTCAGAAGCCCGGCCGGCATCTAATTTATGCCAGGCACGCGGGTCGATGAAATGATAGAGGGCAGTTTCCATCAGAAAAAAAAAAGCACGGATCTTCCTTCCATCTACCGGTACGAGAGAACCGAGTTCGCCTGCACTCGCTGCAGCAAACCTCGTGAGTTGGCAATAGTGGCGGTTCTAGCTCAACAAACTTTGCCATTTCTTTTTGAGTTGATATGGTCATTCTTTTCCTTCACAACTCGCGATGATGTAAGAACAAAAGAACCTTATCAGAACCCGAATCTTAGAGGGCCCAACCATGAGTTGGACACCTAACGTGCTCGGCTTGGATACACTCGCCACGACAGAATACACGAAATCTGCGCTTGTGGATCTGTAGGTTTCTTAATAACTTGTGTTATACCGAAGCCCGAAGGGTTTTCTTGATTGGCGGGTGTGCTGAAAGTAAAAATATATAGTTTTGCTATATGTGTGTTATGTTTGTGACAAAAAAAATCCCAATGGTACGGTGTTTCTGACCTAATTAAAAAAGCTATAAAACATCAGTCTTCCCAACATTTATTGCAAGGTGAGGCATCTCATTGGCTAGTTTAAACACGCATGGATCATGTTTTATCGGAAGCTGGCCGACTTCAGGCAGTAAAACACACGTTGTATTTTCAAATAGACAATACTTATGTCGATCGACTAATTCCATAAACTTGGCCTTCCCACCCGAAATGCTCATACATACACCCGAAATGCTCATGTACATACCCCCCGATTTAAACATACGCGTTGACTGATTGACTTGGTTATGTTCTTTCACTTTTCTGTCGTTTTCGGCTAATCGCAACAATGAGGTGATGAAATTGATGGGCACTCGCAAAGAAAACCCATGACCAGCCCGGAATTCGAACCCGGGACACCTGGCGTTGTAGCGCTACGCAAATCACTCCACTCTGCCTTTCAACAATCCAGCTAATCCTTGAGAATTTTCCTAATACACAGAATAAGGTGAATAAACCACACAAACAGATCCAACCTTCTCGGAACAGCTTTTGCATGTCACTCATAAAAGAACTTGAACAGGAACCTCAACACAAAAATCGTGCAAGAGACAACCAGTTTCTCACACGACTGAAGTTGGGTTGCATACACTGCAGGAGACGAAGAAGATCGAACAGGCTACATCGCTCCCCTTAAAAATGCTATACTCTCCTCAGAGGATTAGAAAGGGTTTGTTGTAATTTATGCTATCTGGGCTATGGGAAGAATTTTGACGAGAAATCATTTCAGTGTTGAGAGTTGCAGGAGACAAAAAAAGGAAAAACTAAGCGTCTGTTCCCTGGACTTAGAAGGATAGGTCGGGGGAAAATATAACGCGTGATGGTATAGCTGCTTTATTGCAGTGTGGAATTCCCCAAACACAATATTTTTGATTTGATTTGCTTTATTTTACTTCGCTTTTTGTGCCACTTTTGGCTAATTTGCGAAGATGATGATGAGTGATGATATGATGAATGGACACTCACAAATATACATGCCCAGGCCAGGATTCGAACACGGGACCCCTGCCCAAACACAATCTCTAATCCAGCTTAAAATTTTGCATCTTTATAACGTTTGCCAGTACCGTGAGCTGCTTTCATGTCGGCATCCATTCCCTGGGGATGGAAACTAAAGAGTGATCCTAAGGATAAACATGCAATGAATAGGGATCGGAAGATATGACAAAAAAATGACCTTAAAATAATTTTTAGATTACCTAAAAATAATTTTCGCTCCTCCTAAAATGAAAGCTTGATTTCATAAATTAAGAGAGAGGAGTGCAATATTTCGATAAAACTTGTTGTTTGGTGGTTTAAACTACCGAAGCAAATGGGAAAAAAGAAATTAGTGCTGATGTAGTTTTATTTTCATTTTTACTTCAAATACGCCGAAAGATTTTCTAAATAAAATATAGTTGTGTTACACGTGTATCAGATTATAATTTCTTGTTGTAACTGAAACGACAGTAAGGGAACCTCAAAATATTTCAAGTTTGGATTGATCATATTTTGGAATGGTGTACTTGTTAAGAATTTAAAATATGGTAATTACACTAGCAAATATATGAAACAGGGAACGTGCAAAAAGACACATCAACAATGATTTTAAAATGCAACAAAAACAACAAAAAATACTGAAAAATAACCTAAAAGTATAATAGCCAGGAAATCCAAAACAATGCAAAATAAAAATGACGTTTTCTTTTTCCAACTGCAGAGAAACGGACTAACATCAGATTTAACATTGTCTTCAAGACTCCAGCAAAAAAATACTTTTCATCAATTTCCTAGGTTATCATGAAGTTCTTGGTCAGCCCTTGGGGGTAAAGGCAGCCAGAGCATGGTGCTCATCACATCACTTCAAGATGGCCAGGATCAAAGAATGTGTGGGGCGCTACACACACATCCCACATATATGTCTCATGATGGTGCAAAGTGCACGAGGAACTTGCTCTTTTGCCTACATTGTACCAACAGTTATTTCCAATGTTTACCCAACAATGAGAAAGTGATTCAAAATCAGGTTTCAAAACTCTACTTTCTCTTCTTAAAACCACATTCAAGTGTATGCTGTAAATTCTTGAATGCAAAATCAATTATGTGTGGCAGTGTTCATTTCTGCTCATTTCACTCACAGCATATTCTCCACATAACATAATATTTTTTTTGTTAATTAAAGTAAAAATTATTTCTAACTTGCAGTTACTTGCCAGTCTGTTTTCAGCAGCCATGGATGATTGATGCTTCCTTAAGGGTAGAAAAAAAGACTGTTGGTTTTGTGAACAGAGATGCAAGTTGTATCTAATGCATGCTGAAAGGGAAAGGGGGTTAGTTTAGCAACAAGAATTATTTATCTGATCTTGTATTGCCAGAATCGAGAATGATGGCTACATAAAAAAAATCTGAGATATTCAAGCTTCTAATCATGCTTAAACACCATCTACGTATCCAACCATTTTTTAGTACAATTGGCCTAATGTGTAGGGTGATCATACGTCCACTTTTAGAGGCGTGTCCTGGCCGTCCCATCAATATTATCAAATACCATTATTTGTCCCATTTTATAAAAGTCTAAGAATTAGATTGAAAACCAAATGTAAATTTGAGAAATATTTCATGCTAAAAAAAATGTTGATGGAATTTTCAAACAAGCATCATCGCAACACCGTGGCAAAACAGCTGGACTGCATTTCAAGCACTTCATGACAAAGTGTTCCATTGATGTCGAGGATGTTCAAGCAGACAGCAGTTTACTGTTTAAGTTAGCTGAGGCGCGAGTTGTATTGCTTTGTGAATGAATAAGCATGGCGAAGAAGCGTACATGTTGTTTCAATACAGACATGCAACAACAGTTTCAATTCCTGCATCTTGACACAAACTCAAAAGACTCCTTGTGTCAGATTTGTGGGGAGTTTTGTAAACAGTTGGCGAAGAATAGAATTGTTCTCAAGAGGACTAGTTCTTTTAATAAATACTTCTGGCATTCCTCAACTTCAGCGTAGGACTAACATCAAAGGTTGATCAGAAGGACCAGAAACACTATACCGAGATTATAATATTAATAAATACCTAAGGAGAACGGGAGATCATAATTTATTGTTTATGATGCATTATTTATGTGATCCACACTTTAATAAATAATAATAATACATTAATAGTAGATATCAATACTTTTATAATTAGGCCTAACCGATTGAGGAGGAGATAAACTGACCTCCTTGGGATGGCCCATATTTTGGGTCAAAATATTATGGTCACCCTACTAATATGCCAACCACCTCTGGTTACTTAGGTTTTGATGAACAACTGTGTACTGGGAAATTGTGATGCATGATAAATCTCCACTTTCTATATGTACTTTCGAAAATTCAATTTTCAGAATCCTAAACTATCAGACCTAAATAAAATAAATTGGGCTGCACAATAAAAATACTGTACCATTCGAAGCAGCCAAACAAAATGAATTATAGATGCAAGACTCTCGGGAGGAAAGATTTAAAACTGGATGTCAATAGACACTTAAAACATCATGTTAATATCAAAAATACTTACAGCAAATTTATTGATAATGGGAAATAAATTATCAGCTTCAAGCACTAAAATGTTTACATAAGCAAATAAATTTGTTCCCACAGAAAAAAAATGATTGATTGATTGATTTGCTTTATTTTACTTTGCTTTTGTGCCACTTTTGGCTAATTTGCAAAGATGAGGATGAGTGATGAATGGACACTCGCAAACACCCAGCCTTGTCAAAAATCAATCATTGTGATAAAATGTAGTATTTAATGTTGTGATTAATTTCAGTAGCAGTACTTGTGTGTTTTTGTTACTATCATAGAATTCAATGCATAAGAAAGAATGCACAGACCAATTTTATTATGGTTGGTCACATGACATCATTCTGGTCACCAAATTAAATGGCAATGACATTGATTGATAGAATTCCTCTCTCCCCTCTCAAGGTTTTGGGCATTGGGATAATTATGCACACATAGATATACAGTTATATGTATGTCAAGGTGAAGAGAAAATAATATGTATAACTGAGAATTACTTGTAAATGGGATTTAGATAACATGTTGTATTATTAAAATATTTTCAGTTACAACATACAGTATAAAATAGATATAAAGTTTGATTCTTAAGCACATTACATTTGCCATAGTTTTATGTCGATTAGAGTCTTATACTTCCCGTATAAATTTACTTTCTGGTGAAGCATATAACTTTTTCTCTTTTTGTTCAACATGGCCGAGCAGTAGCAACTGAAAACTTTCACTGAAGGAACCGTTGTTCTGTTTCTTATTATGGAACATAGTAAATCTCAGCTATCAGCATATTTTTAACATGTGTGCTTTCTTGTTCACAATTACATACAAAATAAAATTGGTATAGTGTTCTGAACAACTGCAACAAATCTTTCTCCTCTGATTTCATGTTGCCTCTCCTTACGTTCTCTGTGACACCACCCTGCTGCACTCATCTTTCTCGCAACTCGAGACCAACCACCGTCATGTCCACCTATCCTGTTTCGTATTCTTGTTTTTGCAACAACTTTTGTATGCTTCTATAAGATTGTTGTAGCTTGGTTACGTACAAATAAACTGTATTATATGAAAATTAGTACGTGCAACACAGAATGACGTATAAATGCATTACGTAAAACTAAGTTATGTATAAATCAGTCTCAACTGTATTGCCCAATGCTTCAAAAGAAGCTGCTGGAATCCCTCCTTAGTGGAAACTTTTCAAATATTACACTGGAAATGTCAATAGTAATGACTCATTACAAATGCACATTCGTGATAAAACTTCATCTAATTGCCAGTGTTCCGCTGGAGGTCTGTTTTACTGGAGAGGCCCTCGCCTCCCCCTAATTGCTCTGGCATTGAGATTGAGCACCAGATTCCACCGCAATAATCTTGAAGACATGGTAATGGTTCTGAATACTTAATGATTTTTGGCAAATTATACAGGAGTATTAGGAAGTGCTTTAAAATGCGGAAATGACTGCAAGGAAGTTTGAAGCTTGGCAGCACATTTAAAAGCTTCACTAAGTATTAGCTGTCAGGTTGCTTGTGCAAGTAGCATTCTTTGTTTGTGATCGACTTGGACAAGAGTTTTTGCAGATTTCCATGTGAGACTCGAGACCAGATATTACGTGAACAGGTGTTTAAAGCAATTAAGGGTGTTATTATAATGCTAAGAGCCACAAGTCTGACCTGCCTAACCTAACAATGAAAGCATTAGCTACGAAATACCCCTTCAGAACCCATGCACATGAAATAGATAGCAGCAGCAGTCTGCAAGTGAAACTGCAGTAAGTGAATGGCCACTGGCAAAAAAAATCATATGAAAAGGAAAAATCGTTCTCCAAAAAGGGCAGGAAATAATCACTAAGACCCTGAAGTGTGTGTTAACAAACATAATTAGAAATCGAACCATGTAAAAAATGCCTGTGCAACATAACTTTGGAATTTAACAATTGCAACTCAGGCCAAAGACAGTGCTAACACTAAACTTGTATCTCTGCTGAAGCTGGCTTGATAGCCCTATTCATATATTAATGGCAAAGACGAACATTTGATACCGGACTAATATGTAGGTACCATTTAGGTGTCAAATAACTAGCAAAGTACACAAATCACAAATTCATTAGCCAATAATTATACATATTGTATGTATGTGTGTATATATATATAAAAACACAGGAATAGGATGAGAAAGAGTACCAGAAGGGTAGATAAACACTAATAATGAAGGAGACAGTAAACACTTACCATAGGAAAAGAAATAGTTTGATATTTCGCAACCTAGGTACACTTCAGTGGCGTAGCGTGACTCTATGAAAGGTGTAAGGCTTCCTTAGATAAACCTGATCTGAATATTGAATAAAGAAAACCCAAAGATATCTTAACTAAATATAATCTATTTGAATGTAAGTCATGCACGGGCATACTCAATTTCAAACATAAAATGCACACAATCTATGTTAATAATAATAGCATATGTATGTATTACTTAATGAAAATTCTCATTTATACTGTAACTCGATCCGATCACGTCGTCGTAGAATCGGGAGTTTCTGGTCAATTTCTTTAGCAGCTCCTTTTCAATGGATATCAGTCCCATGTCAGATTTCCTTGCCTGAGTCTGTTTGCTGCTTTGAAATGTATGAATCCTCTTCAGTGCAGAAAACGACCTTTCCACCGACGAGCTTGAGGAAGGAACAGTGAGGAAGAATTCTGTTAGTTTGTAGACTTGTTCAACAGCTTCATTCAAATGGGTAGTGCGCAGGTACTCATGAAGTTCAAACACACTCTTTACTCGATATTCGGCTTCAGAATAAATTACCTATAGCTCAACTTTCAACTGGTAGCAATTGACAAATTTCGCATACAGCTTAGTTAAGCACACAAACTCTTCTTCTGGAAAGGCCATGTCATATTTTTATTCTTATTATTCTTTTTCTTTCACTAAAAAGCCATTTGTGGGAAATGCAAATGCATTCGAAAATATTACTCATTATCATGGTTACGATATTTGCGCACATTTTGAAAAGCATATCAAGCAACTTAGACAAAGGAAATGGTAAAAAAAAAAATCTGTAAATCATAACGCTAAGTATTACGCGCATGCTTTTAACATTACGGGCAACTGGGATGCACGCGCCTAACTTTGCGGGCGCTGCCGGATCTAGAATTGCCAGACATTCCTCTTTTATCTTTAACTTCGCTGCTTCTAATGAAGGTAATATCCAACATTAAACCATCTCTTTGTGAACTTAATAGTTAGTTTACACATTTAAAATGACACCCGTTTTGTTAGCTACACCGTCCGTCAAGCATTGTTGAAACAACACGGGAGTCGATTTTCTTGGTTCTCTTTTGACCGTGCAAACAGACGCAGCGGGGACAGAAATCTCGCCAGATAGCACCCACTCGTAATGCGCATTACAGTGCGTGAGAATCGGGGCACCCTGTCATTGGTTGAGAAGATACTACGTAAGCATGGGCGAGTCCAAATCATTTCTTCCATTCACCCGCACGTAAGTCCTCTCAACAGGCCTTACAGAGAAACAACTCGAATCAAAACAAGTCCTCAATTGTTTCGTTAAAAGTTCTACTTGAAGTCTGATATTGCTATGTGTGTTCAAGCAATAAATACGGGAATGAAATACGTTTTCTTCAATAATTTCAGCTTGTAAGGTGGACTTACAAGCCTTACGTGGACACTACACCACTGGTACACTTTGTGTACTTTGTAACCACGAGCTCTTTCTTCTCTGTTGAAAATATATATATATAAGTAGCCGAAAATTGTGACCCGGTACATTCATTAAAAACAACAGTTGCAATTTGAGACTTGTGATTCTTAATTTCAAACACTGCAAAGGAACTCTAAACCAAAGTTTTCGCTCAAAATTGGAAATTTCAGTATTTGTGAGATTGTACAAGTTAAATCATAGATTCCATTTTCTGTGATATGATGATACATGATAGCAACATGTGAACCCCACATATGCCTACTCCATGTGAACTTTTCCACACATTCCTTTTCAGTCTAATTCTGTATAAAAATAGGAAAATGTCTATGTAGTAGCTGAAATGAAAGAACCTTGTTGTCATAAAAGTGTAATAAAATATCTCAATGGACTAGGCTTGATTATGTAGAAAACCCGATGTACGAGCATGGATCATAGATTATCCATCTAGGGGGTGCAAGCTCATGTTTATGGGGGCTGTAAGGGTAAATTTAGGGACCACATCGGACCTTTGTGAAAAATTTTAGGGCAAGTTGAGGAAATTGGGGGGGAGGGATAAGAGACATTGTGTATGGGAATAAGTGTTCTCAGCAGCCGGTTACTAAGACAGAAGAGCAAAGGAAGCAATCGACATTGCCCAAGAAAGGAAGAAATCTCAACAGGAATGTGGGACTACTGCTCTGTCACACCTAGACTCCCCTTCTCTGTAAAAGCACAACATCTGCCAATAAAACGTTGGGATCCAGAGAGAACCAATCACAGGACAGTCTAAGCCTGTAGCCCCTTCCTCTTCTCTTAATGCAGTCATAACAATATGTACTGATAAGAGATCATTGTTCAGTGTTTGGGTTCTTGCGTTGTGACTAGCTTCATTACAATTGCAAAAACAGTCATATTTTGTCTTGGATAAGACTTGATAGTCGGCAAGTTCTCCATCCAAAAATCTCCTCCAACTAAGTCCCTCCTTTCTTAAAAACCATCTCTGTATAATTATAAATCTAATTATCAAGATTTGCATGAAAATCATCCTCAGGATAACAGAACAAAGCATCAGTTGACATGTAACAGAGTCTCCTAAACTGTGATACTAAAGTAAGATACAGCATGCATTTGATACTTACGTACTGAAAAATTTGAAAATGATGAATATATTACAACAGCATGTAAAAAGGATATCAATTGTATCTTCGAGGTCTTCCAGATCCCATTCAATGCTACGGAGGGCATTCCGCAATTCTGTGGTTGTCCACTCCAACTCATCCTTAGAAACAGTTGCGGTGTCATCCTGCAGCTCCAACCAACGCCGGTACAGACCACGTGTCTTATTTAAAGCTTTACAGACCTCACTGAAATAGATAAACAATGCTTCAATTTAATGCAAACACTGAGAAAAACATAACAATAAAAATCTGACTCTATAATGAGAGCATTATCTATATCAGTCTTAATCTTGGAGGCTTATGCTGAACTTTCCAGGGTGGAGCAATAAATTATGCTATATAAACCATAAATTGTGGGTTTGTGAATAATTTTTGGGGAGTGTTGGAAAAAATTTACAGGTGCCTGCTCCACATTAGTGTAAAACAGAAATATAAATGGTTCCACAAGCCCTTCCCCTCCTTTCTCTAATAATGTAGAAACGAAGTTAGCTATTTAATACAAAATATACAAAAGTCAGCCAGCAAACGGTCAGAGCAGTAAAAATATTTAAAAACAATATGCTATGTGTACAGTGCACTAAGTTCAAGAATTGAAACAAAACAAAGAAGAAACTTTTTAAACTTACACTAGCATAGAAATATACAATTTAAGTGCACAAGATGTAAAGTGAATGAATAGTGACGGACAATCTATCTTTGTACTTGACTATACACTATACTAAGCCCTTCCCTTATGCTAATTGCACTTAGAAAGTACTGCACATTTGTCAATGTTTTCTGTACTCTTTGATTAATTTCTACCTCTACATTAATCGTAACAATAAAGATAAATGAGTAATATCTGACAAGTGTTGTAAATGTGATATTATGCCATTCATGTTTGTTAATTTTCTTGGCACACTGATAATCCTAGACTTCAATTTACATCTTTATAAAATATGAATCAAACCAAAGAACATTAACTACACAATTCCAATTCTTCTGTACATCTAACACCATTCACAGCTATTCTAAATAATATGCACCCTGCAACTTGGAAATGACATAAATCAGGCACACAAAAAGTAAACTTTGATCTGTTCATCTGGCCCTTCGTTGATGCCTTTGCTATAAAGCTATGTCAAAATAGGTAGGCAATCTAACAATGCAAAAATTATTTTCCATAGAATAGATCCACCCTGCATTACTAAATTTAATTCTGCAATAGCATCGAATTCCAATCAAATCACGCTTTGTGGGTACTACCAGAACATTCCAGAGTTTGAGCCCAGACGAAGGCACAGGTAACAATTTCAATTTTCACCTCTTTAGCCTCCTCATAGCTGGGCCAAATACCTTGTTCGTACATTTTAATTATAACTTGTTCTCAAAAATTCCAAAACAAATATTGGTACGGTATCTCAAAACAATCTGACAGCCCTTCTCAAGCATGTTGTACTAACAAGTAACGGCATGTTTTCGTTAACAAAATTATTGTTTGTTTCTTTAATTCACTTCTTCTCCATTTCACGTTCGAGTTTTCTTCATTCTTATTTTTTATTTGTATTACTTATTTTCTAAGTTTTATTCGACAATTCTAGAGTTTAATACTTACTCCTTCACTACAAAGAAAGGGTCTTCGAGTGTCATGTCAGCTACCACTTGCACTCATAAGTTGGATTTATACCGCAAAATTCACGCACAACAAACACTATGTAACTAAATTCACTATAATCGGCAACATACATTGGCCCACCGATAACACTCCCCCTTTCACACAGCTGTTCTACCATACACTAACACAAGTGAAGCCGAAGGTTACGATCGAGCGACTGGTCGCCGAACATGACGTCATACCAAAGATGAAGCGCTAACTAACTAGTCAAATGAATAACCAATGTCATAAAGCAACTACTAATGGTTATTAAAGCTTGTATTATAAAAACTTATGCCACTGATTATCCACGACCACGACTTACTTGTATAAACACGAAATACAATGCGTCTGAACATTGTTGCGATAATATAATTCGCATCATGAATAATCAAGGTTGCCATATGTAGGCAATATTTACCATAGCGAAAATGTTCTGCGCTAGCGTAACCCTTGCATAATACGTAGTGCTTTACTTCTCTATTTTCACATTTTGATTTCACATAGAAATATTGTCCCAGAATAAGTATCATCAATATTAATGCCAAAGGAACAACTGAAAAAGTAAAATGTACAGTACAAGGAATAAATAAATAAATAACATGTCTTTCGAGGCGAAGATATAGTACAAGCAATGCAAGCACTGCTTGCATTATTCGAATATCATTTAATGTACTTAATGTTTTAGCCTTATTTCGTTTCCATCGCACTCGATTTCGCGAAAAATTACGGCCGCAAACTCCCTCAGCAGCTCTGTAGCAAGCACCAGCCTCAATGCTTGCGGCTGCTCTGCGGGAATATAACGCACCCGAAGGAGTCACATGGCGAAGCATGAAATTCGAGTGGAACCCGTCCACAACGCTTACACCAAAAGCTCTGCTTGCTGAGCTTGCGTTATTCCCGAAAATAGCCGAGCTCAACCGAAAGCAGAAGGATATATTGCCACCAAAAACTACGAGCAAAGAATATTTGTCTTCATGAACACGTAAACAAGATCGCGAATATAAAAGTAATTCTTAGTCATAAAATAACTAAAATAAGTTATTATCATTGTTCTAAATTCCATATATATATATATATATATATATCATTTTATATTACAATTTATTTTAGATTTCGCGAATTGTAAAACGCGTAAAAAAAATGGATATTGGGAGTTCGGGCGAGATGGTAAAGGGCGGGGGTTTGTGTTTCCAGTAAGTGAAATGTCTGCACCCCCGTGAAGAGTTTCCCCAGGGAGGGAGGGAAGATTCGACGGACCTTGGTCTGTACCCTGTGTCCAGCTCGGTTCAGCTCAAATTACGTCAAAAGTGTTGACCGCACCAGTGTTTGCAACTGCCAAATTATTTACACAGTAATTCAAGTGAGCTGTTTCACAAATTTTACAACCACATTCAATAAATTGACTGCTTTTGAATAAAACTTGGGGTGAAAATAAAGCTATCTAAAAAGAACTCTCTACTGATATTTACACAGCGCAATTAAATCGTATACATTGTACATATTATGAACACAAGAACATGTTTTAAGTTTTATTATTATGACACAAGTGGTGCTCCCAGGATTTTTTGTAGTAGTCTCCTCATTTTGTCATCTTTTCCTGCCTTTGACTTTCCTTTCCATAGGAATACTGGGCCAAAGGGGGGGCCAACCCTCCCCCGGCCCCGGACACGCCTCTGTATTTCACTTTATTACTTAAATATTATGTATATACTCTTTCTGCTGTAATGATTCTGATTCCATCGCTTAATTTCTATCTCCAAACTGATATATCTTTCCTTCCCATGATGAATAAAATTAAGGAAATAGGTTGGTATCACTTTCGGTCGTTTCAGAGATTTCCAAAGTGATCTTGCGTGGATGCTTTCCAGTTGTGGAAAGAGCATGGGAGTGTCTTCACGTTTTGAGAACCTTGAGGACCTAAGATTTGTTGAATTGTTCGATAGCGGGAAATTTCCTATATATGTAAAGGAGTTTGGAATTTATTGTGGTGAGTACATCGTCTATGCATGTGTTTCTTTGGTTTGAAATGAAATTTTTAAAGTTTGTGTTTAACTTTTTATTTTAATGTTTGACTCCGAATGCGATTTTTAGGGTGCCCACAAATCCTAAATTACAATCACGCAGTGTAAATTAAATAAATGAGTTATTTTACCTAAATCCGTTTGGTCACCGTTTGCCCACATTAAAAAATAATGAACAAATAAAAGTACTAATAAATAAATAAGAAATTACGTACCCCTTTAGTCGTATGCGGAAAGTTCGCATATGTAAGACGTTTACTACCATACGAATAACGTTACCTGGAATTTCGAAAGTAAATGTGACGTTTGAGGATCATATGGTTTATTTTTAGAACCGTCATTTTATTATGATATTTTGACAAATCCAGCGACCGGGCCAATGAGGCTATAAACCTTTAATCCCCCTCTTGGCGTGCCATTGTACTACATGTTTTGTTGTACTGAAACATTGCTTGCCTCCTTCGTAAGACTACGCTTCGCTACTGTCTTTCAGTTCTTTTACTTCCATAAATTACTTTTTGCACTTCAAATGTTGTTGTTTTTTCGATATATTTTCCACAGCATCTTTATCTTAAGAATAATTGTTTTCAAATCGAAGAGATTGATTTATGATCGGAAGTTTGACAGAAGATTAGATAAAAACAGGCTATGAAAAACACTACATAAATTGTTGTAGGCGATTCATAATCGCTACGGATACTTTAATATTTTATGCAGTAACTAACTTATAATAGAATTAACTACATCTTTGTCGTTCCTTCTTTACTGCATCAACACTGAAATTCGAATAAAATTCTTAAGGGAACAAGTATCCATTCCATGTAAAAGTTAATTTTAAGCTTCCTCTCCAGTCTACAAAAAGTGACACTAAAACTTATTTTCTAAGTAATGATTTACTTTTCAGCACAATTTTTATTTTTACTCAAGAAAACTTCGAAGAATCTAGATGGCAGGTCTCTTATTGAGTTTTTGTTTTTCAGTACACTTTATGCACAGAAAGGCTAATCGGGACTGGACCTAGTTTAAAGTGGGATCCGAAACACTGCGTGCCTCCACCGGGTATAGAACCCGGGAGCCCTTGATTACAAAGCAACGACGTAACCAGTGCACCATCGGGGACGCTGTCCCATATTATTTACTATTAAATTGGAATGCAGTAATGGTGCCTAAATTTTATTTTATTTTCAAAAGAGTGCCCCTCTCTCAGCAATAGAGCTTGAACTTAATAATCATTTCGTTCAACATTAACCAGTGTTACTTCCGTGACTGAAAGGAAAATAAATGTGTGAAACACAGTGGACATTTTAATTCGAACTCCAAGAGGACACGAAAACAGTTCGAAATATCCCAAATTCGAATTAACATCACGTCATTAAAGATGTTTCCAAGGGGAATAAATTTCTGTTCGAATTACCAAGTCAATCGAATCTTCCGAGTTAGAATTAAAGAGAGTCCACTGTATATAATTTTCGACTACCGAGGAAGGGGGGGGGGGTGAGGGGCATGACCATTCCGGCGTTGGGTTGCCGGCAAGGGCGCCCGCAGGGAGGGGCCATGTGGGACACTTGCCCCCACCGAGATTCCTGCAAAGAGTTAATGTAATTCGAATGGTGAAATTGTAGCGATATTTTATAACAAAAAATTAATGTTGTTTTCTATGACTTACAATGCCGTAAGTTACAGCAATTATTCCTATTATTTTTATTATTATTTGAAGTAGGGTTATATTTCTTACAGTCTATTTTACACTGTTTATCTAACTATAAAAAACAGCTTTTTGTCAGTATACCGCTATGCAAATTGTATATAGATATCAGTGTTCGGAAAGTTAATTTTAAAATGGTAACTAGTTACAGTTAGTTACTTGCTTAAAAAAAGTAACAGTTACAGTTACTCATTTTAAAAAGTAACTCAGTTACATGTACTTCAAAAGTAACTGTAGGTTACTTTTAGAGTTACTTTCTGCTGAAAATTTTCTTGCAACCAAATTACACAAATCGATCATTAATTGT
This sequence comes from Lepisma saccharinum, assembly GCF_977018435.1. Classification (NCBI taxonomy): domain Eukaryota; kingdom Metazoa; phylum Arthropoda; class Insecta; order Zygentoma; family Lepismatidae; genus Lepisma; species Lepisma saccharinum. The sequence goes on from NC_139242.1 coordinate 51,794,837, forward strand.
AATGACATATTTTGTGAAGACTAACATGTCTTTTACTTATGTTACTGGTACATAATATAAGTCTTCGGGTATTTATATTTATTACAAAGTGCTCTCCTGTGCTTTGCGCGACGCCATGAAGGCGTATAGGGGGTGTGGAGTTAGAGCCCCACACTTTTTTGATCATGGTCGAAGGTGGGGCAGATGCGATCAGCACCACTTTCCTGGCATCCTTTACCCCCTCCAGATACCCACTTTATACAACGCTGGGTGGGCGCTGGAACCGCTTCAACAGGTGGAAAAATCTCGATTCTCCCCCACCAAGGATCGAACCCGGGGTCTCTCGCATGGTAGTAAGGCACCCAAACGACTTTTATATATATATATTATATATATATATAATAGTGCCGAAACGAACTCGAATCCGGGGCTCCTGACATAGTGCGTTGCGCTAACCACTTCGCCACGGAGGTTGACCTGAGCTACTGCGACTTAAACATTTGTATTTATTATCATTGTTGTTCTTAAGGACTGTCCATCCATTGGAGTGGGGGGATTCTAGAAACTGTATAGAAAGAAAGAAAGGGAGAGAGATATCACTCACGTAGAATATATTCTAAGAAGGGAGGTCTGTTTCGCATAAAGGGTGTGTCAGAGAGAAATAAATTTGTTGAATAATTTCAAGTGTTTATGAACCAGAAAATGATAAAAATTATAATGTAGTAGCCAGTGGTTCCAAATGAAATCACGTGGAAACAATTGGATTGTTTTCCATTTATATGCGCAATTGCTAGCTCTCGTCTTCTTCATCTTCGTTCATACTACCAGGATTGTTGAATTCTTTCATGAAAACACTGAACTATTGCAGTAAGTCTCTTTTCAGCTTAGGTCTCCCCGATGGCGCAGTGGTAGCGTCGTCGCCTTGTAATCAAGAGGTCCCGGGTTCAATACCTGCTGGAGGCACATAGTGGATCGGATCCCACTTTAAACTACTTTAAACTGTAAGTCAAGTCCCAATTAGCCTTACTATGCATAAAGTGGACTTAAAACACCAATTCAACCAACCAATCTTTTCAGCTTAATCCGATATTATAGCAAAGGAAGAAGCTATCGGATGCTGCTTACAGAAGGTGAAAGTTATAAGGTTACTAAGGAACAAACTACAGACAGGGGCGCCGACTTGTCAAAATTATTGGGGGGGCTCTGATCACTGGGGATCGGGAAAAAAAATTTCCCGTCCCGACTTCGGGAAATTATTTTCCGACTTTTCGGGATCCCGAGCAGTCGGGAAATGCTGAGTGCTCATTTTAAAATGTCGTTATTTCTCGACGTTTTCTGCATTGTCAATTTCTGGAACTTATCGTAAATTGTTAGTTTTTAATCCAGAAATCACTTAAAGTGAAAATGACGTGTAGAATTAGAGATTTTCAGAGCTTCGGGAAATTTCGAACATTTCCCGTCCCGAAAATTTCCCGACTTATTCGATTGATTGATTGATTTATTGTTTTTAAGTCCACTTTATGCACAGTAAGGCTAATCGGGACTGGACCTACAGTTTAAAGTGAAAATTTTTCCCGTCCCGATCCCGTCCCGCACACCCCTGATAAAAGCCCATGAATTCCCATGAATGCAGAATACTAATTGTCCACGGATGGATATGTCACAAGTTTCGTCAACTCAACCATAACAAAATATTCCAGACTTTTAATATCTGCTACCACGGAGCGCAAAACAGATCTCCTTAATATATCAATGATATTTTTCTGAATGTCATGTGAGAGCCATTTGTAGCCCGAACGTCCCATCCACTACCCTAGTTCATGCACATCGTCTTTTGAAACTCTTTTTAGTAAAACTTTTAACAATACTCATAATTACATACTTAGTATATAGTAATAAGTCATGTGTTTTGCTGTCTCCGGTCATAGTTGATGGTTTAGTGGTCTCAGCCCCCCAAAGTTGATGGTCTAGAAAATGTTAAATGTGTTTATAAAGTTAAGTTCATGTGGCACAATTCAGAGTAAACTTTACAAGAGAAGCAAAATAATACATTAGACCCTCTTAAGCAAAATTTTTTGTGGGGCTCGAGCCCCCAAGCCCCATGGAGTCGGCGCCTATGACTACAGAAACAAGAGACACTTCACAGCACACAACTTAACAATGGCAAACTGTCAACAATAGGAAGGAATTCTCCTCCTAGAAGCTTATCTTCTCGCTTCTGGGAAATCCACCCCTCTTCCGAGGTGTGTATATAGCTTTGGAATTCAGGTCTACCAAACGAAAGATGAAACATAGGATAAACCTTGAAATTCCTGGCACCTGGCTGGAGCCTACCGACTGATCACCGCCAGGAGACAAATTCTCTACAACTACTGTCTCTTTTCGTCTTCATCTATTGTTTGCAAGAATTAATGTATCAAAGACGGGTTTTTATATCACAGCAGCAGTGGCGACGCCAGGATTAATCATCTGGAGGTGCTGAGGGGGTGCGGAAGAAAAATTAGGGGGTTCGATGTTGAAAATAAAGAAAGCATGAAATATGCATGCATGTTTTAGCAGAGGCGCAACCACGAATTTTTGTCTGGGTGGGGGCAAGTACCAGGATAAACGTGCCAATAATAATGACATTGTGTTTATTAGTAATACAGTAATAGTATCAAAGACGTTATTCCTCGTAAATCACGCAAAAAGGGGAGAAGTCGATGCTAAAGCATTTATGTTGGACAAACTTTTTGTAATATTTTTTCAATTTCACATTCACAAGCACACAAACTGTATTTTTTTTTAAATACAGAAAATGCGTGACGAATATACTTCTATTTGTACAAATGACATGTATAATTTTCATGTAAAACATATGTTTTACACATATGCAACATAGAGCGACGTAAAAATAAAAAAAATACATATGCAACATGTTAACACTAAATTGTGTACGTATTCAAAGTTTCTTTAATACATATATATATATAACATAATATTTAAATGCATTACATAATCAATTCATCCGCCTCATAACAAACCGACAACAAAAATTATATAAATCTTTCAAATGTGCACGCTTCTTTTCATCCAAAATATTGTTCATGCATTTAAGACCTAACTACTTAGCAGCAGTAACAATCTGAAGTACATAGTTGATCTTACTTTTCTCTCTGGTAATTTACAATGCATTACAGAAAATAATGATATTGCTCGCTTCGCTCGCAAGAACATTTTTAGATCCAAATTATTGCAAACTGAAAACAATATTAGTTTAATAAGGCGCCGCATTCTCTCTCTTATAACGTTTTCATTTAGATTGTTCGCCGCCCCCTAGCTACGGCTCTGAACTTTTGCTAATTTAGGAAGAAAAATTTACGAAATGTATTTTTATTTGCATAACATTTGAAATCCAGGATGGTAATTGCCTGTCTGTGCCCCCTCCACCTGGAGGTGCCCTTGGCCGCCCGGAAGAAAAAAATAAATGATAAATTAACACTAATTCCATCTTGAGTACCATTTTGTCCTGCTGCTCTTAGATTCTGCTAGCCTGGCTTTTATCTTTTACTTCAATGTTTGCCCCCATTGAATTGATTTCCGACCAAGGTTGGAAAGGGGGTAATGCCCCCCTGTGGTTGTGCCATTGGCTATGTTCCGTCTTCCCCAGCTGCTGCGGTGTCAGGACAAAACGTTAAGTGCACACTACAAGTTCATCTTTGTTAAAATACCCTTCTGACCACTATCCCCATCAACGTGCTGTAACATTTGTTCGAGAACTTTGGGCACCTCGGCAAAGTTTGAAATGGTACTTAACTAAACATACGTGGAACATATAGAACGTATTAACAGGTAAACTAGCCATCACGATACAACTCGCGTTAAATAATTTCCCGAGCACGACCTGATGATATCTTGAAATCACCTGAAATTTTTGTTCCAGTGCGACTTGGAGAAAAGAGGAACAATAAAACTGTTTAACAATGTCAAAACTGTCGGCAAATATCGAAAAACACAAACAGGCCACTTAAAAGAAGAAACAATTGTTAACAAAAATACTGACGAAAGAAAAGACAATGGCCTCTGATCTTTATAGAGACTGCCGTCAGTACATGAAAATATTTGAGGCTTCTCTTTCAATGCTTGACTGTTGTATACAATTACAGCGGTCTCACTAAAATACCTAACATTTGGGCGCTCAATCGGAGTACGACAAATGATACTGTAAGAATTAATGTTTTCAACATAGGTTTTGAATAGGGGGTGCTTAAGGGGGTGTGCAAGCAGCCCTTCGCGCCCCCCTGGCGCCGCCCCTGCACAGCAGAAACTAAATTCCAGCTCACTTTGAGTCCAAAATCGCTAATAATTTATGACACTTACATAGCAATTTAAGTGTCGCAAAGTAACTGTAGAAGTAACTGTTAAAACATTACTTCTATTGTAAAAAGTAACTCGGTTACAGTTACTCACTTTTAAAAGTAACTAGTTAGTTACATTTTCTCAAAAAAGTATCTGTTACTTGTAACTTAGTTACTTGTAACTACTAGGTAGTTACTTCCAAACACTGATAGATATACAGAATATGGAAATTACAAATGTATGTAATTTTTAAAAAAAATCATAAGTAGTAGTAGTAGTAGAGTAGTAGTAAATAACAAAATAATAGCAACAATGAAAGCAGTAATAATAGCAATAATAATAATAATAAAAGTTTCTATGACCCCGCACCCCCCTGAGAAAAATCCTACGGTTTCCCTTGGTTGCCGGTGAATTTAATTAACTACTAGGCTATTTAAAAATTGTACTTTGTGTTGGGAAGAACACGCTTGGTTAATGATGTAAATATAAATTAATCTGTACACTTTTAATGCGTGATTTATATTCAAAATCCGAATATGTGCATGAAAATGCCTTATGATTCTTGACCTGACTCAATCTTTTCACGTAGTGTGTTTTGGTCTTGCAGTTCAGGCATTCATTTTTCGTCTTTGAACCTGGAATGCATTTAAATTCCTTGAGTTGACTTCGGGTCCAAGTCACTGGACCTGCACAATATAACGGAATTAATGAGCACTATTTGCCCTAATGGTGGTCGGTTGCATCACATGGCATATTTTGTTCCGCCATTTGCGTGTTTAATTAAGTGGTGTGACGTTAAAAGCCTAGCAGATGTAATTCTTTACGACGCATAAAATACCCGTTACATTGAATCTTAATAACAACACGTTCTACTGTGTAAACACCATCCATATCTATAGGAAACGACTTTCTGTCGTTAGAGCAGTGGCGGTTCCAGGAGGTATTTTATCCTGGTAGACAAGGTTTAATACGGGGAGCAAAATGTGGAGGGGGCAACTGCTCCCCACGTCCCCTAATAATCGGCACTGGCCTTCAGTACTGGCGCACCCATTAATCTTATAACCATCCATCCATCAAAATTATTTCTTGCACTGAACAAATTCTTCCATCACATTAGTTGGTTGCACCTATTGTGAATTCCCCTCATTGCCGGTTGCTCCCAAATGAACCTCCAGCCTAAATAACGAAGGCACTGTATGTATCACCGTTTTTTGTAAACACAGGCAAAGCGAGCCAAATAAACTTCAACAGTGACGCTAAAGAAAAGAACAGTGTTAACTGTACAATTTACATTTTATAACCGAATAGCTCGGTTATTAATAGAGCTAGGAATTTTAGGTGCTGCACCTTAAATTTTTTTGTGTGAAAATGGGTAAAAAAGTGACTTATCCCCAAAATAAGCATGTATTGAACTCTACTGATGGTGTTTCGGTTGCACCTTTTTGCACCTTTTTCACAATCTCAGAACCTTTTCCACCTTTGTCACAATCTCAGAACCTTTTGCACCTTTTCGCCCTTTTTGCATCTTTATAATTTTTTTAAAATACAGCTCGCATGCTGTTTAACCCCACCCACATTCGAGGCACGGCTTCTTGGCACGCGATTCTTGTTTACCGCACAACAATGAATCGGCTTTCTTCAGTTCTTGGACATTAATGTAGTAAGCGCGTGGACTTTAAACAGTGCCAACAATGACGCGTTACAATTGCTAGAAGTTGTGCTCTTTTTGTCCTATGCTGTATTGTTTACGAATTGTTGTAGGAAAGCTGCTTTGTTTTTGTTTCCTTCTCCCGTCTCAGCTAGCAAGGTAACTGCAGTCTGTGATCGACTGATCGATGCATCGGATTTGCTTGTTCACCATGCCAAAACATACAGTAAATGTTGGGAAACTGCAGGACATTGTTAAACAGTTTAGCGGTGACGGCATTCAGAGTGATGGATCTGTTCTGAGGTGTAATGTGCGTGATATTTCTATTGCTGTAGATGACAAACACCAACGCACTCGGGTTGTGCAGCATCTACAAAGTGGGAAGCACGTCAGGAATAAAGAACTACGAGATGGTAAAGGTGGGAAGCGACAGCAGTTCATTGGTGAGGCGCTTGCATCTTCGAGTTCCAGAAATACAAATGATTTTTTTAGTGAGACAGCAAGGACATTTATAGCGTGTGGAATACCTCTTTCGAAACTTAACAATCCTGTCATGAAATCATATTTGCAACAATATACTGGGAAGTCAGTTCCAGATGAGAGCACCTTAAGGAAATCTTACCTTCAACCTCTTTATGAAGCTAAAATCTCGCAGATCAGGCAAATAGTAGCTGACCATCCAGTCTATTTCATACTAGATGAAACCACAGATAGGCAAAACAGGTACGTTTTGAACATTTTAGTAGCACCTCTCAATGGACATCAAGTGAAACCCATGCTTTTAAAAACTTATTTTCTCGGCAAAACAGATAATGCAAGTGTAATGCAAAGTTTCAATGGTGCATGTTCTGTATTGTGGCCGGAGGGCGTAAAATATGATAGTGTGTGGTTAGTTCTTCAACCAAGCATCTTATATGTTAGCTGCATTTTCTAATCTGAAGAATATGTATCCTAACTTAAAACATGTGACCTGCATTGTTCATGCTTTGCATCGAGTTTGTGAAGCTCTTAAAGATGAATATACATATGTGAACGAATTTGTTTCTAGCATTAAGAAAATACTGAAAAGCTCCTTCTAGAATACAGAAGTACGTAGAAATTACGAAACTTCCACTACCACCCTCTCCCATCCTCACTAGATGGGGTACATGGTTAAAAGCTGCAGTGTTTATTTGCAATCATTTCCATACAATATCGAAATTTTTAGATGATTTGCCTAGTGATTCCTCAGCTGTAGAAAAAGCCTAAAAAACTTGCACTTAACCAGGAATTGCAAGATGAACTCTATATTGTACATGGCTTCTCTTTCCTTACTACCGCAATCACAAAACTGGAGGAGCAGTGTCCTGAAAAGGAAGCACAGTGGGCTGTTTTGATGGATGTGCAACGAGAGCTGCAAGGGGTCGGGAAAGAGAAGTTAGAACAAAGTTTAGCCAAAAACCCTGATGTTCAAGAAGTCGCAACCAACAAGGGTGTGGATTACCGGTTGAAAACAAAATACGCACCACTTGTATCTGCTTAGTGACCGCAGATGTAGCCTCACTCAGAGAACATAGAAATTTTGAATGTAATCTATTTTAACAGTTACCTAGATGACTAATTCTAAGCAAGTAAGAAGAAGCATGTTTTCCTTTATATCGCTTTCAAATGTGTCAGAATTTTCTTTGCTTAGTTATATTAAACGATTTAAAACCAGAGAATACTCTGTGTGTTTATCCAGACAAGTTGAATCATATATGTATGCACTGCTCACAATAAATTTTACATCTGAAAATTAGCACCTATTTTAGCACCTTTTTTGTACAAAAATTGGCACCTTTTTTGCACCTTTATTGACAAATTTTTGCACCTAAAATTCCTAGCTCTGGTTATTAAGCTTCTTCAGCACTTTTACAGCTCCAGAAAGAGAGTGTGACGTTTATTTAACTCAATAATGAGTCCCTTCAACTTCATATAAATTCAAGTTCAAGGAAAGTAGGTCAACAAGAAGTATTTACGTTGCAACTTTTTAAAAAATATTTCTTCCTAAAAATCAAGCGCTGTGAACAGAACAGTGTTGTACCACGTAAAAATATGTTCACTTTGAAATATAAAACATTTTAAACAATAAAAGAAAAACATTCAAATGTCAGCTCTGTTGTACGAGTATCAGCAGCATAGGCGTGCTCACAGGGGGGGGGCAAGAGAGTTTAGTTCCCCCTTAATACTCTCACGTAGAAAATTAGTGTACAGGAATTTTATCACCGTTACGGAACAATACGTATTATGCTCTTAAAAAAATAAATATTTTCAAGCCGACAAATGTTCCAAGCAACTACAGAGGGGTGCATTATCTCCTATATATTTATAATTGAAATATACAACTTCGTTCTCTAGCAAATTTCTTGTTATTAACATTCCCACACACATTATTTGTTAGTTATGTTACCTCTATGTATTTTCAGAATAAATTGCTCATACATTGGATTAGAAATCAGTAGCGGCAATTGGGTGCCATAACTGGGGGCAAGGACAGTTTATTTTTTCTGGAAAAGGTGAGAGGTCAACCCCCCCCCCCAAATTGCCGTCACTGTTGTAAATGAATAAATTATGTGTAGTTGTTTTGAATCTGCTGTACGAAACCATGTTTACATGTAAAATAGTCTCGGAGACACAGAGAAGGGAAATAAAGGAAGTGGAAAAGAACATTGGTGCCACGAAGTTTTAATTCTTCTAATACAATGATTTTCGGCGGGTCTGGACACACACTATATAGGGCCCTGTTTCACACCCATCAATACAATAAAACAACATGAAATGAGGTTTCTCTTTCTCCGATTGAAGGAGATATGTTTTTCCACTCTAAATGCTCCAAGTTAGCAACCCGGGGATTTGCTTTTATCCTCCCTTAAATATCACCCTGACTATCATGTAAATCAAACCACTGACTTCGTTCTCAATGAGTTTACTGAGTTTGCATAAATTTACATTGACAATGTAATAACTACCTTACATCGACAGTGATGGCGTGTATATGGAACACTGTTTTATCCCATTCTCACAAGCACAATTAGCCTGACAATGAACTTCAGCTGTCATTCCTATTTTTTTTCTAGTGATTATAAAGAAAAATTCTTACCTTATGTTTAGGTAATGTTCAGCTGTACGTATTCCCAGTTTTGTACCAGCAACTTTGTGAGTCATTTCAAGTTTACCAAAATCAACTTGTTAAGTAGCTTTGTCAACCATGCAAGCCTTACCTTACAGTCTTGCTTGCGTCACCAACTGATAATCACTATGTGTTATCGTTGAACAGGTGTTTGTTTCGAGTTCGAGGTAAAATGCCGTGGCCTTCTATCTAATCGAACTTTATACCAAAATGGTTGGACGACGCACACCTACCTACACTTCTCGAAATACACTCGCTTCTAAAAAACAACTTGGTAAAGTTTATTTGAGGCCCATTTAACGGATTTGTGCGGTCGGATAACACGAGTCTGTAAATAGAAGTAATGTATGTGTCAGGTTTTCACGTAGGCTTACTTTTGTAGATCTTTAAGAACGTGAGCGTAACAAGAAATGTAAACTATATTCTTTTCTTAGCTTTTCGTCAACATTATTACGTCGTTCTTTAGTTTTTCACTGATATCTCTCTCTCTCTCTCTCTCTCTCTCTCTCTCTGTGTGTGTGTGTGTGTGTGTGTGTCTAGAATTTTAGTTGGATAAAAGTAAAAGTTAGTTCTAGATAGGGGGCAAGTCATAGGCGTAGCTACGGGGTGTGCCGGGTGTGCCTAGGTACACCCTAATGCTGCTTTATCAAAGAGAATTAAAGACAGATATTTCAATAAGAGAGAAAATAAGCGACAGTTTGTAAGAAGTTGAAAATGTCATTACTTGGAACAAACGTGTGCATTATCGCTGATGAAACGAGTGTGTATAGTTTTTCGATTTTTTGTTGTCATTGGAGAAAGAAGATATTTACTGCATTCTACTCTGTACTGCAGCGCTTTTCTTGTATACCTGTCACCATGGGCGTCCGGAAGGGGGGGCAAGGGGGGGCCGTGCCCCCCCCCCTGGAAAATGAAAGTCAACCAAAAAATATGTATTTCACACATATAATTTCATTTTAGCCACAATAATATGTGTTAATGATTGCATGAACACCATAAATTCAAATTTAAGCAATGTTTTTTAGGGAACAACACTATTTTGGGGGAAAATTTGTCTTCGTTGGCCCCCCCCTGGAAAAAAATACCTTCCTTGCCCCTCCCTGGAAAAAATCCTGCGGACGTCCATGCCTGTCACAAACTGCACGTGTGAGAGAGAGCTTTCTCCAAGGTTAAAACTAAATTAAGAGCAACTCAGAAGCAGGATAGATTGGAAGCCCTGCTCTTGCTATTTGTGGAACAGAAAAAACTTAGTCTATTGATGTAAATGAAGTTATTGATGAGTTTAAGAACATTGTACCCTTTGACAGACGTCTCTTGTTATAGATAACGTGTATTTTGATGTATTTGTTTCTAACATTTATGAACATTTTGTGTGTGTGTAATTTCTATGCAATTTGATTTTTTTGTACTACATATATTCAGAAATTTCCAACACTGTCATTTAGTGAATTTATATTCCTTTACAAACATCAGTGCAGTTGATTGTGTTGCAAAATATGCTATTAAAAAGGTGCAAGACCTCATTTTTTTGTGCACACCCAAATATAAAGTTCTAGCTACGCCTATGGGGCAAGTCATGAAGCACGCTGTCATACAAATTAATTGAATCTTGATAATGTAACATCTTTTTAAAATATTCCCATAGCATATTCACCAACTATTTAGCTTCGCACAAAGCAGGGGAACAGTTGCCCCCTCCACTTTTTGCCCCCGGACTATGACCTCTTAATGCTAAACCTTGTTGATTGATTGATTGATTTGTTGTTTGAAGTCAGCATTATTCACAGAAAGGCTAATCGGTACTGGACCTACAGTTTTAAAGTGTGATCCGAACAACTGTGCCTTCAGCGGGTCGGGTATCGAGGCGACGAAGGATAAGTCTTGCATACCAAGAGAAAGTAAACTCGTCCCCTTTTCATCACCCAATGTCCGTCCGTCACTGCCTTTATACATGCACACATTATAGGGGCTATATTATATTAATAATATTCGGACATTTGAATTTATTACCTAATCGAATGCCTCTTACAATTAATTCAAAGAATCAGTTTTGGGACGGGGAGAAGAGAGATATAGTTCCATAGCTCGAACGAACTCGTACATTTGTGTTTTTGAAAACATGAAAAAGATACCAACTGCAACAATGTGTTTCAAATAAAATGCGGCCTTCGATGATTGTCAGAAGTTTGTTTTTATCCCATTTAATGCTCAGATAAACTAATCGGGTCTGGACATAAAGTTTAAAATTGGTTCCGAACCATTGTCAAATGTGCCTCCACCGGGGATAGAACCCAGGACCTTTTAATTACAAGGCCGGCCTCCGTTGCGGAGTGGTTACTGGTTAGCACATCGCACTACGACGTTTCGGGTTCAAATCGCGGTCTGATCATGGGTGTTCTTTGTGAACGTCCCTTCATCAAATTCATCGTCATCACTAATGACTCATTCCCATTTTTGCTATTATCCAAAAGTGGCAGAAAAGCGAACTGAAATAAACCAAATCAATCCACCAATCTTGATTACAAGGGAAAACATTACCACAACTCCATCGGGGAGCCCCACGTTCTTCTATAATTGTTATTCCCCATTCGTGTGAAATACGCAGTATTTCATTGTTGCAGTGATGTAACATTGTATACATGTAGGGTGGCCCAGTGGCGTACGCAAGGGGGTGTTACGGGGTTTAACCCCCCTTGAGCTTTTGAAATATTATGAAAAATGCTGTGGAAAAAATAAAAATGACCAATTTATCACTGTCAAGGACCTGCGACAGTACTACTACTACTACTACTACTACTAATAATAATAATAATATAATTTGAATTATTATTCCCATGCAGCACGGAGAAAAGCACAGCATTCCAAACACGCGTCTTTAAGAGTGAATGCCTTGAAAATAAACACGAATTCTTGAAAATAATATATACGGGCAACTATGATTTTAAAGAGCAAGAAAGTTCTTTTGTATCTCGGCTGCAACAACGTTCAATGATCATATATTTTTTTGTGCGAACAAAGAGCATTAACTAAAGAAAGTTCTTGGTTCGTTTAAAGCGGCTAATGTATAGACAAAGGCTAGGCCGACAAGAATAACTCAGTCATCAGTCCGCCTTCCCGCGGCACATTTGAATTTATGAATTCAAACGACAATAAGCTTAATTATTGTAAAATGTTTTGTTGGTAATAACAGTGAGACAGACAATCCAGATGTGAATAATCGGGGATATTTATGCGGCGACAAAGCCGGAAAAATTCCAACCAATTCCGGGAATCGAATCCAGATCTCCCGCATGGTTGTCAGATGCCCTACTGACCAGACCCCCGCAGCTTCTTGGATGAGTTCCGTACTTTGATTATTTCAATTTATTTTAATATATTTTCTTGTTTTTATAGATTTTCTTCACACTTAAAATGTCTCATCTCGTTGAGTAGACAATTATTTCGTAAGAAAGAAAAAATGCTCTAGAATTTGTTAAAAATCGAATTACTAGAAATTAATTTCGTTTTATTGCTTTCATAAATGCTATATTTATGTAGATCTCTACTACTTAATAGTAGTAGTGGTATTAGTAGTATTATTAGTAGTAATTCAACTAATTAATTAATTATACTCCCTCTGTCCCATAATTATAGTCCGGCATACCAAAATGGTAACTTTTTATTTATGTTCTTTTGGATACTTGATCGGTCAATTTGTACTGATCCTTGAGTAATAACGTTGTATGACTCATTCCCGTGTTTCATTTTCTTCTTCTGTATACACAAGTGTCACAGTTTGAATATCGGACAAGTATTTTGTGACCACAAACAAAAGTGTACCGGACAATAATTATGGGACAGAGGGAGTAAGTATTATTAATTAATTATGAGTAATATTATTTAATTAAAGTATAATAAAACAATGGTAATGTGAATTTGGAGAAAGTTTTAGATATAACCCCCCCTTGATGAAATCCTGCGTACGCTACTGGCGGTGACCAGATATTTGTTGACCAAAAAGAGTATAGTCTATAGGTTGAAGGTGCACATGAACAAAACATAAAAAGAAAACGAAAATAAGGGTGGCTATTTGTTATTGCTTCTATTATAGCCACTTTAAATTAGGCCTACACTTTTACAGATTCAAATTACTGATGGGTCTAATCTTTAGCTAATTACAAATACTTTCTCACCAATGCGCACCATCATTCATACTTCTGGGATGATTTTGCTTTCTCGAGTATGTACAGGGTGGGCCATATTGATGGGACACATTTCAAATGCATATGTGGAGCATGTAGGAAGCAACATTTATTACCAAATATATGGAAAACACTGCGAAAGGACGGGAGTTTTGCACTGTGTTCAGTGTTTAAAGATTACATCCCTGAGATGGACACCACCTTCACGAGAACATTTGTTAATACGAACAGAATGACACCGTCACAGTCACCGCTGAGCGGTACAACACGATGCTACAAACATTCTTCGTACCCGAAATGAGACGGCTTGGCCTAAGGAACATGTGGCTGCAGCAGGATGGTGCCACTAATCATACAGCAGTAGTGTCAATGACAAACCTTCGACGACACTTCCTGGGACGGCTCATCTCGAGATTCAGTGATGTCCATTGGCCATCCAGATCCCCGGATCTAACTCCACCGGACTACTTCCTGTGGGGTTACCTAAAGGACAAGGTGTACACTACAAGGCCCACTATCATCAATGAACTGAAGGACAACATCTGAAGGGAGATAGCGACCATCCCAGCCAAAACCCTTTGCAAAACAATGCTGAATATGACTGTTTAGCCAAAGAATGTTCTCGTCAAGTTGGTGTCCATCTCAGGGATGTAATCTTCAAACACTGAACACAGTGCAAAACTCCCGTCCTTTGGCAGTGTTTTCCATATATTTGGTAATAAATGTTGCTTTCTACATGCTCCACATATGCATTTGAAATGTGTCCCATCAAAATCATCCTTTATTTTGGTCATGTCCACATTGAATTCCACTTTCAGTACTTGTTCGAGTGTTGACACCAGGAGTGTACTTTTTCCTCTCGCCAATAAGTTTTAATGACACTGAAGAATTTTTCACAATCAACATTTGTAACAGGCAGAGTAGAGTAAACAAGAATTTTATAAGAGGCACAATCACTTTTAAATTTGACCCAGCCTGTACTAAATCCTTGTACACTGATCTCCACTTACCCATCATTGTTTCTTTTCTTTCCCCCCAATCTTCAAGATGTTTTTCAACGGGTTTTGAAATTGTACAGTAAGTGTCAAAAATATAATCATCATAAAATTCCAATGAATTTGAATTATGTTTTGCTTGTTGATGGATACATGAAAATGACTCAAGAATTTCCTATGAACAATTTCAAGAGTCAAGGAGTAAATACCTGTTTCTTTACATCTTCAAAAAAACTAAGTGACCATGTTTCTAAGTATTTTACCACTTCACAATAAAACCTATTTGAAACAGAGTATGCATATCCCTCCTTCATACTCCCTTCTTTTACAAGTTTCATAAGTAAACTTTTTGCTGAGAATGGGAAAAAGTTCTGTTCTATTCTGTAGGAGTTGAAAATATTGAATAGAAACTACAATTACTGTTATATCACCCCTTTCAATTTTTAAAATAGTATCATTAAACAGGAGTAGCTGTGCATGCAGAAAAAATAGCCATAGTACTCTTGTAACATCTTGAAAAAAATTGACTATAGCAATTGGGGCATTTTTCTCACTCAAAAAATAGGCCTTTATCGCATCATACTGACGTATAATTAAAGTAAAGAGAGGAATCTTATCTTTGAGTGGTATGAAGGACCCTCATAATGGCACCCAATAAATTCACAGAATCTTTTCAAATTTTCTGTTCTCACAGTAAAAATACTAAAATGATTGTATATTTTGAAAACCAAGTTCTCAACATCTATGGGTATTATTTTTGCACAAGGTACAGAAATTGCATTCTGTAGAATATGAGCCCCACAACCAATAGGCAAAATATTCTTTTTCTAATCTGCACTCTAACTCTCTGTGCACATTTTTATTTCCTGATGTTGTCTTGTTTATGCTACCAAAATTTAATGGTGCATTATCTGCTACAAATCCAACAACCTTAGTTTCCAAACCATATTGACTTACTGTATCCATCAATACACTTGAAGAAACTATCCAACTTACGTGTCTCAGAAACCGATGAACATTCTGTGTGTGACTTTGATTTTATATGTTGTTCAATATCATATTTACCTTTGTTTTTATGGAAAAGAGTATATTTGGGGATTTTTGCAAATTGAAAAGAGTATAGAGTATATGAACCTCTAAAAGAGTATGTCTGGTTACCCTATATACATGGCTATATTGTAAACAAACGTGAAAGTAAACATATATGATTTAAATGTGTTCTGATTACCATGTCAGGTAAACTCTTGTCTGCCCAAAATCATCCGAGGAAAGGATGCAGTGGCATGCCCAAGGCAGGGGGGCAGTAAGTGAGGTCATAACCGCTCCTTTGGCCAGTATACCTAAAAAAGTGAACGTGCAAGGCAGAAAGAGATGTAAAAATGAAGGTTGACTACTATAAATAGCGTACGTTGACGTAACCTTAATAAACCTTTCGAACAGGCCTCATCTCCAGGAAAGTATCAACTCAGGCAAGCCCGGCACCTACCGACCTGTTGGGTGAGATGAGTCAAGGCAAGAGCTTAATAAACCTTTTCCAGCTCCCCCCCAAAATAGGGTTCGATGAATTAACCGATCTCCAACTATGCACTGGCGATTGAACTTCTGAAGTGTTTTTTTTTTTCCTCCATCCTTTCGAAAATCCTGGGCACGCCACTGGCAGTGGAGTATTAACGCCTCCTAAGGATTTAATGTTAGATTTAGTCACCTCGGTAGGTGGGGCAGTGGGGCTAGTCGCCTCCCACTCTTTGCCACCACACTATGCCCTCTTAATGCTAAGCCTTGTCTACCAGAAGAAAGTAACTGACCCCTCCCCCCTTTTAGATGTTTCAATCAACTTTTGTCTGCCTCACTAAAGATGGTATCGAAATGAACGTTGGCAGTGTCTCGGTCTCGAATTTAAAATAACTGTCTCGTCCTCGGTCTTGAGTTGTAAATGCCAGTCTTCTTCGGTTTCGTCTTAAGTCTTCAAACATACTTGTAACACATTTTCATAGATCATTATAGCTTATTTTGTTCTTTCTTTTTTTGGCTCACTTAATGCATAATGCTAATCGGGACTGGGCCTACAGTTTAAAATGGAATCACAACCACTATGTGGCTCCATCGGCTATCAAACCCATAATTCCTCTATTACAAGGCGACGATGTTACCACTGCCTCAGAAGATATCCACAACAGGCACGGTTCCTACATTATTTTCCTGGGAGTTCACCGAAGTCATATGACACATATTCAGTTTCTGCGAACAGACTTTCTTTGCCAAACATAAGGATGATGGTGTGGGGGGCAGGGGCTTAAAAGGTTTGCACAGATTTTTTTCATCTGGTAGAATAAGGTTTCATAGTAGGGATGTGCGAATAAATTTAGGGTTGAAACTAACTACAATAAATTCTGCCTCTACAAAAGAAATTTGGGGTTTTATTGGAAAATCATGGATGTCCCCAGGATTTGCTCCAGGGATAGGAAGCAATAGTGCAATAGTGTTGTTCCCTCAAAAAACACTCCTTCCATCTGAACTTAGCATGTCCCTGCAATGCCTTTATAATAATTACCATAAATTACTGTACTGTGACTGAAATGAAATTATATGCGTGTAATAAATAGTTTATGGTTGACATTAATTTTCAAGGGGTGGGGATGCCCCCCTCCTTTCTACCTTCCGGACGTCCATGCTTGCAATTAAAAAATGACTAATCAGAACTGGTCCCACAATTATTAAAGAGAAATGGCAACCAATGGCATGTGCATACTGGAAATCGAACTTGAGACCCTCTCATTGAAACGATACAGACTTGTTTTCCCTTCAAATTTGGAGTTGGTCGACCAGCACACTCTATATCTGTAATTTTCTTTCAATGGACGAGAAAGTTTGTTTACATTAAATATATGCATTTTTAGTGGTCATTTCTTACCTGCGCAGACAGCAACACCTACACTGCATTAAATGACATAATATAGTCCATCCTTCGCTTCACTCTAACGTCAGCATCATTTAATACTTTACAACAAATATCCAAGCACTTCAAAAACTAACAAATTTGAGACAACATCGACAGGGTTTGTCACGTCTTCCTTTCTTGTCTTTAAATACCTTTTTGAGAAGGTCTCATCTCCAGGAAGGTATCAACTCGGGGCAAGCCCTGGCACCTATCACCCTGTTGGGTGAGAATGAGTCAAGGCAAATATACTTTAAATACCTTTTCCTGCAATAGTTAGTCTGGAGAGTTCATGCAAAATAACCAACTGCACGTTTTTTCCCCCTTTCTTGTCTAAGACAGCGCCATTCTTTTATTTTGGCATACACAAAGTGTTCCCACCTTTAAGAAAAAGTCTGAATTCATGCATGAACTATTTTAGTAAATTATCTCCTTTATTTTAATTCATTGTATCCAATTCCAGCTTTCATTCATTTCTACTCATCCTTCTCTGCCACAATTTTACATTTATTCCAAGAAGTTCGGCACAAAAATTATACAAAGAGAAGATTGAATATGTAATGAATGTGCTTCAAGCTTGAACCCCACAGGGCAACACTGGAAGGGAGGAAGAAGCGAGGACCTTGGTGTTTTCTGCTGCAGCTTCTGGGAGAGCAGAAACTGTGCATGTCAGTTTCTTGGAGATGAGGCTACTGCTGAACCCCTGTGCATGTATTTTGCCGATAAGCTACCTCGAGCTTCTGCCTGCCACCCAAAGCTTTGACTATGGAAGGAGTTGTCCTGTGGGGGTTCAACTGAGGAACTGCACCAGAGCAACCGACTCGTGGTTTCTCTTTCTCAGCAAAAGAATTTGCTGTGTTATGGGCACAAACACATGACTTATTGTGTAGAAATTTTAGCAAAATATTGTCAAAAGGTAAAGATATTGTTTATTGTTCATTCTTGAGGTAAATTACGTACATTACTGGGGGTTCACTGATTTTGTGCGGTGTGAGGCCAACTGTGCCTGATCCAGGAATATGCAATAAGCATCCATTTCATGTAGATCTGTGTGTCCTTCCAGGCGACATCCATCCGGTATCCAGGGAGGATATTTCACGAATTTTCCGATTGTTTTGGACATTCTGTGGATCATTTTTGGACATGTTTTGGAAATGTTTTGGACATCAGTGCTACAGGGTTCATGTTATTTGGACGTTTTAATTTAATTGCAGATAAGAAAAGGACATTTTCTGGATTAGAATTGAACCTAATCTGGGCATTATCCTGATATTTTTCACACGTATTTTTGATAGAAAAAGAACATTAGATTTGCACATATCAAAGATCTCATGCACACATGTGTTTATAATACCTGTGTTGGTGACCACAATTAAAGTTGCCTACTCATAGACCTCTGGAGCCTGTTCGAAGCAACGGATTGTGCTGAAACGTGGTATAGAGGCTGTGCTACGGTTACCAGACGTCAGGATTTTCCCGGACATGTCCTACATTTTAGCCTTATGTCCGGGTTCCAGGAGGAATTTGAAAAATATCATAAATGTCCTACATTTTGAGCGTTACATAATATTAATTATGAAAATAGGTAACAGAAGAAAATCATGCAAGTTAAAAGTCTATGGACTGTGCTTCCAAACTCAATGGTGAAATTTATTTTGATTCAGTCATTGCCCAAAAAGAAAAAAGTTTGTCCTGCTATTAAACAAACGGGGAATATGGAAGCACTTAATGGGACCACTTTCTGATAACGTCACTGTTCAATGCCTGAGCAGAATTTCTTGGCTTAGGGTTTATACTGATGGAACAAGGTGTTGCCCATTCTTATTCAATATTCAATATAATTTTATTGAAAACATATTCAGAGTGTCTGCCAGTCAAGAAAGTCATGGTAGTCAAGAAAAAGTAAAGAAATCAACAAGTAGGTCAAGAAGTCAATAAAAAGGCAATAAATTATTCTTGTGGTCAAGAATTTTTGCTATCATAATGACTGATTGATTGATTTAGTTTATTATACCTCACTTTTTTCTGTCCTTTTAGCTAATTCCGAAGATGAAGATGAATGGTGGTAACATAAGATGGATGAAGGGACAGTCACAAATATACAGGGACAACCGACACAAGCCCTACATAAGATTATACTGGCTGAGAGTCCAGATGCCAAAGCCTTGCTTGTCTGCCAAACACAGTTCAGGATGCATTAATATGAGAAAGGAGATCTAATTCTCTTCTTAAATTCAGCTTCAGTTTTTATCTTAACTGGTCCTTTGGTAGGGGTTTTCATTAAATAAATTTTTTTTTTCTTAATTACTAATTTCCAACTTTACCTAAGTAGGGGTCGAATAAATAAACGTTAAGAAAAATGGAAAAAAGGTCTAGAAGAGTCCAGAAAAATTCAAGAATTCTGGATGTGTTATTTTGGTAGACACCCTGTTATTGAATTAAAAACTACCCAAGATGAAACTTCTGGAACCATTTTAAATTACGGTAACTGCTGAATATTTGTTTGCCATTACAGGTCATAATTCAAATGTTGAGAGAGTACTTTCATTACCATCAGCACAACAGGCTCATGAGAGAAATATTTTTCATAAAGTCTGTAAAATGTTCGTTTGGTACTGGTCCCTAATTTCAAATTGACTGCCACTCTAACATAAATATAGTTTGACTAAACCTGAGATTTTGATAAAAATTGTCTCCTCTGAGGAGTACCACTTAAATCATGTAGTAAAAGGTGCATTGATTAGTGTGATTGCAAGTTTTGAAATTTTACATTTAAAAGTTCATTAAGAATCCATTTTTTAAAACTGAAAAGTGTCATTTTTCAACCACTTTCTAACGTGTTCTATGGAAATATGTATTATTTATTGAGAATGTTTTGTGTCCTACATTTTGGGACAGCATGTCCTACAATTCCCTTACAGTGATCTGGTAACCCTAGGCTGTGCAGACTCCTCTCTCAGCAGGTGCAAAAGAAGCACATGACCCTCTTCTATTCACTGTTGAAGCAGTGCACTTTTCACTCCTTCAGTATTACAAATTTCTAACTTGTACAAGTACCACACACATACAGACACACCCAGATTTATGAAGATGTGGTTTTAACAGTAGATAATCAACAAATAATGTAAACCCTTCTGCTGTTGTTTTGCTCTTGGAAATGTGACTCATTTCTTTTATGTTACGAGAGTATTTTTCGGTTTTGGAATGTTGATTTAACTAGTGCCCATTACCAAGTTAATTTTGACACAAAGAACAAAAAATGCAAGAGGAAAACTGGAAATGAACTACTACATTTAAATCACTTCTAATATGTGGAGTTAATGCATGTAAGCTCAAATATACACTAACGTCTTAAGTATTCATTTATAATGCACAATACAACTTCATCAGAGGAATCCAAATCATGTTAAATGAATTAATCTATTGAAAGTAAATGCATATTCTTCAAAGGAAAGCAAAAAACATGTATATCCAATCACTAGTAAATATATAACATACCTGGCAGTTGTATTGAAGTAGAGTCCATCCATCATTTGGTGCATCTGAACAAGATTCTCGATAACTGTCCTGTTGCTTTGCTATACTGCAGTTATTATAGGAGCTGGGAAGATTCAAATTAAACAAAAAAGTTACCTAAGTTAAAAGTATAAAAACACTTATCAGATACTGTGAATAATAAATGAATCACCTTTGGTGGTAGGATAAAGATGATGTTGAATTTTATGTCCAATTTTATGCACAGATAGGCTAATTGGGACTTGACCTACAGTTTAAAGTGGGATCCGAATCATTTTGTACCTCCACCAGGTATTAAACCCTCGATTACAAGGCAATGATGTTACCACTATGTCATCGGGGAGGTGGTAGGATAAAGATGAAAGATGGTACAATTTGTCATAATGTATCCTATGAGATGTCCCACTACACACTTGAGAAAGAAAGAAATATATAAAATGTATTACAGAATTAAAGAAATATGAAAGTTTAAAGTGATGTAGTAAGGGTTTCAGTCTTCAGACATGGCATTCTGAAAAGATCAGTTTACTTTGCCCCACCTACGTAATTTTTTAGTGCAGGGAACTGTAGAAGATGCAGGTCTGTGTCAGGATGGTTGTAGGGGAGAGAGGAAAGTTAACTTTATTCTTGTGGAAGTATGATTTTTATTTGTTCACTTGAGAATATCAAACTCCTGATGGTGCAGAACAACACATAAATGGGAAGAGATCGAGTTGAAGATTTGATTGCCCCATGGAAAGGTCGAAACTTCCATTTGATTAACTGTAAGTTGAAGTTGATTCTCTATGAGGAATACATAGGATTCTGTAAATACAGATTCATCATTTTTTTTACAGATCGTGACTAGCTAATCTTACACTTAAGAAAAAATGCTCCTACTTGCAACATGGGAAGAAATTCATACTATCTCGTCCACCCTTTTTTTTCAGTGCTCAATCTGAAGATATGACATGCTGGTGAGTGCACACATGGTTCAAATCTGCCACTCTTTGCCTTAAGCAACTGCAAGTAAACTTGGAAGTACATAGCTGCTGTTCAGCTGTCATGAGTGATTCCTTCACCTAAAATCCTTGGTTAGAAATAATGTTTTCTTGTTTTCTTTTTCATTGTGCAAATTAAATAACCACCTTGTGTGAAAGACCCAAGGTCATTCTTCATTAGGCTCAGGACCTATAAGTTGAGCAGCATGGGCCCAGTCAGACTGCTACGTGGAAAACCAAAACTTGATTCCCAGATTTCATGGTGGTTGCGGTAAACGCGGTTTAAAATTACTTACGTGAAATTTAGAAGATTTCGTACTTCCGCGTTGCACAGTTTAATGGTTCAATCCTATTAATTTCGAAGATCCACTGTCTTCATTCACAAAAGGGTACGGCGTTTGAAGCGGAGATGGTACCGCGTCACTGAGAAAGACAGTGGATCTTCGAAATTAATAGGATTGAACCATTAAACTGTGCAACGCGGAAGTACGAAATCTTCTAAATTTCACGTAAGTAATTGATTCCCAGAGTAGGTGAACTCAGGTGGGAATTTTTTTGACAATGTCCCGCATAAGGCAGATCTAGGACTAAACCAGAATGATTGGGTACTTGGAAGCAATCTGGAGGGACGAAGATGGCTGGAGCATGGTGTTAATTGCCTCATCTCCAGCACAGCCAAGGTTAAGAATGTGCAGGGTCCTAATTCCACACCTCACTATGTGCTTTGATGACACAGTGCAATGCACCGGGTATATCTCTACTTTCTTTTTAACTTTACCTGCATGTTACAATGTTTAGCAAGACCTCAAACTTTTGTTACTTAAAATGTGTCTCAGGTAATCACAATTTCTTGCATAGCAAGTTTACAGGTATACACAAATTGACTTTTTTCTTAAAAAAGATACTTTATTAGCACTTTTTTACAAGAAAAATAAATCTAACACAAACAATGCCTATATGTATATGTGTACAATTGATATGATATGACTACTACACAATGATATGGACACTTACTTGACAATTATTAATACAGCAGGCTCCAGATTAACATATATCATAGACAACATGATAAAATACATTACAACAAGCAAATACATAAATTTGATATTTGAGCCTGCTACTATTTGCATCTATTTGCGCAATGCAACTTGGCAGTTAAATATTCAAATACAACCAGTCATTTTTTAACAATGCATGCATAAGCTTTTTTCTTTCTTTACAAGGAACCAAAGTACAAACTCTAGACTAGTTGCATTAAGGTCATCCCACTAAATATAATGCATTTTATCATAGTATTTACACTTTACTTCTTCCATTGAAGCAAGCAAATTGCAACCATAATATGTGGCTGAATAAAATACAATCTTTGGTATATAGTATGATTTCATTTTTTCTTTACATTCTTCTGAGTATAACTCAGAATGATAATTAATCATTGCCACTATACTTTTCTTGCAGAGTTTTCTATTTGGAGCATTTTTGAGGACCAGGGAAATATTGCAACTATTCCATAGTACTGGTAACAATATGGCACGTTTTGATCTAGAAAATAATTACCAATCACTTGTCTCTTTTCTCTATTATAATTCTAGTGAATGCTATAGTTAAGGAGTAATCTTACTAAATAACTAATTTTTGGCCTATTGTTCTGAATGGAAAGTTACCTCAGTAATGACATTAAATAAAAACTATGAAGATATACCTGTTTGTAGCTTTTAACTCTATGCATATTTCTAGTGCTTCCACAATATTGAGATGTCGGATGTAAAAAATACCAGGATTAAAACATAATACTTTTTCTATGTTATGATATCAATTCTAGTACGTGACATGGCTGGGTAATTTCATAACTTATTTATGGATAAACCTCTATATTTTCAGTTGATAAGATATTGTAGTTTGGCATTAACGGGTGCATTCATTCTATTCAAAATTGTATAATTTGGTTTGCAGAATTCTGACAACTGTAATTGAAGAAAGATCATCATTTCTTCCTGTGTTTCTTTTAAAGTATGAGGCAAATAGAATGAATATTAGTTGAGACAATCTTTAAAATCAATGAGAGAAATTTACTAGGTACTGTGGTACTGCACTTATGATGTTAGATCTTAGGTTCTAGAGTTTTCCTGTAAAATGTAGATTCAAGTTGCATTTGTTATTTTTAGACTTTAATTTGAACCCCTATTTAAAGTTCTAAAATTTTACTGCATTATATCGGGTGATCTGTTTAAGATGTCAGAAAAGTAAACCGTTGTGTACAATAGGTTAATGTACGTATCTCTGTGCAGTTTGTTGTAATATATGCAGAAAGGATGTAAGTTTTGAGTGAGAGCAGGTTTCCAGACTTCAGCCACGTGGTGCTAGCATTCATGGTACATAAAGATAGTGGTCACGCCACAACAGTGCACAATGTCTCGTATGGGATGTGAAATCTTTGAGTGTTATATGCACACTAGTACAGCCAATTTGTTGAAGTCTGTAAACCTGCACTCACTCAAAACTTACATCCTTTCTGCATATATTACAACAAACTGCTCAGTTACACGTACATTAACCTATTGTACACAACAGTTTACTTTTCTGACATCTCAAATGGATCACCCGGTAG
Organism: Lepisma saccharinum; assembly: GCF_977018435.1. Classification (NCBI taxonomy): domain Eukaryota; kingdom Metazoa; phylum Arthropoda; class Insecta; order Zygentoma; family Lepismatidae; genus Lepisma; species Lepisma saccharinum. The sequence goes on from NC_139242.1 coordinate 51,819,165, forward strand.
ATTCAATCTTCATGGTCCCAATAGAGCAATATTTTACAAAATTTTCCTACATTTTACGCTTTCTCTCATTAGGTTTTTTCATGTTGGTCTACTGAAAAATGTAAACTTGAGGATCAACTGTAAATACACATGGTGTACTTCTTTGAGACCCTTACTCATCCTTGTATCACACATATTCTGAAAGTCTGATACTTTCCATTCATCAGCGATTGGCCAAAAATTGCTATTTATTGATATCCTTCTTGTTTACATCATATCATTTTAGGGTGCAAAGATAAATGCACAAATAGCAAAATTGATCTTACCCTTACTTTCTTTTCATGCACAATGTTCTTTCAAATGTTAACGAACATACTATATTGAAGTTTACATTACTAGCTAATAAAATATGAACCATCAAAATTTGGTTAGAAAATTATGGGAACCAATATTATAACGTACAATTTCTGCTTTTAGGAAAATATGAAAATAACAGATGGCAAAACTGCTTTTCTTTAGTTACAATATACACTAAATCTAAACAAACTACAGCCCTATGGATACCAAGTGGCTTTTTCATTGAGTGACACGTGGACGACACATGGAGATCAAACAGCGCTGTTTGTGGCTTTCAAGACCAGAGCCTGCTACTTCTTAATATTCAAGTGGTATAACCAATTGTCCTCACAATGTTTGGGCAACACCGAGACTTTGGGGGCAACCACTGGGAATCGAACCTGGGACCACTCACACAATCATCAGCGAGAGTGCTAACCATTTGGCTATGCAAGAACTTCTTGTACATGTACGATTTCTAATAATACTTCTTTGAAATAAAGAAGTAAGAATTTAGTCACAAAATTTTGAGCTGCTTCTGATATCATTACTTTGCACCCTAAATGATAAATTATTTTGTATCACAAGCACTTTTACACAAAATGAAAGGGAACTATCAGCTGTACAAGTCAGACACAAGAAAATTCACACACTTCAAATAAGGCACCACAGATTCTCACACACACTCCTAGCCATATTATTTTTCACTAGCTTGCAATTTCCTATTGGAAATGTGAACGGAATTTGGTCCTTTATTTATCTCTCTCTTGTTCCCAAAATGTTGTTTTAAAGAAGTAAGATTTGGTGATGTGGCTTAAAACATATGTCCCTTTATTCACCTGAGCTTGTAAATTAGACTGTTTGTACACATGAAGGTATAAACTTTTACAGATTAGGAGAACGACAGGAAGGAAGTATTTGTTAAGATCTTTGGTTTATGCTAGACTTAAAGTATGTAATTGTTTACATCATTAAATTTCTATTTTAGTTTTATATATTATGAAAGGAGGGGTCACAAATTAAAGTGATTGAAGAAATGAATCAACTTACATCATCTGCAATGGCACTTCCACATGAAATAAATAACTGAAAGATGTTTTATATAGTAGAAAAATATTAATACAAGTATTTATACACATAGATAAAGTCTAACAAAACACTTACGACTTTGATTGCAATTTAATGTTTTAAGAGGCAGAATTAATCAATTTGGTATGTAATGCCAATGTGAAAATTAACATTTAATTTCTACTGTCATATTTACCACATAAAGCAGATAAAAGCAGAAGTAATTTGAATAGTATGCATCCTACGTATTAACTATTTCAAATGTATGGTTAATGATTGGCAATCACATTCAATTTGGCTTGAATAAATTGTTTTATGTATTTTTGCAGAAATTTAAAGTGAATAAGTATATTTCTGTTCTGTTAGCAATAGATTTCATTTGTAAGCTGTTATTAATAACTAATTAGCAGAGGCAGCTGAACAACAAATCAGCCATATTTAATTTATCAGCCAAATGTGTTATATTTCAAGAACACCTATATTTGCTTGTATTTTTATGCATATTACTGACTTTATGTGTGGTTTATTAGTTCTGGTTTGCAGCTGTACTTCCTGAGATAAGAATCTCATACAGCACATAACAAACAACGCTTGTAGATTCATCACATCAAGCATTTTAATTTGATAAAGAGCTTTTTGCATTACCAAAGCAGGAAGAAACAGATTAAATGTAATATCATTCTTGCCACTACTTAACACATCTGTAGATGTGTTTCTTACCATAAAATGGGGCAAAAGATAAGAATAAAATCCAATATTTCTTCAAACTTCCTGAATTTGTCACATAGAAAATATAGATAAAGAAATCCTATCAATTTTGTTTAATTTTGATACTTTTAGAAGTTTTGTAAAAAATGTCTTTTTTTTCCAGACATACAGATTTAACTGTTTCCAGACTTTATGTACAAGATGTAAGCCTGCCTTAAGCTAATACACTTATCTTTCCATGTTTTGCATATTGTAAAAACTAGAATTACAGCACCAGAGTGCTATATGTGCACATAAAAATATAAAATTACTCTAAAATTCATATGAACACATGTGGGATTTTAAGCTCATCTTCCAAAACGATACGCACTTGGAGAATATGCTCGAGGTGACACTTTATTTATGACCTCTAAGATAGATAGGCATGTAGGAATACTTCTTTTCAATAGGTATTTTTTTTTCAATGGCACATATACTGTTTCTGTAGAAAGCTAACTTATTTTACAGGAAATAAAAAAATATACTTCCTAACAGCATCTTTCATACACACTATAATATATTGCGCACATGAAGGCCTATGGTTCCAATTTTACCCTCTTAAAGCAGTCTGGTGGAAGAGCGTCATGTATATTTTCAATTTTGTTCACCTCTTCTTGCAATTTCTCCAGTTCATTGCCATACAGTTTCAACAGTTGGGCCTGAAATTAAATGTAAAGTTCAAATTTTCATGTTTATCATTAATTCACGTTAACAGTAGATAAACCAGTTCAGTTTCACTGCAAGTTAAATATACTGGTCTCCTTTCCAGCTGGCGGCTGACCTTCATGGCTATTCCTGGCTCTTTCTGTCCCCCAGTCATCTTACAGGATGTGTAGCTCTATGTATGTCTGGGTTCGATACCCGGTGGAGGTACATAGTGGTTCGGATCCCACTTTAAACTGTAGGTCCAGTCCCAATTAGCCTTACTGTGCAATAGGTGGACTTAAAACACCAACTCAATCAATCAATGGATGTATGTCAACAAGCTCAGTTGCAAAGTAAAAACTGCAGGGGTAACATCACTCTCCCGAAGCAACGTTGCCAAGCAAACTTCTGTTCTTGCCAGTTGCATACCCATCTGCGACTGGCTGTTCCGGAAACTTCATTGTTTGGTTTTGGTTTGGTTTGATTTGGTGCTTTAAGTCTACTTTGTGCACAGTAAGGCTAATCGGGACTGGACCTACAGTTTAAAGTTTATCCCAGGTTCGATACCCTCCACCCCTTGATTACAAGGCAACGATGCTACCACTGCACCATCGGGGAGGCCCAGAAACATCATTGTGTAGTATCACATGTGCAGTTGTACCATTAACCTCCGTTGATTTCTGGTGCTGACAATATCATTGTAAGAGAACTCTCTTGCCTTACAGTACGTTTGGGGCATATCCGATTACCATTTGTTTCATCCTGCTAACAATGTTTGGTGTATTGTGACTTGAAAATGTCTGATCTCAGTCGAAAAAATTGAACTGATCACCGATTCAGTTATTTCCCAGTGCCAGCTGGAAACTCAACCATTATAGTTGCCTGCAAAAGAAATAATCTACCTGCACATAATGAGCAAATGTGGCCAACTTGCAGAAGGGTCATCCCATGCCAGTTCATCCGTGTGATGTTTTTTTTTTATTTTGATAAAAATTGTCCCATTTGTTTATTGACTAAAGGTAACTAAAAAGGTAAATTAAAGGCAAAATAACCTGAATAAAAGGCGTTAAAAATAGGAAAAGACAGCTTCACTCAGTACCTTAGCTGATGGAGCAATGGTATGGCATGTTAGAGATCCAGCTGAGTCCTAACTAGTGTTGTGCAATATATCTCCCAGAAGTTATATCGCAATATTGAAAAAAAATATCATCCAGGCCGTATTAACTAGACGATATCATTGCGATATATATTGTGTCAGTGATATATATCATGTCAGTAATATATTGTCATGATATTTTGGTTATATATATCATGCCAAAGATATATCATCATGATAATTGGTGATATATATCATGTTGGCAATATATCGTCACAATATTTTTAGCAATATATATGATGTCAGTGATATATCCTCATGATATTTGGTGATATATATTGTGGAGACAATATAATGCCAATATCATGATACAGATAAAAAAAATCATATTGTATCATCGGTGATGTTATTTTCTTGATAATACAGAAGGCTGATCGGGCTATATCCCACCAATTTGCCAACGTTGCTGCCACATGTGTAGTTGCGTCAGAACCTTGAAACCAGCCTTGAAACCAGTGTTGTGTCTGAGCTTGCAGTTGCCAGACCGTCATGTTCATGCTAGTGAAATGCCACCGAAAATTAACCATTATTGGGAAGGGTACATCATGGCTCTTTTCCATGCACATTTTTCGTACAACCGAATAGTGAAACAGTGTCGGTAAAATGATGTAACCATCGGAGTGACCACAGCTAAATATATCGTGGCCAGGCAAACACAAATGGTGCTTATGCAGAAACATTCACCAACAAAAGGGGGCCTGTTCAAGGGAGCCAGATAAAGTGTCACCTGAGGTGCTTCGTAGAATTGAAGAAGTGCAGTCCAGGAGTATCCACGACCCCGAATGTGACATGGCCTAGAGGTTCAATGTGGTGCAGTCCACTGTCAGTGATGTCATTCGTTACCGTCTTGCATACATAAGGGCTGGGTTCACAACCTCCTCCCGTGCCACATTGCAGAATGCAAGACCAACTGCCGCAAACTGTATGAAAGACACTTGGCAAGGTCACATTAGAGGCCTAAATTTATCTCACTTGTAATGCTAACATTAGGGCAATTCCAATTAAGTACCATACACCTCTGGTGAGGGACGTACCAAGTTTTGCCACCAGTGCCGAGAAAGTTTCCTGCAAGGAATCATGATTGTCACCGGATACGATTACGAGGGGAAATTGGAGATATGTAAGGGGGAGAAAAACAAAGGTGAATGCTGCCTACTTCCAGGAATCCATTATGGCCCCAATCTATCGGACACATGGACAAAGCATCCAGACACACTGCTAGATCATCCCTCCGGTTTTATCAGGACGTGCAGCAGGAAACAGTAATCCCTATTATTCCCTTTCATGACATTCCTGTCAAAAGCCCTGATGCCAGTCCAATGATTTTCTGCCCATTTGGACTGTTAAAACGACATCTACAACATCGCCGCTCCTGCACCCTCACTGGCCTATGGAAAGCTTGTAAGGAGGAATGGGATGGAATTCCTATGCATGTGTTCCAATGTAGTTTGTTGCAGTGGAAATTGCGATGTCAGGCAATAATGCTGGTGGTCCCATAGAACACAACTGGTGGTGGCGGCGGCACTGCTTTTCATACGGTAAGTACGCTTTACATATCGGTCGGATGTAACCTGATCAACCTCTGTACCAAATTTCCGATATCGTCCATCCCTAGTCCTAACCAAGTGTGTATTTTTTTTGTCTCTTTTCCACAATGACACTAAAAGAAAATAAGACATCAAGCATGGTCGATGGAATAAATTACACTTTGCATAACTAACCTGCTGTAATTTTGCATCCTTTATCTCATTAACATTCTTTTGCAGTTCGGACAGATTTAGAACATGCTTAGCATCTTTCAATCTATCCTCCAAGCCATCCAGTTGCCCCTCATCTGCAAAGAAGAGTTGAAAGATAGTACAGAAAATTGTGGAGTCAAAAGTAATTGCACATAAATTTTCCATGGTTATTTGACCGCAATCACATGCTACTGAAATATTGAAAGTATACTTCCAACAATGATTTTATGGTTTTTATCTCTCTAGATTTTGATAACAACATTTGGAATTGTAAACATTGTGGCAAAATCACCGTAGTTTGACACATACACATCAAAATTGTGATTCTTACCTACATCATGGAAATTGCTTAATTCGTCTAAAATTTCCTGTACAATCCCAAGAGCATCCTGGACTTGTGTGGCTGCTTCATCAGCTTTTCTTGTAGCTTCATTTGATCTCTGAAGGGCCTACGAAGGAAGGAAAACAACATGTCTTAAGAAATACATGCTCATATTTTGCAAAAACTAAGTCTATACTTAATAATAACATGTGGTCCAACATTCCATGAGGACCAGTGCCTACCTACTGACAGCCAGCCTCAGTCCCAACCAGTTATGGGGTGACATGTGGTCAGCACATCGAACTCCCAGTCATCGTTGTAGGTTTCCATGATGGGGTTACGCTACTCATTTGTAGCTCCCCAATTTCCTCACAATGGTGGGTGGCCATCCGTCCCATACACAGACCAAAATCTCTGGAAAAGTTGTTATGCCTCCCCCAGGAGACTCGAACCTGCATGAATCCCATAGCCAGAGCCCAAAGCTTGCACCTTAGACCCCACACCCATGGTGGGGGACAAGTCTATACTTTCATGCATTAAAATACTTACATTTAAATTACATTTCAAACAAAACTAATATGAAATTAGTATCATAACATAGTATTTATACTAATGCAACAGCTTCCTGAGGGCCAAAGTCTGCCACAGCACATCGAGCTTTCTGGTTTTTAATTTGGCCACATAGGAGCCCGTAATAATGGTTAATATTATCATTTTATACAAGATTGGAACACTGGAGGGGATGCAACACTTACCAATTTAGCATTATTGGAGTCCCTTTCAGCCTGAGATTCCAACTCATCAAGTTTGTTTTCTGTTTCTGCAACTTCCTTGGCTAACTTGTCCGATTGGTCCCGTAGTCTCTCTGCTTCTTGTTTTGTTTCATCAGCACCTTCTCGTATTCCAACTGCATCCTGAAAAAAAGAAAAAAAAGAAGTAAGAAACCGTTGCTGGCACTACATTCAGATACACAGTACTGATTGTTCTTCATTTTTCATTTGTAAGGGGGGGGGGGTACTTATTAGAATTATTAATTTCTCTTTGTTAACAAGTTACTTTACAGTGAAGTATGACAGTTGTCTCCAAAATATGTTTGCTACAAACAATAAGAGATGCAATTTGGCACATTTTCCACTCTCAAAGGGCCTCCCCGATGGCACCGTAGTAGCGTCGTCGCCTTGTAATCAAGGGGTCTCAGGTTCGATACCCGGTAGAGGCACATAGTGGTTCGGATCCCACTTTAAACTGTAGGTCCAGCCTTACTGTGCATAAAGTGGACTTAAAACACCAAATCAATCAATCAATTTTCCACTTTCAAAAGATTTCCCTTAGACTTTAATTATCTTAATCAAGGTTATGGAGTTATATATAGTTAAACACAATGTTATGTTTCTGCTAATTGCATTAGTGTCATGTTACCAAAATTAATCAGTAACTCTTTATAAAGTAATGATCATTACTTTGCTTGTATTATCTTGATAAATTCATGTATAAACAATTTATTCACTAGAAAAATAATTTCTTACGAAATGAAAAATTGTAGTTTTATTTCCTCAGAAACAAAGAAAAAAACTCTTAATGACTACACACTACTAAGTATAATTTGTGGAAATAAGGTGAAGCTATTTGCTGAATTACTTGAACATCCTGTATATAGAATGAGGAAAACAATGAAGTGACAATTTGATAGGATCTGATTTGATTTTGTTATTTAGCATCACTTGCAATGATGAGGATGAGTGGTGATATGATGAAATTGATGACACTCACAAACAACAACACAATTCTGAGCATTTCTTTGCCAGGTGGCCACTTTCGGACCATGGAAAAATTCAAGTATGGAAAGAAATAGAAGATAATTCCCAGTTTTCAAGGTGAACTTTCCAAATATTCAAAGGTACAAGCAGATGTTTTCTCCATTTCAACTTTTCATATTACCACCTCTAACCATCCAGACACATGCTACACCACAAATACATTAACAATATAAAGGGTATGTGGGATTCCAACATATCCAAAAATTCTAATTCAATACAATTAAACAGTTTATATATATTTAAAATATTTAATTTAAGGTGCAGAGTTTACATTTGCCATTTCACATACTCAGACTCAAACAATATGTGATACACTAATCTACAAAAAAATGTTAATTGTACAAGAATTTCAAACTCAAATTTAACTAATCAACTTCAAGATATCTTATCTTGCAAAAATCTTCAGTCTGTCAGATAAGACTGTTTCGCAAAGGACACTAACAAAGTAAACGAATTGAGATAATTCTGTTTTATTCTCCACGCAGCTTTCTTTTCCTTTCCTGGTTAAAAAAAGCTGAACTCTGAAAAACTTGCCTAAGAGCATTTATAAATATGTTTAAATTCAAATGGATTTTTTTTGCCGGAACCCGTGGTGGAGTGGTTAGCACATCGTGCTACAAAGCCAGGGGTCCTGAGTTCGAATCCCAGGCTGGACATGGATGTTTGTGAGTGTCCATTCATCAATTTCATCATATCATCACTTATCCCCATCTTTGCAAATAAGCCGAAAGTGGCACAAAAAGTGAAGTAGAATAAAGCAAATAAATCAATGGGATTTGGATTAATAAAAGTTGCAATTTTTCAAGTCTATGGAGAAAAATTGAAGCGGAATTCATGCAAATTTTCCAATATTTTAATTCAATTCAATTAAACCATTTATATATATATATATTTAAAATATTTAATTTAAGGTGCGGTGTTGACATTTGCCATTTCACATACTCAGACTAACAATATGTGATACACTAATCTACAAAAAATTGTTAATTGTACAAGAATTTCAAACTCAAATTTAAGTAATCAACTGTGGAATGCTCCTGGAATTCAAGGAATTCCCGGTGAGTAGCCAACCTGTTTTCTTACCTGAGAGGCTTGTGCAGCATAGATCTGTTGTGCCTCCTGAGCCTGCTTCCTCGCATTGAGAGCATCCTTCTCTGCATCTGCCAAAGCATTTTCAGCATCTACCGTCTTCTCTTCTGCTTGCCGAATCAATTGATCAATCTCATCTGCTTTCTCCAGTGCTTCCTCTGCTTTGCCTTTACTATCCTGGACCTGTTGGTCAAATTCTGATGGGAATAAAATTGATACACTGAATTAGTTGACGGTTTCATATTGTATGACATTGTAGCCCTGGTGAAGGACACAATTACCAATGCAACAAATATATATTCTACTTGATACAGATTGCCTTTATTTATGCTGTACTATTCATTAATATGAGTGGATTTACATAAAAGTTCCATTATAATTAGATGTAGGAATTTTAGGCCAGTAAAAACTAAGTTTTAGGGACCTAAAGTAGGTTTCAAAGCATTGATTAATAATTTACATGCTAAATCAAATTCTTAAACTAGGCATTACATAATGCTGTAAAAGTTGTAATTATAAAAACTTACAGAATAAAAAAAGTTTCACTTTTACACCTTTGTTCACATCCTCAAGGATATATTCTAATTTAAAAAATTATAGCATTTCAGCAACATATTTATCTTAATCCCTAAATTCCATTTACTCATTCATTGTAGTTCTCATAATTAGCAGCTTCGTAAATAAGTACATGTAATAAGATTTGTATTTTATGCCTGCATGCAGTATAGAAATATATTTATCATTTTATAATATGTGTGATTCTTTCGTGGAATTTCATGGCTTGAATATACTTATAATTGGAGATTTCAATTTACCCATGATTACCAGCTCAGGTTATGAGTTACAGAATGGTGGACCCTCTTGTAGAGCTTTGTTAATTTTTTTGAATTTTTATAACCTTCATTCTGTAAACAATATTAAAAATAGCCTCGATAAAACTTTGGACCTTGTACTTACTAACATTCCAAAGAATGTGAATATATGTAGGGAGGAAATGCCACTTGTTAAAGAAGATAACCATCATTGCATTGACTGTACACCTAAGTATAAGGGAATCTACTGATGTAATAACAAATGAAGCTTATTACTCTTACAATTTTGAAAAAGCCAATTTTATGCAGATGTATCATTTGCTTGGATTGGTAGATTGGTCTGTATTAGATAATATGACTTATGTATATCGGGTGGTTAATTTTTTTTTGTAATAGAGTTCATGAAGTATTTCTTGCCACAGTCCCAAAAAGATGACTAAAGACAACAAATAAATACCCATGTTGGTTTAATAATGCTACCATTAAATTTATAAAGTTAAAAGAGTATTACAGAAAAAATATAAAATTTAGAGTAGAATATAAGATATTGTTTCGGCAAACTAGAAGGCTGGTAAAAACAATGTGCCCATTAAAACTACATAAAGGAATTGGAAAGCAATTTGAAATCAAATACTAAAGAGTTTTGGAGTTTAAGAAATAAGAAAAATAATAACGATGCTTGTAACAGTGCAATGGATTTTGAAGAAAATTCTCTCAAATCTGCAAAAGATATTTCTGATGGTTTTGCTAAATATTTTAGGTCTGAATATGCTGAAACATTTAAACCATATATAATAGAAGATCATACTGAATCCTTATTTCGTACACATTAGCAATTTTGCCAGTTAGTCAAAGAAGATGAAAGTGCTACAAAACAGTTAAAAAGAAAACGATCTAGCGGCCCAGATGAAATACCACCTTACATTCTGAAAGGATGTTCTGAGGTATTGCTGTCCCCAACTTCAAATTTATAACTTAATAATGAAAAAACAAACATTCCCTGATATCTGAAAGGAAATGCATGTATACCCCATCTTAAAATCAGGTGAAAGTTCAAAAATAGAAAATTACAGGCCCATATCAATTCTCTGTGCACCAGCGAAAGTATTCGAGTCCATCCTATACAATCGCATACTTAATCATGTAAAATGTTTCTTAAGTGACAATCAACATGGTTTCTTGCCATGTAGATCAACACAAACAAATATGATAAATTTTGTCCAGGATGTACATGATGCGTTTCATAAGAGACTTAGTGTACATGCAATATATATATATTTCGCAAAGCTTTTGACAGAATTAATCATAATATTTTTCTAAGAAAACTTGCAAGTTTTGGGTTTTCAACACAATATGTAAATCTTTTCGAATCTTACATTATTAATCAAAAACAATATGTAACTTATACACAAGCAAAGTCTTTTGTTTATCATGTTAAATCTGGAGTCCCACAGGGTTCAAATCTAGGTCCTCTATTCTTTGCAATTTATATTAATGACTTGCGTACTTTCGACGTGGCCTTTGGCCATGTCTTGTATGCTTGCATGCGTGACCTTCTGCCACGTTGTGGATGCAATCACGTTATAGATGGGGTTCCTGAATGATCTGCATGTTGTATTGGATGAAGGGGAACAAGTATATAAGTTTGCTAATTTGAAAAGTTTAGAAAATAACATTATTTGTGTACTCTAATATTATACAAATACTCAACACATTATTGTCTATTTTCATAATAAGAAACTGGTAAATACTGTCCGTTTCAAAATAGTTAGATATTTCATATAAACCAATTGAATAGCAACACTATATTGGAAAAGCAGTATTTATGTCTTTTGTCATTTTCACATTTTTAAACTTAATTTAAAAATAATTGTTTTCCTTCATTTTGTGCGCTCGCCGAGGTGATTCGCTTATTTGGAAAGTTTTGAACGTAATGTTAAGTTTGTACGGGCTCTAATATGGTACAAATATACAAAAATATTCAAAATGTCTATTTTCTTAATAATAAAGTGAGTAAGCAATAATAGTTTCAAGTTAGTTAGTTAGATTTTTTGCATAAACGAATTCAATGGCAAAATTAAATTGAAAAAGCAATATTTACATCTTTTGTCATTTTCACATTTGTAAACTTAATTGAAAAATAATTGTTTTCCGTCATTCCCATCAAATTCCTACCTCTCCTCCATAATAAATTCTGATGCTCATGTTTTGAAATTCGAAAAGTCTTGCATAATTCCCTTACAGTAGTTTTCGGAGCGAAAATAAACTTTCTGTAAGTTCCCTAGCAACGTCCGTTTCCATGGACAACAACAAGCACAGCAAGCTCTAAAGAATTGTTTGTTACTATCAGAGCTAGGAATTTTAGGTGCAAAAATTTGCCAATAAAGGTGCAAAAAAGGTGCTAAAATAGGTGCTAATTTTCAGATGTATAATTTATTGTGAGCAGTGCATACATATATGATTCAACTTGTCTGGATAAACACATAGATTATTCTCTGGTTGTAAATCGTCGTTTAATATAACTGCAAAGAAAATTCTCTGATACATTAGAAAGCGACATAAAGGAAAACATGCTTCTTCTTACTTGCTTAGAATTAGTTATCTAGAAACTGTGAAAATAGATTATATTCAAAATGTCTATGTTCTTCTGAGTGAGGCTACATCTGCGGTCACTAAGCAGATACTTGTAAGTTGAAAAAGAACGTTCAACGTCAACAGACACAAGTGGTGCGTATTTTGTTTTCAACCGGTAATCCACATCCTTGTTGGTTGCGACTTCTTGAACATCAGGGTTTTTGGCTAAACTTTGTTCTAAGTTCTCTTTCCCGACCCCTTGCAGCTCTCGTTGCACATCCATCAAAACAGCCCACTGTGCTTCCTTTTCAGGACACTGCTCCTCCAGTTTTGTGATTGCAGTAGTAAGGAAAGAGAAGCCAAGTACAATATAGAGTTTATCTTGCAATTCCTGTTTTAGTGCAAGTTTTTTGGCTTTTTCTAGAGCTGAGGAATCACTAGGCAAAGCATCTAAATATTTCGATATTATATGGAAATGATCGTAAATAAAATTGCAGCTTTTAACCATGTACCCCATCTAGTGAGGATGGGAGAGGGTGGTAGTGGAAGTTTCGTAATTTCTAGGTACTTCTATATTCTTGAAGGAGCCTTTTTCAGTATTTTCTTAATGCTAGGAACAAATTCGTTCCCATATGTATATTCATATTTAAGAGCTTCACAAACTCGATGCAAAGCATGAACAATGCAGGTCAAGTGTTTTAAGTTAGGATACATATTCTTCAGATTAGAAAATGCAGCTAACATGTAAGATACTTGGTCTGTAAGAACTAACCACACACTATTATATTTTACGCCTTCTGGCCACAATACAAAACATGCATCATTGAAACTTGCATTATCTGTTTTGCCGAGAAAATAAGTCTTTAAAAGCATGGGTTTCATTTGATGTCCATTGAGAGGTGCTACTAAAATGTTCAAAACGTACCTGTTTTGCCTATATGTGGTTTCATCTAGTATGAAATAGACTGGATGGTCAGCTACTACTGATCTGCGAGATTTTAGCTTCATAAAGAGGTTGAAGGTAAGATTTCCTTAAGGTGCTCTCATCTGGAACTGACTTCCCAGTATATTTTTGCAAATATGATTTAATGAGAGGATTGTTAAGTTTCGAAAGAGGTATTCCACACGCTACAAATGTCCCTGCTGTCTCACTGAAAAAATCATTTGTATTTCTGGAACTCGAAGATGCAAGCGCCTCACCAATGAATTGCTTTCGCTTCCCACCTTTACTATCTCGTAGTTCTTTATTCCTGACGTGCTTCCCACTTTGTAGATGCTGCACAACCCAAGTGAGTTGGTGTTTGTCATCAACAGCAATAGAAATATCACACACATCACACCTCAGAACAGATCCATCACTCTGAATACTGTCACCGCTAAACTGTTTAACAATGTCCTGCAGTTTCCCAACATTTACTGTATGTTTTGGCATGGTGAACAAGCAAATCTGATGCATCGATCAGTCGATCACAGACTGCAGTTACCTTTCTCGCTGAGACAGGAGAAGGACAGCTTTCCTACAACAATTCGTAAACAATACAGCATAGGACAAAAAGAGCACAACTTCTAGCAATTGTAACGCATCATTGTTGGTACTGTTTAAAGTCCGCGCGCTTATACTACATTAACGTCCAAGAACTGAAGAAAGCCGATTCATTGTTGTGCGGTAAAGAAGAATCGCGTGGCAAGAAACTGTGCCTCGAATGTGGGTGGGGTTAAACAGCATGCGAGTTGTATTAAAAAAAATGATAAAGATGCAAAAAGGGCGAAAAGGTGCAAAAGGTTCTGAGATTGTGAAAAAGGTGGAAAAGGTTCCGAGATTGTGAAAAAGGTGCAAAAAGGTGCAACCGAAACACCATGAGTAGAGTTCAATATGTGCTTATTTTGGGAATGAGTAACTTTTTTACCCATTTTCACTCAAAAAAATTTAAGGTGCAGCACCTAAAATTCCTAGCTCTGGTTATTATACCCCTAAACATTTAGTTAAAACAAGCACGTTGTAGATATTTTCGCATTGAGTATAACAATATATACGTAATTGTATCTGGGCTGAATCTACTTCTTATGTAGATGTTGCCCTTGTTTCAGGCACCTTTTCAAAACCATGAGTTCATTCATTTGTGTGCTATTGATCTGTGAAAAATATAATGTAGCTAGACAATTAAGAATTGAAGGAAACAATGTGTGCTGCAAAAAATGCCCGTGGCAACGTTTGCTAAGAATGTGAAAAAAGGGCATTCTCACCCTTAAGGAAGGTCCAATTGAGTGATTTTTGAATTTTCTCGGCCTTTTGGGACGATTTCATGGGGGGGTCGTAATCGGGCATTTTTTTGCCTCCGGGGCTTCCTTCATGGAGAACATTTATGTCAGTGAGTGAGTCAGTCAGTCAGTGAGTGAGTGGTGGGATTGAGGCTTTATATATACTGGATTTACCAGGTACAATCAAATTTTCAAAGTGTTTAATGTACGCAGATGATGTTAAAATATATAGAGAAATTAGAGATATTACGGATACTAGGAAATTACAGACTGATATAAACATGGTTCATAGGTGGAGTGTAGAGAATGATCTCAGGTTTAATATTTAGAAATGTTCGTACATGATATTTACCAGAGCAAGAAATAATGTGCGAAATTATAAATATGTTATTAACGGTGAATTTGTAAAAAGAGTGAATTCCATTAAAGACCCAGGAGTAATTATTATGCATAACATGACCTTTACAGAGCATATTTCTTGCATTACCCAGAATGCCTACAGGAATCTTGGATTTCTAATAAGAAATGCTAAATGTTTAAATAATATATGCTCGTTGTGTATGCTCTATAAATGCTTAGTTAGAAGCAAATTAGAATATGCTTGCTCTGTATGGGCGCCAACTTGTGACTCCCAGAAAAGTATGATTGAACGTATACAGAAAAGAATTCTCAGATTTTTATATTATAAGAAGTAACAAATATCGCCAATGATACTTAAAATACCATACAATGATTTGTTAAATGAATTTGATTTTGTAAGCCTGTCAAATAGGCATGACATTTCTCAACAAATGTTTCTGTATAAAATAATAAATGGTCATATTGATAGTAGTACTATACTTAGAAAGAATATGGTTTAATGTGAGACAGGGTCACTTACGTAATAGATGTTTACTCTCATACAAAATCCCAAGAACAGAAATGTATAAAATTTCTCCACTACAAAAAATTACCCTTGAATATAACAAGATCTCAAATCATTTGGTAGACTTGGATTTCAGTATGACACAGACCAAATTTATGAATATGTTAAAGGGGTATCTCTCTTAATAATGTATTTATTATGATAATTGGATTTGTCGAATTGAAGTTGTAATGATGTATTGTACCAGTGTTTGTTATACTTGTTTTGTGTAATTCAGATGAAATGGGTAAATATCTGAAAATTTCTGTTGTCACAGTTAAGCAGTAAACCTTCTCTGTCACCAGGATGTATGTATGTATATATATATATGTATATATATTATGTATTATCTGTCTATGTTTGTGAATGTGTGTGTGTGTGTAAAGGAGGAAGGAGGGAGAGTGTGTATATGTGTACGTACAAGTTGTAAATGAAAATGTAATATTTTGATACTACCTTCTGTAATTGGAGACTCGTCTCTGTTGAAGGTAAATAAATAAGTAAATTTTTAGATTTTTAAAGTTTTCCACAATTGTATTATATTATGTCCCTTATCTGTCAATCACTTGATGTTAAGGTCGCTGGGGTATTGGGTTCAAATCCAAGCCTGGGCTTGTTAGTGCCTCTTTGTCATGTCATCAGTCATCCTCATCTTCGCGATTAACCAAAATTGGCAGAAAGGCGAAGCAAAATAAACAAAATCAATCAATCAAGATTAACATATTAATGCAATGAATTTTAACCTTAAAAGGGTGAAAATAGGCACTAATCACCACTTAAAGACATTTTAGGACACTATAAAATTCTCCCACTAGATCTAATCTTTTATGAATTGTCAACATCTAAAACTACTTTTCACTTCCCTGTTAAGGAACAAGTTAGAATTTGCCCTAAATTTTTAGGTCTAGTTAAACTGCATATGGGTTGCTTTTCTGGAGGAATACAAGGTTACGCCATAGGGAGAATAGAAACTAATAATTGCTTGAGTTTAGGAAAGCAATATATGACAAATGTGTACCATCATGTATGAACACACCATGGTATTTCTCAATAGCTCTTGTGATTAACTTTGAATATCTTTTGTGCCATGATGGCAAACTAACTTACGAAGAGTGTGGAGACATTTTTTCTTGCAAAAAGCACAGTGCATATACGAATTTACTAATACACACAATATTATATGTACATATATACTTGTATAATGTAAGTGAAGATGTGACTAAGTGAGCACTGACTGATTAAATTTGAATGTGTGTGTCTCCATGCATTCACACATGTGCTACAATTCTATTTTCAATTACAATAGTGAATGCAGTTCAATCATTCTCTTGAATGCTCTAGATGGAATTCTACAGGAATTATTTTCCCCATTTCTTTTAGAATTTAAAATATGATTCTTTACTTCAGTACTTCAGACAGATTTGATAAAAGTCATTGCCGAGACATGCCAAGGTTTGGTTCGGTTCGGTTCGGTTCGGTTCTTTAATCATCCTGATGTTAAAAACTTTCTCACAAGTCTTACAATGGATTATAAAGTTCTTACCAGCTAAAGTTTCATACGTGTTCTGAGCTTCCTGCAAAGTCTTATCGCCAAGTCCAACTGCTTGCTTTGCTCTTTCAAGCGTGACATCCATATCTGCCAACTGCTCGTCTGTTTCCTGCTGCTGGCTAATGCCTTTCTCTAACAAATCCCTAGCAAGTTCGATCTGCTGTTCGAGCTCTGTTAGGATCTCTCTGTTGGTCTGTACAAGTTCATCTGCTTCAGCTTTGATTCGGCTGGCCTGAAAACACAAAGTATAAATTTTGTATTATTTGACTTTGCTTTTATGTTTGTATGTTTACTATTAATAAGAATGAATGATGATCATATGGGATTGATGGAGGGATGCTACACACTGTACGAATTAAGCTTTTTGCTTTGGGGGGATGCCCACTCAGTGGCGTACTTGTGATTTCATTTTTGGAAGTACGTTCATTTAGTATGCAAATTTGTGTATGTTACCAGTGTAAACTACAGTATTGCATTGTGGTTCTAAGTAAAAGGCGTATTCGGAAAGTAAGTACCAAAGGAGTGTAAAAAATAAAGTAAAATAGTTTCGTACTTTTTTTATTTGCATTGCATTCTACAGACCTTAAACTACTTTTCTATGTAGTTTCCACCATTGTTCAAGCATTTGTCATAGCGTGGCACTAGTTTTTGTATCCCATCATCATAGAATGTTCCCGCCTGTGATGAAGCCACCCATGCACTGCTGCTTCGACGTCGTCTTCCTTGTTGAAACGTTGACCAGCAAGAAACTTCTTCAGATGAAGAAAGAGATGGTAGTCACTTGGTGCCAAGTGGAAATTGTGGAAATTCCATTGAAAGTAACGATATTGTGAAGCGTCTGTTTCCACGAATTTCCGCGTCGACCTCACGCACCAAATCCTCGGTCACAACAGATGACCGACCACTCCTTGGTTCATCGTGAACTGTCTCGCGACCTTCTTTAAACATCTGGACCCATTTCCTCAACATACGTTCACTCATTGCACCTTCTCCATAGACCTCACACAGTTGACGGTGGATGTCTACCAGTTTCACGTTTCTTGCATTGAGAAAACGAATCACAGACCAGACTTCACAGTTGGCGGGTCAATTGATTTTCTTGAACATTTCAAACCTTCAGAAAACTACGAAGAAAAAGCATGACCTGCTCCCACACATGCCTGTGGCTTACTAACGGATGAAGGACGTCAGCGAGAACTCACACGGTCGCGACTGCAGTGCTACGGCAGCAATATTTGCAAACGGTACTTACTTTACGAATACGCCTCGTACCTTCCATATCTTATGATATCATTTAAATGTAATTTAGAAGCAGTATATATACATTCCAAGAAAACCTAAAGTCATACACAAAAGAACTATCGAACTAGTAACACCGAAAACTTGACCAAATTTCTGTTGCCAAGTTCAAATTTAACATCCATTTAACCTACCTTCAAGTTTCTTGTGAACCCTTTTACACTATACATGTAAAATATTAGCACTGTGCCATGAAAACTTAAGCTGAAAACAGCCTGCTGTTGTCTCTGCTCAGTGAGGTCGTCCACTTTCAGGATTGTCCCCTCCTTTAATCCACAAGGCTGCATACATTCTGATATGGAAATCTTTAATGACTGGACCATTAATGGACGTGAATGACTTTTTAATTCTGCTTGTTACATAGTTAAGACATGGTCTACTGTATGCTTTCAATTAATTTATTTAACAATTATCTTTTGCCGGAGAAAAAATATTTTGTGGGGGGAATACCCAGCAAACCCTGCCCCCATTAATTCACACACTGATGCTACATGATCAGAGCAATAAGAAATATTACAAGGAAACAGCACTGCTATATGATGCTCATCTAGAATTAACAATATGGCTATACTGATTTTCTTATTCATTGTTATTATTTTTCCCCAAGAAGTATCTACTACATTGTATTTTCAATGCAGCTTGGCATGGTTTTAGGAATGTACCACTGCTACATACTACATTCTTCATTCACTTTGGTCTATTATGGTGGCCATAATGGGGAGATTGCTGAAAATTAATTTTTGCTTCAAAACTTTCATTATCTTATTTCTTTTAGCTGTCATTATTTGGAGGTAAAAATGTATAAATTTCCACTTCTATAAGAGTCTCATCATTGCATGCACAAAAAATAAAGATTCTCTGGGACAATTAGTTCCCTTTATACAATATTTTTGTACATTGCTGCAAGTTTGGAAAGCATCCCCTGAAAAGTTCCCATCGAAAGAGGCCAACAGGCTGGAGAAGCTTCCACCTACTGAAGGTTAAATTTGCGGACTTGAAGTTACAGTGGGAATATATATACTACAGAGAACAGATGTGATAACTGTGTAAACAGTTAAATGTTGGAACAGGTGTTACGGGTTACGAGTCAGGTTAAATCGGCATTAGCTTCCATACATTCCTATGGCATAGATTGCTCTCATCTTCAGGGAGTGTAAAAAATGGAGACCAGTGTATGGTTATATATATAACTATGATGGGGCGGAGATTTTATTTGCAGACACCAAAATAATAGCCAAATGTGCCGGTTACTGGAACCGACAAATAAAGGAAGCCACAGCCATTTCACCGGAAAGCACCCATCTCAACAGGGACGTGGGACTCCCGCTCAGTCACGCCTGGAACCCACTCCTCTGTAAAAATACGACACCAGCCAATGAGAACCCCAGGATCCAGAGCGAGCCAATAGGAAGACAGCATCCAAGTTCTGCCCCATCATAGTCGCATATATAACCCTACTCTGGTCTCCATTTTACATTCCCTGAAGATGAGAGCAATGTATGCCATGGGAACGTTGGAAGCTAATGCAGATTTAACCTGGCTGGTAATCTGAGAACACCTGTTTGAATCTTGTCGCCAGGAAAGATACAATAATTACATTTAACTGAAATAGGAATTGTATGACAAAAGGTAATGGTAAAGGAACTGATTACTTTTGCAAGTAAGGTAACAGTAAATACTTTTTGCATGCAAAATAACAGTAACTGTAACATAGCTTTTTTAAGTAGCTTAATCAACTCCACACATTACACAAAATGCAAACTTCTTGCATATATAATAATGTGCTCAGTTATAAAAAATATATGACTAGTCATTAAAATTCCTAATAAAAAAAAATTGTCCAAACATATTGCATATTCAAGTACATATCTTTCACAATAGCTGCTAACTTCACATACATACTTCATAGTTGTTGTGAAAATGCAGAGATGTTGAATTTGAGATACAATGGTACTAGGTTCATCTTGTCTTGAATGACATAACATAACAAATTGACTAAATGCAAGACTAAGTATTATCATCAATATAGGCAAAGAAATATAAATACTTTTGCTAGATTAAAAATGAAATTTCTGTTGTATGGAAATTACCTCATCACTAATTTGGTCGGCTTCTTCTTTCAACTGTGATATGTTGGCTGGAGGGACGGTCAGAGCAAGCATTTCTGTGTAGATGCCGACTGCATCTTGCTTAGCCTTGTCTGCCCTTCCTCGTGCATCTTCTGCCAGGGCCCTGACACGGTCCAGTTGGTCAGACGATGTCTCAATGTTGTTTTTCAGCACTCGCAATTCATCACTGTAAAGATGTAAGAGTGCAGGATAAAAGAAATGAAGTGTGACAATATTTCTCAATCACTTAACACGTGGATGGCTCACAAAGGAATGTACAGTGGGATCCATGCGTATTACCATGCAAATTGCCCATCACCATGTTCGTGCACTTTATTTGACCCAATAAGAGCTTCAAGAATTAAAAGAAAACTCAAAACAAGCTGTTGACAATTTCTGTACCAGCATACATAAAAATCCATTGCTTAAAAATACATAGGACGTAAGAGAAAAAATTAATGAAAATAGTCATGGACAATTTGCCAAATACTAGTGGATCCCACAGTTCTTGCCATAATCTTTGAACTGTAGTGTGTAATACATCTGTATCACACATATGCAAGGCATGCCCACTCTGCCTCCCTGACTTGAGGCACTTGTGCAAATAAATTCAACAAAACAAAGAAAAAGCTGTGTCAAAATAGCAATCTGTTATCAAGGTGAGGCTTTCAATATAGTGTTTGATGCTGATTATGTTGGCTTAACTTCTACAGCAGTATTTTCATGCATTTTACCATCCACATGAAAAATATTACACTTGAAATATCTATTACCTGTGCAGTACTAATTACTTATGTAAATATCTCATTTTATTACCCACAGATGGAGTAAAAGATGTTTTGTAAGCATCTGACCAGCGGCAAACAATTCCTTTGAAAGACAGGTAACAGGAGCTACAAAACACCCACTCACCCCTTCATATACCAAGGATGTGCGTATTTCCTACATTACGCCAATATGTATGACACTTTCATTTCTTTTCACAGTATGTTGACAAAAATATTCAATACCAACTGACCATCTACCCCCCTTATACAGAGGTAGCATGTGTATGGAGTATCCATCACTGCAGCTGACTGCACTATGTTGTAACGATTTTTTTCTTAAACTTTAAACCTACTCCAATAATTAGAATATGCTACAAGAGCTCTCATGCAAAGTAAGCGAGAGCTAATTTATTTTGCACTGCAAGTGCTGGGGAAAATGTTATTACATATCAAGTTTTAGCAGTGACTAAGAGTATCTAGGATCCCAAAAATTTGGTTATATAACCTGGAAAAAAAATTCCCCATCATAGTTCCAATTTTGGTACATAATTTGATTTTCAGGACCCTGAACAGGCAGACATTTCAAATGGCTCTGAATTTAAAGTACTTGAGGATTGAAATCTACTTGAAAATATCAGACTTTTATTCCAGAAATGTCAAAACAATTGGACCCACTAATATTAATCAATATTTTTAACAACTTTTAATTGTTATCATTTTCAAGCAAAGGTATTGGTGGGAATCAGTAAGTGTATTGATTCAAAGTGGTATCAGCTCAGCCCTAATGTAAATAAATAAAAAAAAAAAATGAAATATATTATCAATGAATAAATTTACCATGCTAGAAGCAAGAGACCCTGAAATATACCTTATGTTCCTTTGTTGATTTATGGAATCTCTAGCTTGCTCATAGGCTTGAGTTGAGGTGTTATAGGCTCTTTCTGCAATTTGTGCTATTCCTTTTGCCTCTTGCTCTTGCCTGAAAAGCAAAATTATTTTTCACTATTTACATTTACATTTCAGACACAAAAAAGTCTAAAATCAGCATCGTTTAGACCTTAACAAGCACATACTTTTATATACTGTAAAATAGACTGTATTATTAATAAATTACAGTGTTATTGTTGAAATTCTTTTGCTTAATGCAGATATGCTTAGAACAAAGCATGAGCTAACAGCAAGTCAACTTTTAAGCATAATTAGAAGATAAAATAAGAATGAATATTAATATTTATTTGTTGTGTCTTAAAACCAAAAACTTCATTAATAGGCTGTTCATGGCAAACTGCATAAATGTTACAACTCCAACATGTAAGTATTTTAATTTTCCCAATACACACCAATAAAAATTATGGAGAACTCAATTTATTGTTGCTGTTGTTAATTTGAGTTTTGATTTGCATATAAAGACAATGTTTCAATGCCAAATCTTTTTCAAGAGATGTATTGCAAGAATTTTAACCCAATTTATGTATGGCTTGATACTTCACAATTATTGAAAACTTTGGTTCTAACTTTAAGTTCTTTCAACTTACCCATTCTTTTTTTTTTATTAGCAATAATAATTTATTTATCTTTGGAGATATAAAAAATTACAAATGTGTTTCTTTCAATACGCACACAAGGAAAAAATAAACTAACATTTATATGTACAGTATATGAAAAAAACAACTTTAAATGCAATACATAGTTTAAGAACTTCGAGGCCTGCTAAACAGCTTTTTATTGGAAGATGAATCACCATATCTACCTTACTACTTACTACACCAGAAGCTGCTTTTCAAGTGTGTCTGCAATTGTTCTAATGCTGCTGGCGCAACACTGAAGATCTAGGTTACCAAGGACAGCACAGCAAAACAATAACGTTTAGGCTATTCAGGAATGCATATTGTACTGGTACAAACTTTTGTTGCTTCAACAGTTTGAACAAAATCTTTTGAACATACATTTACAGAGTGAAATCATCAATTTTGCATTTAAGAACTCAACTCATACAGCACACATCTCCAAGGGACATCCATAGGATGTCCACAATGTCAGATTCAGATCCATGGATATATTGGATGTCCATAAGACGTCCTGTGGATGTCCCATTCTGGGTATCCAGAATGAGATATCCACGGGACGTCTATGGGATATCCCTTCCTGGATATCCAAAGAATCCTCCATCTTGAATATCCATAGGACGTCCTGTTCTGGATATTCATGGGATATGTGGTATTACGTCCAAGTGTTATCACAAATTTGACATAAATGTTTTGATATCCGTGTAAAGATTCAGTCATAGTATCTAGTGTCAACTATGTTAGCACTCAAACTCTGTTATGAAGTAAAAAATCGTAAATTAAAAACATCTCCCACAGGAATTGCATTGCCCGTAGGCCCATTGTCTTTTCAGTGAGTCACGCATGTGCGCCAAGCAGGTGAAAGTTGCCATGAGGCTTTCTTTGCATCTCGTCTCGAACACAAGGGCAGTTTGCATGAGGACGTTGCCTTGCGTGATAGTGAAGAATAAGCGCTGCTTACTATGCTTATGCATGTGAATACAAAGTACTTTTCGTATGTGTGTGTGTGTTTGTGAATTTGTGTGCGTAAGTGCGTGTATGTGTGTGAGTGAGAGATAGAGGAAGAGAGAGTGGAGTGCTTGTTATAAGATTATGTTTACTCGAGGTCTTCGATTTGTGTAAATGTAGTCCAGGAATGTTCTTTTCGTATCCAACCTATGTGCGAAAAATATCAGCATAATGTCCAATTAGGTACAATTTTAGTCCAGAATATATCCTTATCCAGAATGCAATAAAAATATCCAGAAAATTAAGTGAACACATGTCCGAAACAAGTCCAAAAGTCATCCATATAATGTCCAAAACACATCCAAAAATGATCCACAGGATGTTCAAAACATGTTTAAAAATGATCCACAGAATGTCCGAAACACATCCAAAAATGATCCACGTTATGTCCAAAACAAGTCTTTCCTGGATGTCTTATGGACGTCCCCTGGACGGACATATGGATATCCAGGGGACATCCTATGGATGTCTACTGGACATTCTGGAACATCCTACGGATATCCAGAGGACGTCTCCTGGATATGTGTTTGTGGAATGGGAAATATCACACTTGTTTATAAAATGTTTGCCTTTGAGCTGCTTTTATAACTAGGAATGCATTTAGTGCATAAATTTGCCACTTAATATGTAATGATGACAGCAAAACTCAGACAGGCTAATAACGGATCTAATGCAAGAATATTCAAGATCTGAACTAACTGCTCAGCTAAATGACGAGCCTCTCTTGCTATTTCCGACATCCTGTCACTCTGCTGGCCAAATTCTTCTGATCGTTCAACAGCTTTCTGCAGTGCATCTTTTCCCTCTGTCTGAATATAGTCAAGTGCATTCTGGAATAAAAAATAAATAAAATGGTAATTAATTCTTCCTCATCACCCTCAATACATTTCTGTATGTGAAAAGCTATAGAATGCTTACAGCAGGTAGGTAGGTATACATATTGAGCTAAAAGTAAATAGAAACATGCTTTAGAACACACTAATTCAGATTTAATTGAAATTCTGCTCTACTCGTCACTTTTCTTGCTGCCCTGTGGGGCCTACAGAATTAACATACTTGTTAATATTATTAAAATGTATTTTCCTGCGCATTATAATTAATGACAGAATTATGCAACAGTGTTTCCCCAAATAATCAAGCACTGGTTTCTCATAGATTTAAATAAATAAATTAACAAGGGTCAAGGTCAGCCAAGAAGCACTTAATTGGGTGATGCAAGGTCCATGCAGTTATATATGACTTTCTGCACCAACTTCTTTTCAAGTAGCTCTACAGTTGTCATGAATTGGATCAACATCAAAATATTGGAGCTCACCTGAACCACTTACACAGCAAGAATACTAACCATTCAGTTATGTCCGAGATAGAAGCTGGGCCACATTTCAACTTTGTAATCTTTTCCCAAAAGGATAGTAATTAGTAGTTCACATGCAGATGCATTGAAGTTTGAAAATCTTCCTACGATGAATGTGTGTATCTTGTACAAGTTTCAGTTAAATTAATAATCTATATTGCCTCCACATGATTATGCTTACCTTCAGCTGTTCATTGGCTCTCTTGATCACTTCCTCAGCAAGTGTTACATTACGTTCTCCTTCACTGGTTGTACCGTGGGCCTTGTCAATCCACTCATTCCCCTGATTTAACATGTCATTTACTGCATTCAGCCTCTTTCCTAATTGATCCAATCGCTGCAACAGGCTCTTGTCATCACCTACAGACAACAAATTATCATTAAGTGTAGTGATAATGCATATGGTGGTGTAGTGATAAGAAATATTCAATATTTCTAACATTACCATATCAAATCCTGAAAAATATCCATGCGTTATTGATGTGGATACATCACCCTCTTTCTCAAACTGTTTATGATTCCGTGCTCTGCACTCAATGCCGGATTAGCAAAGGGGTACAGTGGCACACACTCCTCCCACAAGGGATGGCTACATTATGAATAGTGATTATATCATTACTTCCCAACAAACAAATCATGTTACACGAACATAATGACTGGATCTCCTGGATGCTGCAATGAGAAGATTGGCCAGAAAGAGAATTCGAGACTTCTTGAGATCCTCAAAGAATAAACATTTATTACTCTGAATGGAGACGAGACAAAAGTATTTTTGAAGGTCAGATATTTCCAAGGTTTCTGAAAGTTAATTCTTAAGCTTCCTCTTTCCATTTTTTAAGCACTGTTAATACAAATACTGTAGAGCTTCTATTTCACAGAACTGCTAATGATGTCGCTATGTGATCAAAGGGTCACGGGTTCGATACCCAGTGGAGGTTCGTTGAACAATGGTTCGGGCTCTACTTAAATCTGGACGTCCAGCTTATATAAGCACAAGTGGACCTACAACAAACATTGCCAAACTGAAAAAAATGACAAGACATAATAATTGATCACATGTAAGTGTATAAGATCCCTGTTCCTTCATGTGTAGAAAATGTAGATATTTCCAGTGCTTGCATATTCTGTGCCCCTTGAGAGAAAAATCCTAGATAACCAATCCCTGTACTGATAGACTGATGCATGTTACTCACCTCCTGTTCCCTG
The DNA here is from genome assembly GCF_977018435.1 of Lepisma saccharinum. Taxonomy (NCBI): domain Eukaryota; kingdom Metazoa; phylum Arthropoda; class Insecta; order Zygentoma; family Lepismatidae; genus Lepisma; species Lepisma saccharinum. The sequence goes on from NC_139242.1 coordinate 51,845,468, forward strand.
TCGAGCATCTGCCCACAAGTTATCAACATATTCCTGAACTGCAGCCAGTTTCCTTTCAAAGTCCAGATCATCTATCACAGTAGGAGTGTTTGCGATGTCCTCCAACACTCGTTCTAAGTCTGCAAGCTTGTTGCGGTGGTCGTTGGCAGCATCTTGCACTAGATTGTAGCATGGAGGACAGTCCACACAGCCCAACTGCCGGTTGTACTTGTTTTCCTTGCATCTATCACATCTTCTGCCTTCTACATTTTCCCTGCACTATAAACCAATGTAATTTTTAACATATTTCAGAATACTTCATAGAGTTAATGAGTTGTGCCAACTATGTTATTTTATTTGAATGACAACTAGATGGAAAGAGTCTTCTGCATATTACTTTGGTTGATTCACGCTAAAATCAGTTCAACAATGATACTAAACAAGCTGACTAATTACAATGACCGATCACAATTAGCACATGTAATTGAACTGAATTAGCTACATGAAATAACTTATGGCACACAGAGAATATATTCCACACAGATACAAATTGTGCAAAATGTGGAACAGTAGTTCAATGGTAGAACACTGGCACGGGCCCAAGGTCAATTCTTGGTTGACCCAAACTTTTCAGAATTTGTTAAGTTATAATAATAATAATCATATTCCTCCTCCTCATTATCACTGCATTGTCTGGAGGTACTAAAATCAACCTAATGCATTTACACTAATTTCTAATGATTCAGTGCTACTTAAGGTTTCCTATCAGCATTTACTATTGAATCTGATAACATTACTTAATTCATAACTGGAGAACAAGTCTTCTAATAACAACTTATGTTCAAATACACTGTTAGCCAGGGCCAGATTAAGGTAGGTGCTATTCATGCTGCAGCATTAGGCCCATGCCTGAAATAGGCCCAGATGAAAACAGACGAGAATTTTCCAAAATCTGAACAGGTTTTTTTTTTCTATATTAACCTGAAAATAAATCTTATAATGAAATTTGGAGCCACAATTTCAGACACCTAGACACAGCGTTGTGTTTATTGTTTACCGAAGATTTCAAGCATCAGGCCCAATTTAGTCTTATAATCTGGCCCTGCTGTTAGCATATAGTACAAATAGATTGCACAGACAAGTATGCAATTTACAACTGCTTTTAGCAGGCACATATCTGGAAATATATTTTGGAAGGAGTCCAAACCAAGAGTCTCACAAATAATAATACTTTAATATAAATGTTCACAGCTAATACATTAACACAATTAATATGTCTATTCATAATAATTGTTAAGATATGGTAACTTAATTAATATTCTTTATTGTTATTATTACATACACACATTTATTATCTAGCTTACGTGTAGATTAAGATCACTAAAATTTGTATAAAAACAAATATCCTGGAAAGGAAATAAACACAAAAAAATAAAAATATAATATTTATTGAATAACAAAGAAGGGTGATATGTCTGCAGTGGCAGTGATTGGGGGGAGCATGGGGGGGGGTGAGAGGGGGTAGTTGCTCCCCCCACTCTTTGCCACTCTTGCCCCTGCACTGTGCTAAACCATATGTCCCAAGGGAAAGTAAACTGTCTTTGCCCCCCTTCAGTTTTGGCACCTTGCCCCCCAATTTTGGAACCCACTGTGCCTAGTTGATGGAAAGAAAAGTTCCTGATTAATATTTTATGCATATTGTTACAAATAGTAGTATAGTATACATCTTAGGTACTATCAATTCAAAGCCTTATGATCCCAATTGAATCCTTGTCTTCGAGGGAGTTCAGTGAAAATAATTAACCTTCGATTATACAAGAAATGCTGAACATGTATATTTTGATAATTTAATTTTAGTACATGGTAAGTCTCTTGAGGAGGGTCCACATCCCCTGAATCCCCCTCCCTACAAATATGACTTTTGGGTCTTTACACAATAACTTGAATGAGAAGGTATACCTCAGTAGAAACTATCAACTTAAAACATAATTAATTATCTGCAACTTACTGGACACTGTCCAAATGGGTCACACTGAAGAGCAACAGAGCCAATTTGGTCACATTCGCAAGGCTTGCATCCATCAGAGGAGAATCCATAATGGTAAGGTTCACAAACATCACAGCGTTGTCCCATAACACCAGGTCTGCAGATGCACTGACCCGTTTGAATGTCACATGTGTGGTTGACTGAGCCAATGGAATCACAATTGCAGGGTTCACATCCCTAAATGGGTGAAAAAGTGAAGAATTAAAATTAAATTTGGAACATTTCATACCTGTCGTAAAAAAAACAAAAACACATGTAGGTGGCAGAAATGTAGCTAGAGATTTCTGCACCAGAGGGCAAGAATAGAATTAGCATCCCTTGCACCAAATTTGAACCTACCAACTTAGGACTCTTGGGGAAAATGTTATTATCCTAATTTACAGTTCTTTTTAATATCTATGTGCAAACATCTACTCCTGACTCTGTAAGATATCTCTAAGTGTTCGCTTTCCCTTACCAGAAACATATTTTGGAATGTCTTACCTAAGAGAATGCCAAGTATATCTAGAATAAAATACTTTCAAAAGGAAGAAAATAATTTTCTTGTAGCAGACAAGAAACTGTGCTCAAGCACTGTGACTTCTGTATGCTCATTTTGTGATTTTTATTTCTTTTTCAGTTATATGTATTTATCCTCTTTCACCATTTACATTTTAAAGTTTTTTATTTATATAACATGAGCAGTAATTATAATTATTTCATCAATAGCAGTAGTCTGTAGCTAAATTGTAAGTTTTATGTTAAACTGTATTAATGTATTGTAACAACATATTAGAAATGCAATTTTAAATTAAGTCCATGACTCAGGTTAGGTGGCAGAACAGCCTCAGGTTGAACCTTGCCCATGCAAATAAAGAATTTCAATTTGAACTGTAGCAAAGCATACTAAGACCAAATTGTCTTTAGACACACAGTTTGATAGGTGCCTTTGGCATCATGTATTCCTTTATTCTATTGGAAAATTTACTCAACAGCACAAACACGATTTTATCACCCTTTTAGATAATAAATGTGGAAAATACTTAGAATATATTTCTTATTGCACAAGTAAAGTTTCACGTTTCCACATTGTGAATTAGATTGTTTTTCCGATTAATTTTGAAGGACCACTTGTAATGTGCCTGCAGTTACAAGGTATATTCCACATACAGTTTGGTTCTGTCAGCTGCAAATTGATAACTTCAATTTCTAATTGTTGAAGTACTGCATTGGGCCCTTTTATTTCCATTATCGTGTTATCTTATCTGCTTTACTCATTGTTGTTTGAAAATTGGTAAATGCTTGGTATCAGCTGTGTTTCACTGACATGTATATTTTTTGGTGTTTTCCTAGCTTAGGGTTTTTAACAGTAAGGAAATGGGTAATCTAAATATTCTCAGTTGGCAATATGTAAAAATATGGGGTTTGCTAAGAGTAAAACTGTGACATAGCAAGATACATCAGCGCCACCTGCTTTTTCTATATAAGCTCGTCCGAGCCGAGAGCTAAGTCTTAGGCTCCCAGATGTCAACTGGCACACATCCAGGGGAAAAGGCCTACCAGGCAGAGAAGCTCAGCAGCAGCAGTGGTGGACCTGGTTCTCAGGTTCAAATGCAGGTCCCTCCTTAAGAGATGAAGTCCTTAATGACCCAGTTCCCAGAAGCAATCCTCGGGAAGCCCTGGCTGGGTCTCCCTTAGGACTCTGGTTCCCAGGTTTGAACCCCAGGTAGCCCCGACAAGAGACCTGAAATAGATGCATTTGTAGTTCGGGTAGCCTGGGTAGCCCCTGGCCGGTTCTTTCTCTCCCTTTGTAGTTTCTTTTATGGAGCAGACCCCTAGGTTCAAACACTGGGAAGTCCACGGTCGGTTCTTTCATCCCCCTCCTTTTTTTTCTTGTTATTTTTGGAAGGTAGGAGAAGGGGAAAGTTTGGCTTTCAATTAATAAAGGAGCTTCTCAAGAGGGTTCATGTAGTTAGAAACCTAGATGGGATAAACATGATTTAAATTAAAGATTGGCTCATCTGGTTTAGGACAAATCCCAGTTTATGAAAGTAGGGTGCCTAACTGAAATAAAGTTGTTTATTGTAAGGTAAAGCCATTTGTTTAGTGTATAACCTAAATAAAGTTGTTTTAATTAGGGGGTATTATTTACACTTTCAAGTAAGGTACCTAACTGAGATAGAGAAGCTTATTTAGCACCAAACCAAGGTAAAGATAATGGTGTATTTTTTTGTCACCAAGTTAGTGTAGAGCCCGGATATCTCTGTAGGAAAGAGAGGCCTTATATCAGACAAGTTATGTAATAAAACCTTTCTTCTCTATTGGAAATTCCATATTTCATGTGTAGCTAGTTACCTGCATCCTGGTTACATTATTGGTCACTTACACACCCAGCAAGCCCTGAGGTATTGTTGAATCTTGTGTTCTTTGACTGTAAGACATAGCATTTATGGGTAAAGTTTGCAATGCCTCCCACTTTGTTAAAGTGTTTAAAGTGTTGTAAATGGCTCTGCGCAGTTGATGTGTTGTGCTGGAAGGTAGAGGAAGGTTGTTGCACACTGCCTTCATTAACTGAGGAAATATGAAATTTTACTTATGCAATATGAAAACTGCATTTACCGCATCCTTCATGAATATTATTTTAGTTTGGTAAATAAGTACAAAAATTTCAATTGCATTGTAAACAGTGTACACCACATATTACAAGATGATCTACATATATGGTGCATGTTAAAATTTGCAATTTTGTACATAAACTTTTATTTAACTTCAGAAAAGGCAAGTAAATAAATAAGAGAAACAGCAGATACGAAAGAAGAAGAAAAAACAAAGTAATGGAATCAACTTGAAAGGAAAGACAAATGGTGGTAAATAGAAGAAGTCTGTCTTGAATGTACATGAATAATATAAAAGTAGTAATGAATGAATGCAGGAATGCCTTACTTCTCCACTGTCAATATTGTAATATCCGTCTTCGCACTGGTTACAGTTGGTTTCTACGACATGTGCTTTACAGTGACACTGACCAGTTAACTGATCGCACAGTGGTGGACCAAAGCCTGTTTGTTGAGTTCCTTGGTAGTAACATTGACAGGGCTTGCAGTCTCCTTTATCAAGGGACAATGCATCGCCATAGAAACCTGAAAAGAAAGGAGGAGAAAGCTATAATTAGTTATTTTGATCCTCTAAAAAAGATTGCTATTAGTAATGAAAATATGAATGACCAAAAAATTGCTACTCCCAAGGGGATGAAGAGAGGGTAATTTTAAGGGTTCAAAACCCCAAAATATCTTTGAAATATAGTTTTTCTTGTATGTACACATTGCTTGCATTGTAGAATTATTTTGTTGTAGTTTACAGTTATTACAAGCATAAGAAAACAGTTTTCGTTGTGATGTTTCAGGAGAACACACACTCCCTTCATCAGACATTTATTTATATTTTGACTATATAATGGATTCTTTTTGTTTAAAAAATTGCTAACCATTGTTATAACTGAATCTTTAGTCAAAATATAAATAAATGTCTGATGAATGGAGCGTGTGTTCTCCTGAAACGTCACAATGAAAAACTATTTTCTTATGCTTGTAATAACTGTAAACTACAGGAAAATAATCTTTGAAATAGTAGTGCTAAAAATAAAAGTATAATGCATGAAAAATTAGCTCTCATTGTACACTTCTTTTGTATTACAATACTTAAATCATAAAATTCTCAATTTCTTGCCTAGAAACTAATTTCATTTGGAGAAAATGTCGTAACACATTTCAAGTGTTTGTATGAGTGTGCAGATGCTGAAATTTCAGTACATAGATCAGAAAAAGAATCCTGCCCTATTCCAATTTCTATAAATCATTTACTGATTTTTGGAATCGGTCAGCAAATTTTGAATGATTACATATTAAAAGAGTTCAATTATCAAAGTTTTCTAGCTGGTCCCTGCGGCGAAGTGGTTAGCTCATCGCACTACGACACCAGGCGTCCCAGGTTTGAATCCTGGCCTGGACATGGATGTTTGCGAGTTTTCATTCATCAATTTAATATAATCATCACTCATCCCCATATTCATACATTAGCCAAAAGTAGCACAAGGAGTGAAGTAAAAGAAAGCAAATTAATCAATAATTAATCAAAGTTTTCTGTACTAGAAGTGCTGGAAATTTCAAGAACATATGTAACTTTTCATTCCAGAAAATAAAAAAAAAATCATTTCAAGGATAAATATATATATATATAGTTTTTAGAATTAGAGATGCTCATTTACATACATGTACATGATAGGATTTATCTCTGTTGAAATGATAATAATATCCCCCCCCCACACAGTTTATGAAACTTATGACTATCAAAGCACCTCCTGAAATATTTTCTTAGCTACTTCACAACAGCTCTCATTACATAAACAGCTGAACAATTATTTTGCTGATGCCAGATTTTGATCACCGTTTTGCATCACTAGATGCTACAATAATGATTTTATTAACTGAATCTGCACAATTATTTCGTACCTGGCAAACACTGATCACAATGTGGACCTCCAGTGTTGTATATGCACTTCAGGCATTCTCCAGTTGTTCTGTTGCAGTTTCCGACTGCATTTGGATCTACATTACCATTGCAGTCACATAGTTGGCACAGTCTTGTTGGTCCAAACCTTCCTGTTGGATCGCCATAGTAACCATCACTGCATAAATCACATCTAGGACCTGAAAATAATTTTGATCAATCCCAGTAACTACTCACGGATTACGTATGCTTTGTGAAACCGTAAAATCCACAAACTCACAAATACATAATGCACTCAATGATAACTAGAGATGAATATAAACATTTATTTTAATAAGTTTTTCTAAGTCCTCTTTCTGCTCATACATATTCAAACAAAGTGTTATATGTCAAATAAACATGGCTATGAAGTAGGTCTTGAAGCTTTCCTGGTGACGAAGGATGAATAGATCCTCTCAGGCTATTGACCACGTGAGTTCTGGAAGGAACTCTGAGTGAATCTACTCATCAAATATGTCTATGTATATAATGTATGCACTAATGATCATATATTCATACAAACAATATCAGGCGACATGCCTCTTAATAATATCAAACTTCATTAAACTGTAGCTATGCTTACATGAATAATATTTATATTAATGGAAGAACTGACAAAACCTTTCTTTACTCTTGAGACATTCACTTAATTATCTTACAAATTTTAACAGAACAAATTTTGAGGAATTATATTCATTAATACTATCAGATGAGAAGAATATATTTTTTAAAGTTTGATGTCAAATTTTAGATACATACCAGAATAGCCAGTAGGACATTCAAGACAGACTACAGTTTCATCAACAAGTTGAATGCAAGGCCCTTGACTAGGACAAGGGCAAGGACTGCAATCATTCGAAGTTCCTTGCAGAGCATTGCCATAATACCCTCGTGCACATCTTTCACAGTTATCACCTCCTGTGTTATGTTGACAAATACAACGACCTGGAAAAGATATTTATGGAAGAAATTATGCTTTGCATATATAAATTAAATAAAACACTATTTTATTTGTAGGTTTAATGAAACTTGACAACTAACACTATAAGCTTATGAAGTACTAGGGTGAATCAAAAAGTAAGTTACACCCGACCCATGTTCCTGTACTAAGAGAGATAAAATAATCACGCTTGGTGGCAATACTGTCTGGAATGTTTCCTTCATACACCAGAAGCAGCTGTGCTTTAGCTGGTTTAGTATGCGAGTAGTCACAGTGTGAGTATGGTGTGTCGTATTGAGGTGGCATCCAACATTGAGATGCGCTCCGTTGTCCGATTTTTGTGGGCACAAAGGCATAATCGGAGTGAAATCCATCACCAAATTGTCGAGGTATATGGTGAGAATGCGATGTCACGCCCCATGATCACAAAATGGAGCCTGATGTTCGAAAAAGGAAGATCGAATGTGAACTACAAACCTTGTGTCGGGCAGCCTGCAACTGTGAACACTATCGACAATGCAGAGCATGTGAATGCAATCATTCTTGCTAACCGCCGCGTGAAAATTAAAGAGATTGCAAGTGAACTGAATATATCCTATGGTAGTGCGTCTATGCTGATTCGTGTTCAGATGGGTTATCGTAAACTGTGCTCTCGCTGGGTGCCGTGCTTGTTAAGCGACGGGCCCAAAAATCAACATTTTCATGCTGTGCTGTCATTTCTTCGGCATTATTCCATGGATCGTCCGCAGTTTCTGAGCAAAATCATCACAGGAGATGAGTCCTGGGTGCATCAATACACTCCCGAGACAAAAAGGGCATCCATGGAATGGAGACACAAGGATTCGCCACCACTAAGAAAAGCAAAAACCTGTCCAACGGTTCAAAAGGTCATGCTGACGATCATCTTCGATTCCGAAGGCATTGTTTGCGGTGACTTTGTGCCCCGAGGAACAACAATCAATGCTGCAACATACTGTGAGACTTTAAAGAAGCTGAGAAGAGCCATTCAAGATCGAAAGCCCGGAAGATTGAGTGATGGGGTTGTTGTTCTTCACGACAACGCTACCCCCCATACAGCTGGTGTCACACAGGATTTACTGCAGAAATTCATGTGGGAAGTGTGGCATCCCTCCCTATAGCCTCGATTGGCACCCTGTGTCCCAGGGGGTCAGAATTTTGCATCCAATGAGGAAGTGCAGGAAGCCCGTCTCAAAGTGATTCAAAGAAATTGGACGGAATTTTTACACACAAGGAATCGAAAAACTGGTCACACGATATGAAAAGTGATTGGAACACCTTGGTGACTATGTCGAAAAAAGTTAAATATTCATGCGTTTTCGTCCAATAATTTTTTCTTTGTAATGTGTTTTGTTTGTTTTTTACATAGGGTGTAACTTACTGTTTGATTCACCAACATATAAGAGGAGACAAATAACTATATTTCTTGCAGGTTCTTGAGTAAACATGGTGAGACTTTGGTATATTTAAAGTTCTTTAATTGTCCAGAAAGGCATAGACATAAAAAGAGTTTTGGTTCTACAGATGTAAATCTTTTAAGGAACTTCTACAGCACCTCATGAATCAGTTCTCAAGTAAGTGTAATATTAAGTTTGATTGTAGATATTAACTTATGCATATGGTTGGGATCTTTCAGACCAAAGCAACAACTGTCAAGTTGCAAGCAACACTTGTCATTTGGAAACAAACCTTCAGCAATAGATGCAACCTTATGTAGTATGCAAAATGGAAACACAAAACTATATTGATGCAATATTAAAACTGAGTTTACCACATACATTCCTGAGGTTTCTTTTGTATTGCTATTGTGTTTTTTTGTTATTCTACATCACTTTTCTGCCTCTTTTTTCTAATTGTAATGATGAAAATGAGTGATGATTAGACAAGACAATGATAAATACTCGCAAAGAGCATCTATACCAAAGCTGGAGCTGGAAATTTTGCCGGCGAGATTAAAGTTGACCACTTAATAGGCTTGGCCCCTGAGCTAGCTACAGTTTTCCTTAGAAATATGCAAAGTTAAGTGTAATATGTTTTTCTTTACACTAAAATTTCAATATTAATACTTACCCATAAAGATGCAACACAGAACAAAA
>NC_139242.1:51855171-51889236 GCF_977018435.1 Lepisma saccharinum
ATACAGATATTCCTTACTCTGAGAAAGAAAAAACTTTTCTGCATGTTCCGAATCTTATTGTAGTGCAGACAGCCTGTCACGCATGTTACAAAAAAGAGGATTTAACGGTTCCATGTTCTGTCTGTGGAACAAGAGAGTTTGTATTCTGGGATGATCCTGTAGACACATTTCTGTCCTATCTCGAATTGCAACATAAGTTTACCAACATAACCATCTGTGCACACAATGCACGAGGTTATGATTGCACATTTCTATTAAGGAGAATGTTGGAAAGAGAAATGAAACCTCGTGTCATCTTAGATGGAACCAAAATCATTAGTATGACATACCAAAATCTTCATTTTGTGGACAGTCTCAACTACGTTCAGACAAATCTTGCAGGATTTTCCAAACTTTTTGGTTTGCCTGTGCAGAAAGGATATTATCCGCATTTGTGGAACACCTACAAGAATAGAAATTACATAGGGCCGATGCCTCCTCCTTCTGCATACGGATATGAATATATGAAAACAGTTGAAGATCAACACCGTTTTATGTCTTGGTATGACATTGAATGCAATAAGAATATACCTTTCAACAACAAAAACCAACTTCTCCAATACTGCATCAAGGATGTTGTCTTGTTGAGACAAGGATGTTTGAAGTTAAGACAGAATTTTCTAGATATATGCAAAATAGATATTTTCAAGGATTGCATCACAATAGCATCTGCCTGTTCCCTGATTTACAGAGGGAAATTTATGCCGGCTAATACTATAGGGATAATTCCTAAAGGAGGTTACCATCATGCAGATCAGATGTCCAAGTTTGCATTGAAATGGTTAACCTACGTTGAAGAACAGAATCATGTAATACTTCTTCACGGTGGACGTACTCGTGAAAAATATGTCATAGGAGGACGTTACAGAGTGGACGGATATCACGAGGAGACGCAGACAGTGTATGAGGCGCTTGGATGCTACTGGCATGGTTGTCAACGCTGCATATCAATTAACAGGGATATGTATCCGAAAAATGACGATGAAGATGAAACCGATCAGGATAGTAGCAGTCAGAAACATAGTGACATGTTGAACACTGCAGCCTTCAGATACGAAACAACATGCCGTAAACTTGCTGCTTTACGTTCGGAAGGATACCATGTCGTCACAATGTGGGAATGCGATTTCAACAAAATATTGAAAGCAGATCCTGAACTCGATAGATATCTATCGACACATCCTATTGTTTGCTGCATTCCTTTAAATCCACGAGACGCCTTATATGGAGGAAGAGTTGAAACTGTCAGGACTTACTACAAGATCAAAGAGAATGAGAAATTGCAGTACAATGATTTCACAAGTTTGTACCCTTATGTGAACAAATATTGTGCTTATCCTGTCGGACATCCTACCATATTTCTAGGAAATTCTATTCCGTCAGTAAATGAGGTTCTGAACATGGAGGGCCTCATCAAATGTACTATTCTGCCGCCAAAAACTCTTTTACATCCTGTGTTGCCTACAAAAATGCATGGAAAACTCATGTTTGTATTGTGTAAGGAGTGTGCTATCAAATTGAAATGTGAAGGTACATGTCAGCATTCCGATGAACAACGCGCACTTTCGGGAACTTGGGTCATTGCCGAGGTACGTAAAGCCTGCAGTTTAGGTTACGAAGTGTTGTCGATGTCGGAAGTGTGGAAATATGAAACATCCATGTACAACCCTGTCACACAAACTGGAGGACTTTTTGCAGGATATGTCAACACCTTCTTGAAAATAAAACAGGAAGCGAGCGGTTGGCCTTCATGGTGTCAGAACGATGAGGATAAGAAGAAATACATACAGGAATATTTTGATAGGGAGGGTATTCTATTGGAAGAAAACAGTATAGAAGTTAATCCAGGAAAACGTACTCTGGCTAAACTCTGCCTTAATTCTTTATGGGGCAAATTCTGTCAACGGGACAATCTTTCCCAAACAACCATCATCAAGGAATCGAAAGATTTTCTCGATAAAATGACTGACCCCAATATAATGATCGGAGGAGTTGTGTTCATCAATCAGGATACTGTTTTAGTGAACTGGAAATATGTTGAAGAGGCTGTCAGTCTGAACAGGAAAGTAAATGTTCCTATTGCAGCCTTCACGACATGCCATGCTCGCCTCAAATTGTATGAACTTCTCGAAAAGTTGGGTGACAGAATATGTTATTGTGATACAGATTCTGTCATTTACATAGATAGCCCTGAAATGGAATATCACCCCCAGACAGGTGACGCATTAGGAGAACTCACCAATGAATTGACCGATTTCGGCCCCGATGCAGTTTGTGAACAGTTTGTTTCAACGGGACCGAAAAGTTACAGCATGAAAATAACTAAACCATTCTCCGAATCACGGTATATCTGTAAAGTGAAAGGGATTACATTGAATACCACCACATCGGAATTGGTTAATTTTGATACTATGTGCGACATGATAAATAATGAGAAACCTGAAGTTATAGTGGAAAATATTTTCAGAATTAGAAGAACAAAACAGTTCCAGGTTATCAGTACAAATGAAAGAAAGCTGTTTCAACCAGTATTGCTGAAACGACGATTCGACCATGAACATTTATCGTTTCCTTTCGGATACTGCACAGACTAAAATATGTATGTAGTGGTCCAGAGTTCGAACCCTTCTTCGGACAGCCAGTATATAAAATGTGTTTACAGACTGGCAGATCTTCATTTTTCTTCAGAACCTGTAAGACGTTTCTTCAGCATAAAACATGTTTCCTAAACTTTCCCATCCTTTCACCATGATGGTTTGCGGAGCATCAGGAAGTGGGAAAACTACCTTTGTGACAAACATAGTCAATTCCATCGTTCATCTCGTCGAAGGATCCGTGAAGAAAATCATATGGTGTTACGATCAGGAAAACAGTCTTCCGCAAAATCTTCGAGATGTGCAATATCATAAAGGTATCGTCGATTGGCAGTCGTGGAACGGAAAAACCCCCACTCTCATAATCCTGGACGATCTTATGATGGCTGCTCAGGGAGAAAAAGTCGCCGACCTTTTCACAAAAGGTAGCCATCACAAAAACATTTCGGTGGTGTTCATAACACAGAATCTTTTCCACCAAGGAAAAAATTGCAGGGACATTTCGTTGAACGTGAAGCACTTTGTTATTTTTAAAAATCCTCGAGATATGAACCAATTCACTGTTTTTGCAAGACAACTTCATCCTCATCGCATGAAGGAACTCGAAAAAGTATATATAGATGCTACCACGCAACCTTACAGTTATTTGTATATTGATCTCTCACAGTCAACACCGGATCCTTTACGTTATCAAACAGACGTTTTCAACCAGAATTACTCAACTGTATATCTTCCTCAGGAATGTTTAAAACATCGAGATGAGGAAAACGAGGAAGATACGTACCAACTCACGTTCTAACAGGAATAGGCATTCGACTTCTTTCAAGAAACATTCACCTTTCTTGCACGTGTTGAAAAATTCACCTACCAAAATCCGTAAATCATTATTGAAAAGTGCTCCGAAAAAGACAATACGTTTCATCAGCGAATGCTGCCTGAACGTTTTAAAAGGAAACTTGAAAATTAAACCATCCGCAAAACGCCGTCTGACACCTTACAAGTCGGTCATACGCAATCTTGTGAAACCGAAAGTGAACATCGAGAAACGCAGAAAGCTTCTTGTTCAGAAAGGAGGATTTCTACCATTACTTCTAGGCTCCTTGTTATCGGGTCTTCTCGGTACTCTCATTCCTCATTGAGAAATGTCATCTTCTTACAAAAAAATGATCGTCCTTTCACCGGAACAGTTAGCACGTATTCGTGGTTCCGAATTGTCTGTGACTCAAAAATTATCCGTTCTAGATAAGAAGATGAATAATATTCTAAAAATGAAAAATATATCAGACGATCAAAAATGGCGTCTTTACAGAAAAGAACTGGACGAGTATTTATGGTTGAGTCGAAAATCCAAAGAACCATTACAGATTCCTATTGTGCAAGATAACGACGGTTCTTCTACTATTTCACCAGAATCGACGTATTTTCCTCAGAACCTGGCAGAGACGTTACCCCGTAATACACGCCATCAGTTACAGAATATCATCGATGAGTACCAATCCACGGCACAACATTTGATAGACGAACGTCAGGAAAAAACACTTCCGGATCCGAAAACGTTGAACTTCTCATCGTCGCCAACGGAAAGCCCTGGACCGTCTCATCGACAGAAGAAGAAGAAGAAGAAAGTGACCGTCCGTGTTTCCAGGAAAACTACACCTTTTCTGAGAACGCCTGACGCTTACAAACTGGTTCCTCTGAGAAAAAGCCGTAGACAGAGAGATCGGTCATGGGAGTCCCTAAGTTGAAACACGATAAAATTCTCACGAAAATATATTACGATCCCCGACACCATGCTTCATTCTCATCTGTAGATCGTCTGTGGAAAGCGGTACGGGATAAAAATATATCCCGCGATACGGTGAAAAAATGGCTGATGCATCAGGAAACCTACACTCTCCACAAACCTGCAAGAAAAAGGTTTCCTCGAAATCGTTACAATGTGTGGAACATAGACATGCTTTGGGAAGCTGATCTCAACGACATGGCATCGATACAAAAACATAACGACGGGTACAAATATCTTCTGACAGTGATCGACGTATTTTCAAAATATGCCTTTGCATTACCGCTAAAAAATAAAACAAGCAATTCGGTAACCGAAGCTTTCAAAACTATTTTCGAAGAAAACAGACGGAAACCTGTTACACTACAGACCGACCAAGGAACGGAATTTACAAATTCTACATTCCAGAAATTTTTAAAAAATGAACATGTACAGTTCTCGACAGCAACAAATTATCCTGTGAAAGCGAGTGTAGTGGAACGTTTCAACAGAACATTAAAAGAACGGATGTGGAAATATTTCACCTCAAAACAGACAAGACGTTATGTAGATATTTTACCGCAACTTCTCGAAGGTTACAATACAGCAATCCACAGTTCCATAGGAATGGCCCCTCGAGATGTCAACGAAACAAACGTTTACATTGTGTGGAAACGTCTCAACAAACCTGACAAACATGTTTCACAACCGTCTTCAGATCTTAATGTAGGTGATATTGTACGAATTTCTGTCGTCAAAGGACATTTTGAGAAAGGATACGAACAAACGTGGTCACGAGAACTTTTCAAAATCCATTCCCTTGTTCAGCGAACACCTGTACCTGTATACATATTAGACGACTTAAATGAAGAACCAGTAAAAGGTACATTTTACAAACATGAACTGCAGAAAGTTTATTCGGATCCTGACGAAGAGTATAAAATTGATAAAATTTTGAACACCCGGGGAAAAGGAAAAAAATTGGAATACCTGGTTCGTTGGCTCGGATATCCGCCTAGTTTCGATTCATGGATCAAGGCATCTTCCGTAAAACAGTTATCGGGAAAATAATTTCCAAAACATATTTATATCAAAATATAACGGTACTGCGATCCAGTGAGTCTTCTGTGTTCGGCGAGAATGGATGATAATTTCTACGTTTACCTCCTATCATCTGCATCGGAGGAATATTTTCCAGACAACACACTCACCCATTTCACCGTAAAACTTGCTAAACGAATCGATCTGTCTCCAGAATTGTGGGAAGTCGGATTGGCAGAACTACATTATTCAACTCTATACGACAATGTTTTGGAAACTGATTCTGGAATGTTAACTCTTCCTGTTCGGACATATGCAAGTGCTGAGGACCTAGTCTCTACCATCATCGAATCTCTCCCCGACGACCTGGAAATAAGGAGATCCGTTCTCGAGAAATTCTGGCATTTTTTGACGGAACCGCAATGGGGAACATTTGGATCTACTATCTGTACGGATAACACACTCTATATTAACGAACAACCATTTTATTTTCCTGCAACAACATATACGATAGAGGATCTGATTTATTTCCTGAAAACAGACCCTGCTAATGTAGCTGTTCCTACTCATCTCAGGTTTTTCTTCAAGCAGGCCGTGTACAAACATCTATCCGTGATAGGGGTTCCGAAGCCTGAACCTGACGATGCTCCAACAAATACCGTTACACCCATAGACGAAACTGATGACTATGCTAAATTTCGATATGACATATTGAAATCTATTTATTCTACGCACGCAATGTCCAATAGTGTTGTGGATAAAAACCCATACATATTTATTTACTCTGATCTGGTGAAACAACAATTGGTCGGGGGAGAAATGGTACGTCTCTTGCGTCTTACCCGAAAACAGTGTTCGGACACAAATACGTCTTGCACAGTACCCGTAGCCCATCAAACATTCGACCCGATTCATTACGTTCCTCTGGATAAAGCCTCTTTCGAAACAATAGAAATTGCGTTGTACGATAGAAAAGGAAATTTCTTACCTTTGAGAACTGGGTCCGTACCCACCATTGCTGTTTTACATTTTCGTAGAAAAGCAAAGTCCTTTTAAAAAACAGTAGACAGCTATTTCTCTCAGTCTTTGTCGAAAAGCGAATGAATCACCATGAATTCGCAGACCGAATATTATAGTAACCAAATCCGTGGAGGAATTGGGCCCATCTACCGTTCAACTAGAAATCAAAAAGGGAGAGGATTGGGGTCACTTTTCGCAGGACTGTTTAGAATGGTGAAACCTCTACTCTGGAGCGGTGCAAAGACGATCGGAAGAGAAGCTTTAAAAACAGGAGCTAACATTATCACCGACATTGCAACAACCCAACAAACTCCGAAAACTATTGTTCGTCAACGGGTACGTGAAGCAGGTCAAAATCTTCAAAGTAAAGCACAACGGAAAATCGACTCTCTGGTAGGTTCTGGTATAAGAACCAAACCTGCAACAAGAATTGCTCAGTTGATGTTAAAACGTTCAGCCACCCGTATTGGAACATCTACGATCCGTAAAAAACAAGCATCCAAAAAACGAAGGAAAACATCTGCAAAATCTAGGAGAACACGTAAAAGAAAAATCAAACAGAAGGTCTCAGGGAAAGATATTTTTGGATAATGATGGAGGATAACATGTGCATGATCTCGCAGTTCGACCTCTTCCGGAAAAAACCTATTCAGCAAAATGTGGAGAAAACGTACACAGCCACCTACAAACCTATCGCTTCCATCGATAATCAGAATATAATTCAGTTTGTCATACCGGCGGCAGGAACTGATTTTCTCGATCTTTCATCTGCCTATCTTCGTCTGCAAACGCAAATGGTTAAACAGGATGGAAGTCCCATGAGTGCTTCCGAAACAGAAAATGCCCTCACAAAAAACTGCGGGGTCGTGAATTATCTTCTCCATTCACTCTTTTCCCAATGTACAGTGACTCTCAACGGCATTGCTGTAACAACCGCCGATAACAATTACGCATATAAAGCAATCTTCGAAGCAGCTATCAATTACGGAAGCGATGCCGCAAACACGCATCTCACGAATGCCCTGTGGTATTTGGACACACCTGAACATCAAGATCAAATCACTGCCGACAACACAGGTTTCACCACAAGAAAAAAATTTTTCCAGTATGTTCCGACGACCGGAAATCCTACGGAAGTAACAGCCGTGGTCGACCTTATGGGAAAACTTCACATAGATTTCTTCCACCAGTCTAAATACCTGCTCAACGGTGTTGAAGTACGCATAGATCTAGCTAGATCACGTGACGCTTTTTACATCTGGGGAGACCAGACATCACCTACAGTAAGAATAAAAATTTTAAAGGCTGTTCTCGAAATAAATCACATCATTCCTACTCCTACCACCAGTTTGGCCATAGACAGAGCACTCACTTACGCTCCTGCTCATTATCCGTTCACCAGAAGCGTCATCAAAGCTTATTCTTACGTCGCCGGAACGCAGCAGATTTCCATCGATAATGCTTTTCAAGGTCCTTTTCCGAATGTTGTTCTTTTTGCTATGGTATCCACCGCCAGCTTTCTCGGAGACAGTAAGAAAAATCCGTTCGACTTTAGAAGTTTTAACCTATCTTCTTTCCATCTTGTGAAAAATGGAGAACTCGTACCTTCCGAACCTTTACAAATCACCACAGGAGGAAACAGCGGATTGATAACACGTGCTTATCAAACTCTATTTTCCGGTACAGGCATTCACCACGCCAATTACGGACACCAGATCACACGGAAAATGTTCGAGAACGGATTCTTTTTCCTGATTTACGACATAACACCAGACTCTTCAGGAAACGACACGCACACCAGTCTCCAGGAACAAGGCATCATCGGAGCCGAGATGCAGTTTTCTCCTCAGCTGTCGGAAAATATAACATGCCTTTTGTATGCTGAATTTGAATCTGCAGTAGATATACCTAAAGATAGAAGTGTCATCCTCCATCAGTGAGACCGAATTTTCCATAAATATGTGTGCCTGTGTTTCTGACTCCCAGTGTTACCGAAATAGCTCTTATGTAAACATTATACTGCTTGTGATGGAAAAACCCACCAAAGTGATAACCCGTACTATTAAGCATAGTAGTGTTTCTTCGAAAGTGACAACTTCAAAACCTGTGAACATACAATTGTTTCCCGAACTATTTGACAACAGCCCAGGAAGCATAGAAATGACCAAAGACAGACACATTATTATACATTATTGAAAACATAAGCAGCATGAACACGTCGCAGATCAGACAGATTCTATCTCGAAACTGTTCCACCAGAAACATTTTTTACGGTGTTTACCCGAGAGATCTTTTACCTCGGACGTTTCCTAAGCCGGCCTTGGTCATTGCAAACACTGACAAGTCCGACTCCCGGGGTACACACTGGGTGGCCTTCTATTTCGACAAAAACAATGTGGCCGAGTATTTCGATTCATACGGATTTCATCCTTTCTATCAAGAATTCGTAACTTTCCTGAATAGCCATTCCTCGGTCTGGACTTACAACAACATTCCCTTACAGGGGGTATTGGCCACAACATGCGGTCATTACTGTTGCGTGTATGCTTATTACAAAGCACGTCACGTTACAACCAAGGATTTCATCCACACATTTCCACCAGGTATCAGTAAAGATGGATATATCCTACACCGTTTTCGTCAGATCTTCAAATGTTTACCACATTCCAAGTGTTCCAGAGGGGAACAAACGTGTTGTTCTATCCACACGATCCAGGCTCGCGTCATGAAGAAATCTAATTAAAATATGTGCTGCCGTATCTTTCTCTCAGTGCCATCGAGACAGTTCTAGTGAACACACCATGGAACCTACTGCGGCTTCTATAATGGAGAAACACGACAAACTTGTAACACGTATGACCCATAAGGATGATGTTTCCAAACGTAAACCTCGCAAACGTGTGCAACCTATTAAATTAGAAACCGTTACTATCAAGAACGAGACGGCTGACGAGGGAATGGATGTGACTACGGACGGTGATTTCATAAAGAGACGTAGGGAAATTGGTTTTTCCACAGACAAAATCGAGTGTCCTAAACTACATGACGTAGATGCATGTTTAGATCTCTATCTTGCAAACACATATTTTCTGAACAAGGAAAAAAACAAGTACGTAGCCATAGGATTCGAAAAAGAATCCCCTTTCAATTTGGTGTGGGAGTTTTCGCAACAGGGGAGATCACCCGTACGCATCGATTCTAAACAGATTAGAGAACTGTGTGCTTTAAAATCTGACTTACTGAATTACGTCGACACTGGTCGACGATTCAATTATTTGGTTACTGGAAATATCACCGTTAGTGGTGTAAATTTTTTCGGGAAACGTTGCATCTCGATGTATCAACATCATTCACCGGATGCTTTCATTTTCACAGCCTCTGAACTACATTTATTTATGTGTAATCTTTTCAGACCTCTGCAAAAATTAATGAACGAACGTTATCATAAATTACAACCCGAAATGGAGGCTTTTGTATATTGTATAAAAAAGAATATGGTTTCAGAAAAAAAAGAAGTACCCGATGTATTGAACTATTTTTATGTACTTTGGTACAACGAACTGATGATTGAAATATATCTTCAGAACAATCTTGGACACACATTGATATTGTAAATAACTTACGTTATGTATCTGATGCTGTAAAGTATCCATTGTAAATCTATTCCATATTGTAAATGAACCATTGTTATTTTTATGTATTGTAATTCAGTCTTTGTTATTTTATGTATTGTAATATAACCCTTCAGGTATTGTAAACTTTCTATATCATCAATTGTAAATAAAACATTTGTGTTATTCTATATCCATACTATCAATTATAAATAAAACATTTGTATATTTTGAACATTTCTTTTATTTATTACAATAAAAAGTGTACATTTTCCAGACATTTTCAACTGCACAGGTTTTTTCACCTTTACCATGTTCTTTACATTTTAAACTTTCTGAACTGTTTTTGACACTGCTTAACTTTGGACATTCAAGTTCTTCGATATTGCATACAGTCATCTTACCCTCACCTTTTTTCCCCACTAATGTTTTCACCCATTCCATTTTCTCCGTACCTTTAACATAAACTTGCTGATTCATAAGCACTAAATACAGAAGATCTTCTAATTTCTCGTACGGTAGCCATCCATCATTCCAATCGAGACCATGTTTGTTGGTACGAAGCCAGTAATTCACTCGGCGATACTTTTCACTCAACAAGTGTAAACCATATGGAGGTTTCACTAAACAGTCAAATGCACTGTCGAAAGGAAATTTTAAAATTCCTACTTCTTTACACACAAATTCTCCTTCGACTCCTCGAAAACCTTGAATGTCCAAAAAACAGGCATCCATTTTGTTCAACAGGTGAACACTGTCAATGTATCATCAATACTGCCCCGACATACCGCACACTTGTCCAATTGAGAGGCACAGAGCCCACAGGCTACAAAATGTCGACACGGAAGAATTACCACACTGCAAGAGTTTTCAAAACATATTTTACAGAGTAGCACAGAATCCACACTCTGATTATCGGATGTTTTTTCAGTAGTTTCCACACTGTCGCAATATTTGCAACTTTTCGAATCACTGTGTAACGCTGCAACACTCTGTATGTAACTACAGGCTGGTATTGCCTGGTAATGTTCTAGAATCGGGCAATCTTCGGATGTCCAATCACACACTCCGTACCCACAATGGAAACATATCACCCTATCACTGAATCCTGAATAATAAAAACCTGCAGTGACTAATTCTTCAGCAGTCTGACGTAATCCTATTGGCCACTTTCTGTAAGTCTTGTATCTCGCATTCACCGACATATAATCGGTGGTAAAAGGACCGCCTGCTATCAGACGAGTATGGTAAGTATACACTCTCATATGTCGAACAAAGAAAACTCGTCTGATACTGTAGGTGACGGCGTTGTAGGTATCGGCGATAAATGTTCAATCTGGTTATCCTCACCATCAACAGGAAACAGTGATCTGCGAACACCGGAAGAAAACACAGGGAAACAGGGATGTCCTTCTAATTTACGTAACAAAGGGCGGTCGCAGGCTGAACACCACACGGAACTTCTGTTCTCCAGCAAAACAAGCCACTCTTTCACTCTTCCCTTCAATGCTTCATGGATCTCATCCTCATCCTTCCTGCGACGTAGTTCGCACATACACCTGTGACTTGGGAATCCTGTTTTTTCATCCACTCTTTTTTTTCTCTCGTCTATCTTCTTTAGCGTCTCGCAATATTCATGGACACCATTTCCTAATTCGTCAAACAGGTAACATCCACACCAGGGAGGTTCACGTAGCCCCACATACATAAACGGAAAATAGTTCAACAGACGGTGCAGGGCTGTTCGGTCACTATCCAGCTCCCCGCAAGATCGAACAATCTCCCAGAACTCCTCGTAACTATATTCGTAAAAATTCAGTCCTCTACTAAACAATCCTGTGCCACACACGTCCATTCTAACATAACTATCTTCCAACTCTTCTATTTATACCTTCTTGTATCTACGTCACATCCTCCAACGGTCGTAAACGCTCAAAACATGTTCAAACTTGCCCCGATTAGCAAACAAGACATTTACCATCCTATCTCCCTAATTAAACGCACATCAACGCCATCACCGGAAACACGTATCACAATTCCAAGAAAAACAACCGCCACCCAATTTCCCCCCAGATATTTCAAACTCGTCCAAAACTACGCCCAAAACATGTTCCGGCACGCAGAAAACCGTTACACACAATTCCAGCAATTTCAGACTCATCAAAACAACCGGAAACGCTCCCCCAAAAATAACCGTCCATCTCATCAACAACAGGAAACCCATATCAATCCCTCATTAACAACAGGAAACACTTCCCGCAATCTCAATCTTATCAAAGCCCTCAAACCACAAACGCAACCCAAAAAACCATAATTCAACTCCCGACCGGAAACACTTATCAAGCTCCTCATTAACAACAGGAAACCCATATCATCAAGCCCCGCCGCAGACTCAACGCGGAAGTTGCGGTTGGTTATCTCTGGCATGCATAATCAGCAAAGACGTTGCATCCGTACCGCTAATGACCAAACCCTACACAGAACTGATATGCATGTGTTGTGACCATCACTGCAGATTTTTCATTCTGCCGTAACGCCTCGACTGGTACAGTGCTGCGTTGGTGGAGGGAGAGAATTTTGTAAGTATATTACATCTATTTATTTCGATACAATAATAACATTTACTTGTATGTACAAACGGTTTTATTACTTCAACTCCTAGTACAGTTTTAGACGCCTTCTCTCATCAAACAACGGAAACACGTATCACGATTCCCAGAATTTCAAACTCATCAACGCCATCTTTCCTCAGACACCGGAAACACGTACTCCAATTATGGTCACGTGACTTCCATTTGTGACGTCACAGTCACGTGACTCCCTGAAATTGCAAATTCATCCAAACCTACATTCCCGCGTAACAAAAACAAAATGGCGTCACAGGAATTAAAACAATTCATAATAATAATATAATAATATTTAAATTAATAATAATTTAATAATATAATCTGGTCACGAGACTTCCATTTTGTGACGTCACAGTCACGTGACTCCCTGAAATTGCAAATTCATCCAAACCTACGCCCAAAACATGTTCGGGCATGTTCTATTCAGACAGAAAAACGTTACACACATTTCCAAAAATATCAGACTCATCAACGGTCTCAAACGGGAAACGCCCCCCAAAAATAGCCACCCATCAACACCGGAAACCCTTATCAAGTCCTCATTAACAACAGAAAACACTTCCCGCCAAACTTATCAAACCCACCGAAAACGCCCCCCGTTATCAACTCCAGACCGGAAACACTTATCACTCTCCTCATTAACAACAGGAAGTCCATATCATTAAGACCCGCCCACTTTTTCCCAACAACCAATCAAAACCCTCAAAACCACCACACTTGCTTGCCCACACAGCTACATCATCAATTGATCTTTGATCGATCTTTTCCAATCAATTGATTTATCGACTTCAACGGGGGTACATAACTACTGCAAGAGTGAAAGAGGCAAAATTGAGGCGAGAATATTTTCTGAATTCTGAGATACCCCTAAATACAATACCATACGAAAATCTTAAATTAAAATGATCGCCCCCTACACACACACTCCTTGGTGCTGTCACTGTTATCTGAACATAAAGCAAATCAACTTTGTCAGTAATCTACCGGCCAAAATTTGATAATTTTCCCAGTACTATCTCTACGAACCAAAGCGTGTAGTGTCTCGAAAGGTTTAGATAAGTCCACTTTGCATAATTTTGGTGAACCCCCAGGAAAATTATGCACGAGCCGCGCCTGGTTCAGCGCCAACTAGGGCATTCCTACTAGAAATCCAGTTCCGTGTGATAGGGGCTTTACTGTAATTAAACGAACTGGAACGGGAAGGTTCTAGATATGATGTTCCGGTCCGCTTCGTTCCATTTCGAGCACTGGACCCATGTCGCTTGTCTGAAATTTCCGTTGAAGGATACAGCGAATTAAGTTTTGTCATCTTCCTGTTACATTTTATAACTATTTTTGGTTTGTCGAGAAATGGTCTTTCTGGACCTCACCGCTGCTTTTGAGACGCGAGCTTGAAGATAATTTCGTCTCTAGAAGCGTGGAAGACCCACTCTCGATCGGTCCTTAATAGCCGCTTTCACCTATCGCATTCCGATCAAGAAAAGGTCCTCAAAGGAAGCGCCGGTCATGATCACAGGGCGCTGCCACCCTAATAGCAGAGAATGGCGTGAAAGGGCTAGCAACCATTTCGCTCTCTGGCGCTGTGGAAACGACGGCACTTCGACGAACTATCAAGCCTTTGGGCGGGCCAATCAACGTCAGGTGTGAATATACGGAGCTGAAACGGCCTCAAAGTAGCCTGTTTCCTTCGCCTTGGCTGTCATTTTCCGGTCTTTGGTTATTCATGCAGCCCTTTAATGGTATCGAAGCTTCGACAACGGTCATCTGGAAGGTGAAGGATGGAATCAGAGGCGGACAAGCCAATTGTGTTCTGACAAGGTTGGCGGAATAAAGAGGAAAGGTTGTGGGCTGCACCAGAGCTATAAAGGTGTGCAACCAATACAAAATAAGCTGCTAGTAAGCATTTGAAGTGACATGAGTATCAGTCCATAGTGTATCAACGACGAGTGCTAAAGGGTCTTATTTTACTTCGCTTCTTGTGCCACTTTTGGCTAACTTGCGAAGATGGGGATGAGTGATGACATGATGAAATTGATGACTGGACACTAACAAACATCCATGTCCGACCGGATTAGAACCCAGGACCCCTGTGGAACATACCTGAAACTATCAACCTGCATAGGATAGGCATACGCAGATTATTATATTTGGGAGTGCCTTATGGGGAGTTTCAATTGCCTATTTGGACAATGTTAGCCGAATTGTTGTCATTTTATGTTCCTTTTTCCACAGAAACTCTTAGGTACATGATGATGAAATTGTAACATTGTATTCTCTGAGTGTTCGTTATCACATTACCACAGGTTTCCCTATCATTGCAACAATGATTACATTATTTAAATAATGTAAGTAAACAATTGATGCATAATAACCAACTGTAACAAAAATGTAATACAATACAAGATTATATCTTTTCATGTAACATAAAAGATATAACAGATAATGTAGATGAACAAATAGGCCTTGTGTGTTGAAGAAGGCTGCATTAGCAAACGAGGCTGTTCTCCGGAGAGGGATAAGTGCTA
Organism: Lepisma saccharinum; assembly: GCF_977018435.1. Taxonomy (NCBI): domain Eukaryota; kingdom Metazoa; phylum Arthropoda; class Insecta; order Zygentoma; family Lepismatidae; genus Lepisma; species Lepisma saccharinum. The sequence goes on from NC_139242.1 coordinate 51,870,391, forward strand.
ACTGATTTGTGAAGGAGCTCTGTGTGATTTATAAAGTGAAAAACTTATTCTTTACTACGTGATTAATGATTTTATTATAGTAAACAATGTCACATTCTTTTGGAGAGAGAGATACGCGGCATCTCAAATAAAAGGGCATTCCTTGCTCTTTTAATATGGATTTTATTTTCACTATATTTTCTGCATTTTTTGAGGACACATTAGTGTCCCTGACACCCCCGTGAGCACGCCTAGTATGTCCACCTGGTGTCTATTTATTAATTCCAGATCCGTCCTAGCTTTATTGTACTGTTTCTTTATTGCTATTCAACAATAGAAGTCTCTATTGAGGGTGACCATAATATTTTAACCGAAAAACGGGTGATTACCCCCCCCCCCCCGCGTTCGGAATAATCGATTAGGCCAAATTAAAAATAATAATGTTATAATTAACGTATTATTATTATAGGATGGATCACATAAGTGATACATCATAAACAATAAGTGAAATATGATCACCCGTTGTCAAATTATGTTAATTTATTATAATCTCGGTATGACTTCCATAGTCTTTCTGGTCTCTTCTGATATACCTTTGACGTTAGTCTTACACTGAAATTGAAGAGTACCGGAAGTATTTATCAGAAGAACCAATATTTTTGAGAGCAGTTTTGTTCTTCACCCAGAAAACCTTACCCCACATATCAGACACACAACGCGAGATTTGTCTTGTGAGTTTGTGTCAAGACGCAGGAATTTAAATTCTTGTTGCAATTCCGTATTGAAACTGCATGAACGCTTCTTGCCTATGCTTTTTCACTGCTATACAAATAACGGAACACACACAAAACAAGAAAATATATTTTTTAAGCATGAAATATCTCTCAAATTTAGACAGTTTTCAAGCTAACTCCTTAGACTTTTATAAAACAGGACAAATGGTGGCTTTTTAATAATATCAACGGGACGACCGGGACACGCTTCTAAAACGGGACGCATGGTCTTCCTACTATTGTTTCAACAACAATAACAAAACATCGACCAAGAGGATGGTAGCCTTTGCAGCTGCACACTCAATTTCAGTCCCGAGAGACGAATTAAAATAGTGATGGACAAGTTGCCTGGTACTATTTATGAATTCCACAGTACAATGGCAGACCTTCCCGGATCATGGTCAAGTTGGAGCAACTCCAGTCGCTTGTGATCCAGATCTTCCTACGTAGGTTGAAAGAGATATGCGGCATTAATTATACCGAGGGTGTGAAAAACCTCGAAGGAACACTGACTAATGATTCCGATAAACATCAATGAACAGAGTTGTGGAGGAAGATGCGTCATCGAACACCTGTTCACGAGTCCCAGATCCAGAAATGGCGGGAAACTTGGTGAAGTCTATGGAGGAGGCCATATGAACAAGTGGAACCAAAAAGAGAAGCAGAAATCCCGACAGCCTCTTGTCCGCAGGTGTGTTTTCTAATGCTACAACCGTGAAGAAGATAATGAAACCCAAGAACTTGCTTAAGCCCGTAAGTAAATGAGAGGCGAGAAAATCTAAATGGAAAACAAGTGTTTGCTGAGTAATTAGGGATAAAAAACAGAAGGATCTTCAGAACCAGACGAGCACAAGTCGCTGTCCAAATGGGGGAAAAAAAGAGGAATAAGTGATTCATTGGTCTTGTCTGGGAGGTGGCCAGGGGGGAGAGATTGTAATGTGAGGAAAAGGTGTCGCGTGGGAATAAAATGGGAACGCCTATCCCTGGAGAGGTGTAAGGGGCCATCAACGACTCCACGGGAATTGTATACTAGGAACAGGATGCCAAAACGGGCGAGTTGCAGGTATTATTGAACCACGTCTACTATGCTCCGCAACTACTTGTTTTTGGAGACGTACAATCGCCTTCTAGTTGTTTGAAAGTAAGGTTTTGGATGCGTCCACACTTAGGCTACGTGCACCTGTCAGACACCCTCATGTCAACAACTAAATGCAGTACGATTTGGCACACACAGGAGATGTACTATGGAGACATTTCAGCGAAAAATGCAAGCTCAACAAGGACTAGAACCTCTGGTCGCCATTGCTCTACTAACTGAGCTACCGATCCAGCCCTGGCTTCGCCTGATTCTTCTCTGCTAGAGACAATTCTACAGAGGCAAAGCAGCGACAGCGAAATATCAGGCGAAGCTAGGCTTGGCTACGTAGCTCAGTTGGTAGAGTAATGGCTGGGGTTCAAGTCCTGGTCGATCCTGAGTTTTTTGATAAAATTTCTACATAAACTAATGCAAGATTTGTCTAAATTAGTCAACCCCTGTGGCAAAGCGGGGTCCCGGCTCCCGGGTTCGAATCCTGGCCTCGACATGGTTGTTCTTTGTGAATGTCCATCATATCGTCGCTTATCCTTCTCGTCGCGATTACATAAAAGTGGCAGAATGAAAAGAACTGTAATTATCCACAGAGGTTTGCCGGTTATAATTCTGCATTGATGCGAGGTTTCCCATTTCAAATCGATATTAATTACATTAACCAAAATGTGTCATCCGTCTAAAACTATAAATGTTTTTATTTATTTATTTATTTATTTATTGTTTTGGATGGCGAAGTTAAGGCACAAGTCTTTTCTTCTACTTATCTCTGCTTTACATTTTACAAATTGATTTGAATAGCTAACAGTTTACGAAATACATGAAAACTAAAAACATCGAAATACCAAAGAAAAGAAAAAAACACAAAAAGAAAAACACATATACACTGTAAGAAAACTAAAAAAAAAATACATGTAAAGCATGAACATGCTCATAGCAAAAATACTCAAAATACAGAAAAGTAAGTCGGTGTTTTTTTCCTACAAATTTACATCAAGAAAGATTTAATTTTATTGTCTTTCCCTGTTTTCAGTACTTTCAACTTCAGATGATGTTGGCGCGTCAGCACTCTCAACTCTCAAGAAGTTCTTTGTCACACACGTTGAGAGTTCCTCGGCAGGGGTTTTCATTGTGAGCATGAGCAGCCCAACATCATACAGTACTGACGTTACACATTCATTGCCATCAAAAGCCTTCATTCTGTGATGAATGTCCATTGGGGAGACACATTTTCTGCAGTTAGAAACTCGGTCACCACACGCAGTTTCAGGTGCACCGACGTAGTATGGTTACATGCTGCCTTTTTCCTCGCTCTACAGGGTGCTCGGAAATTCCCCTTACAAACTTCTAGGGCAAGTAGAGGGGACTGAGTAGACAATATTTGGAATAGGAACCCATGTCCGGAAACGTACCGTTTCCGTGCTACAACCATGACAATATGTCGGATGTGCCTGTGTTGGTATGTAACCTGGTAGGCAGTACATGACGTCTGAAGATCACCTGATGGCACGTGACGTCTACAAATTGTTGCATTCCACTGTCGACACAGGTGTTGATCAATGAATACAGTAGTACGTTTCTTTTTTGTTCCCTTGGCATTGTTACCAAATAAATTTGTTTGTATTATGGACTGAGTCACAAGTCATTCACTTCTGTACCTTACGTAACACCTCATTTGACATGGTTGCAGGGGCGGCGCCAGAAATTTTCGACCGGGTGGGCAGAAGCTCCTTATTGATAAATTAGGGTGGGCAGTATAAATGTAAAACCATATATAGTATATATGTGTATGTAAGACGTATGTATCTCCCTCTCTCTACAACTCCCGAATTCCCTCTTACTTCTTTTCCCTTTCCTTTTATTGTTATCCTCTTTATCTTTTCTAATCTATTGTCGCATCTTGTTCCATTTCCTTTCGTTTTGTCTCTGATGGACACAATTATTTCAAGGAAGTGTTTACACATGCGCAGCCATACCCCAACCAAACATTCTAATCACATTCTTTCATGCATGTTAATACAGTGAAATAAATGTGAATTAGGTTTAAGCTTGTGTTGCAAATACAAGGCACATACTTGATTTTATGTATTCGGCGACTTGGACAGAAAGTGCGATGGTAGACCATCGTGAAGTTTCTCGTAATGTAAATGCATGTTCCTGAGCATAGTATTTTCATCGTATGAGTTTTTGACTGAACGAGTTTCTTACTCCTTGGGGGTCACTTTTCTTAGCTTACAAGGTTTGTACAACTGAGAAATCTATCTGAATGTTTGTAGTAGCGGCGATTGGGTGCCAACATTTGAGGGGCAAGGACAATATACTTATTCTTGGTAGAAAAGGCTTAGCATAAAGAGACCATAGTACGGGGGCAAAAAGTGGCAAAATGTGGCGGGGGAACTGCATCCCCCACTTCCCGGTCCTCCTAATCGCCGCCACTGAATGTTTGGATTAAATTAACGTCTTATTAGGAATGATTTAAAACACACACGGAGAACAAATTCTTTGTTCATTGTCCATGGAAGTATTCCTAGGCTAATGAAAGGTTATTTTGACAAAATATCACTCATAAGTAATAAACAAGTAAGATTGAAAAATCTGTTCAGAATTGAATAGATTATTACCTAAGTTGCTATTCGTTTTCTGAACTGTCATGTTACTAATGCGGGAGAAGCAATACACGTATGGTCACATGAACATATTTTTTGAGGTAACAAAATGATTTAGGACACAGGGAATTCATCGAAGTTGATCACCGTGCCAGAAATAATTCATCTATTTTTCATAGATGACTTGGGTTGTATGGTGTGACCATTTCGAACACACTAGAATTTCAACCTCTACCCTGTGCAGCATACCCTGGAAACTTTATTCTTTCAGGGCAACGAGTCCCTGGCGCTTGGAACCACTGTCAAAGTAATAATTTATGAGGATTTGTATTTTGAGTGTCAGTATGTGTTTGTTTTCGCCCCTTCGTTACTTTCATCTAATTACCATTGAACCTTATCGTCGCCATTATCAAAATTAACAGAAAAATGGCTTTAAATAAAACAAATCAACCAGACTTACTCTTCAAAAAATGGAATTTCATTAGTCCATAGCTCTTAGAAAGTTGAGGTGGTAGTTTCAATTGCACAGCGTTTCATTAGTGGATCAAGGCAGCTAATTCCGTGAACAATGACGTTGTTTTCCGAAAGTCTCAAATATTTGTCTCAGGCAATCACCCTCTTAAAATGGACGCATCTTCTGTGGTGTTCAAATGCCACGTTTGGTGCGAGTTCTTTCTGTATATTCTTCCCCAATGGCATAACGCTGTCGCATTATAATGAAGAGGTCCTGTCTTCGACTTCCCCCTCCTCTGGTGGAAGCACAATACACACAGGTTCAGACTACACGTTAAACTGTAGGTTTAGTCCCGATTAGCCTATCTGAGCATAAAAGTGGGCTTAAAACAAAAACTAACAAAATCGTCTTCTGGATACTTCGTGACATAACTTTCTTTCTTTACTTCAACTGTATCTACAGATTCTGTTTAATGTGGCAAAATTTATGTGTGGGACGAGGATTTCTAAATAGGATAAGCCACTCATTAGTAATTGAATAATTCTGTAGATTTTTCCATACATAACTTGTTTATTAAAATTTATTCACTTCAGTATTGTAGTGATTATTGTGATTCCTTCTTATTAGTAGAATAAATATATATAAAGTTGATATTTCGCATACCATATTGATATTGAAAGACAACAGATATATAAAAATTGTAATGAAATAAAAAGGACACTTCTGGAATTTCAATGCAGAGCTAATTAAAACTATATTATACTCTCTAGCATACTTAAACCCGAAGGTTTGTGGCTGCAGCAACACAAGCCTTCCATCTGCCCCTATTCGGAGCAAGATCAATCCAATCTTTCCCATCCTTGCCGATTTCTTTTAAGTCCATCTCAACGTTATTCCTCCATCTTCGTCTTGGCCTTTCTAATGGTCTCTTACCATCAGGTTTCCCAACAAGAATCCTATAAACTCTTCTTTCCTCTACCATTCGTGTCACATGGCCAATTAAGTCTTCTTGATTAAATTATTCTAATAATAATAATAATAATTAAAAAGTTGAAATAATGTATTGTGTTACCGGAGGAAGTAACGCTAAGATGATGTTTTTATTTGTTTATTTGGAGATTATTTTAACCATACCCAGGCCGGGATTTATATACGTATGTGGAGGCCCGGAGCTGCAGCCCTCAAGTTCACCCTAAATTCTGATCTAATCTTGATCATACCCAGCATAATAATTTTGAGCCTCCTAAGCCTACTAACTGCTTTTAAACATGGAAGTATTCATTTGATCACAGTTTTTGTTTCAATAGCTCTAGTAATTGCTTTCACTTTCTAATGACAAAATTGGCTTTTTATGGGTTGATAATATGTTAACATTTCTAGCATAGATAATATTCACAAGTAAAATATACATGTTATGAACACCAGAATACACTTATTTAACGAATCATTCATATCAAGTATATGTAGGTACTTATTGAATTTGATTGGGTGGGCAATCGGGTGGGCACAGGAATTTTTGGGTGGGCGCTTGCCCACCCGTGCCCACCCCTGTCGCCGTCCCTGCATGGTTGTAATAAATGATTACACTTTAGGTCATCAGGTGATATTCTGACGTCATGTACTGCCTACCCGATTGTATACCAATACAGGCACATCCGGCACATTGTCATGGTTGTAGCACGGAAACTGTACGTTTCCGGACATGGGTTCCTGTAAAAAATATTGTCTACTCAGTCCCCTCTACTTGCCCTAGAAGTTTGTAAGGGGAATTTCCGAGCACCCTTTAGTTCAGCAACCCCTGGTGATAGAAGTTTGAAACTTGGAATGGAGAAGGGGGAAAGTCTGAAGAGTACAATGCATGGTTGCTCAAAATCCAAAATGTCTTTACACCGTCACAAAAAAATAGCAGGCATTACTTTTCAGCCCGCCCTCGTATATAAGGACAAAAACTGGACACACAGCCTTGCAGAGGATTATACTGACTGCAGGTTTAGACGCTGTAGTCTCGTTGCAAGAATGCACTTTACGGGACGTACTGTGTGCAAGTGAGGTTGACACTTGAGTGCCTTCAACGAAGGCAATGTACATATTAAATATAACTGCATAATACTAGTGGAAGAAAAAAGAACGGAAACTCAAATTAACCAAATATTGGAAACTTACTTGGAACCTAACTTTGAGGGAACATAATCGAACTTGGAACATAACTTTGGTAGGGCAGAATCAAAAAATTTCTATCCCATGACAATAGCGCCCACGACTGTTTTTCAAAATACTGTTACATTTGCGAAATCATGAACATTACTCATTACTTTTCTTATCAGTTCCCAGGAGGTTAACAAAAGTACCATTACATTGTATATGTATTTTAATAAACCTTTAATTTTGGGGGTTACGGGTGCTCCCATTGCCCCCGCCAACTTACTCGTATGTTGTAACTATAATGTTTTTGAATTTCCGCTACATGGCAGGATGTCAACGTAGAAGGCCTGTGTGTTGCTACTCGTACATTAGTAACAATAGAGTGAAGCTACTTTTGGTCAGGAAGAAGAGATGCACATCGAAAAGTAATCAAGTTTATTCCTGTAGTTCTCACGTCTAGCGACTTCCGTGTCTTACAGCAGCTGAGCTCAACGTTGAGCGTGGGAACTGGAAGAGAACAAAAGCAAGCATCTAACACGTAAATACAATGAAGAAGACCTTTCTGGATTCATTTTTCGTGACGTGAAAGAATCGTCGTTCTGGGGAGGAGTAAAAACATCCCCGTACACAAAAGGATCTCACCATCTCAGTGTGAAAAGAGCGCAAGCTTGAAGTAAAAGCTTGAAATGCACCAAAAACACAGTTAAATGTGTACATTTTTTGTTTCTTTGAAATCTTCGTGTCTGATCTTATCACTGCATCACACGGAACAACATTTCTGTGTGTTTTTGATGCAACAAAAATGCACCATTTGCAGTTCATGCATTTTCGTGTGTTACTGGAGTCAATAATATTTGTCTCAGTGGAACGATTTTGGGTACTCTGTGTGACTTGCTTTACTGATATTGAGTTGAAATATTAGAGCACATAAATTAATACTAGTTGAATTCAGATTGTTTGAAAATTTGAAAAATACTATAGGTTTCTTCCGGAATATCAGAAGAGAAGTGAGACTTAATAATATAATATAATAATAACCCGTGGCTCGACAGTTCTGAAAGGGCCTTGGCCTATCTCCCGACTACAGTACAAGCTCGGATGAGAACTTTAAAGTATTGGCTTCAGCTGGCAAGGGAGGGTAACACGACACTGAAGGGTCATTGTCTGATAATGCAACTAAGAGAAGAAAATACACGGAACTGGGCGAGGGATATAAAAACATGTTGTACTCTATTGGGATGGGGTGGGTGTGGGAAACGGGAGGTAGGGTAGATACATAGAAAACCACATCAGAGAGAGACTGCTGGACATAGACAGACAAGAAATAGTACTAGCCGACTGCCAGACGAAGACTTCACAAAGGAACCAACTGAAATCAAGGGAATGTGGCAAAGCAAGATACATACATTTAGTAGGCAAAAAAAGAAAGGGGAGGGTTAGCATGGTTCAGACTGGTTGTAGGAAACAAGTAAAAATGAAGAATGAAGCAGGGAAAACGATATGCTCTTTGTGCGGGGAGGGAGAGACGGACGAGCATATGCTATCTGGCTACCCCTCTACGCGCGATTTGCGAGACAAGTGGGTTAAGAATGTAAAAGGGAGGGAAATGATGGAAGTGATAGAAGATAGAAGATGAATCATAAGTGAGATAGTGCAACGAGTGGGGAGATATTTGTGGGAAGTGAGAGAACGACGAGGAAAGGCGATAGCCGATACCGATAAGAGCGAACAAACTGCACAAAGTAACCTTAGCTTATAATACGTGGACTGTGGAACCAGCATTGTGCAAGATATATATGTTTGTTTTTGTTTCATATTTTCATACATTTGTCAAAAGAATAACCAACGTGAATCAACATGTAGTGCGTACAGCCAACGGCTCGCACATAGAAGTTCAAATATACTTGTCTGCCAGTCTCCCTCCCACAATCCTACCTACAGGTGTGGAGATCTTCAACCGGTAATGGGTGACGTATGGTCAGCACGTCGAACCCGCAGCCCTTATAGGAGATTTTTATGACCGGGTTACGCTACTCACTCGTAGTTCCCCAATATCCTCACGATGGTGGGTTGCCACCGGTCCTTTACATAGGCCGAAAACCCAGAGACTGAACACAGGCGGACTCGAGCCCATGCAGTCCCGCAGTCGGAGCTCAAAGCGCAGCGACTTAGACCGCACGATCACGGAGGAGGACAAAGGGCTCCATTTAAAACTCTATGTTAAACTAGTTCACAACAAGAAAATATTAAACAAAGATATTAACCAATTCTTTACAAAAGATCTACATGGATAAGAAGAGAGGCCTGCCGGAAAATTCGAAAAAGAATCTTCCAGTATCTTCAAAGCATCAAAACTTGTCGCTCGGGGCGCTTCGTGACCCAGGCTAAAATGGCCAATAGTGGTTGCATTGTCAAAGTAAACTTATGAGGAGAGTCACTATTTGCTGTCCGTGCTGTTTACAGGAAGGAAGGTAAAGATACTCTGCACGTGGCCAATAGAAGTGGTCCCGCAGCGCCCTTGTAATTTCCAACGGATGTGTACTTTACGCATATTTTGATTCGCTTGTATCAACGACCAATGGCAGTGCAGTGACCAGCATAGGTGTTCTTTCATTCTTCATTCGTCCAGCACATGACCGAAGTCCCACTTAGCAAGTTGAACATGACCTCTATAAAATATTTGGCTTACAACATATTACAAATACAATTCAAACAATTTGCATTCTGCATTCATGAATTTAACGCGAAGATACTTCTTAGAAATAGTTCCTTCCTTATGTGTTTGTTTTGGTGTTATTTTGCCCGTGAATGTATTGGTCACATCTCACATTGACGGGAACTAGTCTAAATCGACAAGAGTATACAACACTTTTCCATCAAAAATACGTAGTCCAAATCATATGTTGATGAAAGTTCATTAAAACTTTCTTCCACTTACAGCTTAACCAAAATAGAAATGTCCCCAGCAAACTTGCGAACTAAAGTGCACAGTCATTTGTTTTCTCCTCTCGCTTTCCCTTTTCTTGTGCCTGTGAGAGCTGCGACTACTGCTGAATATTTGTAAAATATCTGGCTGTCTGCTAATTTGCTGCTTTTTTTCACCACACCGTCTTGTTATTTTCTCTGTCTACTTGCTATTTTATCGTGTATATTTGTTTTCTATGCTCTTCCTTTTAGAGCATATGATTCCTCTTCTAAAAGTCGTTTTCACGTTCAGAAGACACAACGGCGCTTATGGAGAAACCGCACAGTGTTGCCAATACAGCGCTAGCTCATGTCGACGGGAAATGATTAGCTTCCTTCACAATGAAGGTGATACATATTTTGTATATATAATGATAATTATATGTAATTATTAATATTATACTGTGAACGTTACAGTTGATTGTTGCAACCCAAACAAACAAATGAGTTATGGCCCAGTTGAACTGATAATACGTCAATGACTCAAGCAAGGCATGTCATATTTCTATCTTGAAGCCCCATATTTTGTCACGTGTTGGAAAGCCTTTCAAGGGTTAATATTGTGTCTATGAATTTATGTGTACGTTGGAAACTGAAAGGTGATCTTCATTTCAGTATTAATGTCGACAGTAATGTAAACAAAAACAACGTGTATTTGCGACAGCACTAATGTTGCTCACAACAGCAGCATTGGAAATAATTGTCAATTATTAAATTTAAGTAATTGCAATTCTATTATAACAAACTGCATGAAGTTAATATTTTTACTGAATGGAAATAAAATAACAACTCGAAAACTTGGTGGTGATTAGCCGGAATGCTGCGGTGAGTCAGCTCAAGGTGGCCAGACAACGTCTCCTTACTCCAAACTCCAAATGCATGGAAGTAATATTTCTGGGAACCTTTGAGTGGTTATAAAAAATAATTTCATTATTTTCTCCACAACTCCACAGAACAAAAAATGGCCAGCGACGACATTTTCTACTGCACGAATATAAAAAATCTCCACATACTTTATTTGAATATTTTTTAATGCGAATATGCTTTAAAGTATTGATAAATTCTGAGCACCACCATCACCTATGACAATTAAAAAACAGTGTCAATTTTTTTCATAATGAATGCTTCAATTTTACGGCATGTTTCAACGTTAGGAATGAAAACAATGTAAAAACTTTGTTTTGACAGAAAATTTGCGTTTTTAATTTATCTAAAAATATGTAAGCAAGTTACCAGTTTTTTGTGTTCACCATCGTATTCTCTACAAAATTTCCTGCAAAACTGCAGGTACCGATTTTACGTAAGCTAAATTTGTAAATCGAGAAATTTCACAACAGCGCGCTCGTATTTTCCCATAAGAAAAGCATTGTCCATAAGAGCCCATTGTGTCTTCTGAACGTGAAAACGACTATAGTTCTAAATCTGGATTCTTGCATTGCATTTCGTTAATCACGAATTTGAAAACTGTATTGAACTGTCAAAATCGATGACTGGAAAATGACAGAACATCATTGCACTGGCCACTCGTCGAAGGAACCCGAAGCAGTTTAGCATGTTTTAATATTTAAATATCCCTCTTTGTAATCCTGATTCATACTTGTAATGCACATAGTATTAAGCTACAGTCTAACGCTTCACATTCTTAATTGAATTGGGTTATTTTAGGATAAGGGCGATTGGATAGATTATTTTGCTTCCAATTTTTCAAGACCAAACTGTTCAGTCTTTTATCGGCAAGTTTAGCATGCTCGAGAATATATATGTATATTTATATATGTACAGAGCATTCCCTGACATTCGCTACGAGACTCGGCGGCAAGCGGCCCAGCATCAGCGCTTGTCTTTCCCGGTGAACGGGTCCGCGACAGTCGCTAGAGTCGGCTATTAAAATTACAGTTTTCATATTATGTACTAACCTTGACTACAGAGGGTGTTGAAAATGATGTCCCTCTGCTGCAACACATTCCTGGCATCTCCGAAGGAAATTGACATTTACACGTGCAAGTTCGTCTACTGTAATTCTCCCGATTTATCGTATAATACTCTCTTTTAACTCACGCATTGTGTGCAGATTGTCGTTGTATACTTTATTTTTTAGATTTCCCCATTTTTCTTTCCACTTTTATTCAGAACTGGCCCTGTTACTCTAAACTTTTTTACGGGGTTTATTATAGTGGTCCTATGTGGAACGGGAACACCAAGAAATTTCGTTGCAAAACGTCGTCACACTTCTCCACAATTCCTCTTTCCGAAGTAACACTCGACAAGATAAATCGTATGTTGTAATGTAATCTCTTGTGGTGCCATATTAATCCACAATCTTCAACACACGGACACGACACAACACAACTTCCGAGGGAAGATTATGCTGGCGTCAGTCTGCAACGTCAACAGAAAGGGAAAGAGAGCGAAGGCAGGGAGAGCGAAAGAAACAGACTGTAGCGTGCGACTGTCGCGGACCCGTTCACCGGGAAAGACAAGCGCTGATGCCGGGCCGCTTGCCAGTTTGGTCTTGAAAAATTTTAAGCAAAATAATCTATCCAATCGCCCCTATCCTAAAATAACCAAATTCAATCAAGAATGTGAAGCGTTAAACTGTAGCTTAATACTCGGTGCATTACAAGTATGAATCAGGATTATATATATAATATAAATTTGTTTTAAGCCCTTTTGCTGATATAGGCTAATCGGAACTGGACCTACAGTTTAAATTTGGATCCGATGCCGCAAAAGGGAATAGAACCCAAAACTCCAGCAGATATATATTATTTTTTTTTCTTTCTTCATATTACTCGTCATATATGATCGTTCAGTTTACCGCGACGATGGGAGGAATTATGATAATAACGATATACAGTAATAATGATCTATTCCAGTACTGGACCCTTATTTTTGCCAAAAAGTGCTGGTCTCTAGAACATAGTTGTTTCCTGTTAACAGGACCATATATTGTTTATATAAAACCGTGCAAGCGTAGGTTAAAATTGATTCTCAGTGAGGTGAAGTAACGGGCTAACTTCTGGATCCGCCATTGGTGGAGATACGTCACATGTTTTTCAATGTTTAGTGCTAAGTTCATCTTTTTATTTCTTATGAGGAACATATTGGTAACCGGGTCTATTTAACTAAAGATGAACTCTCGTGTTTCGCATAGTTTCGTGGAAACCCGCCCTCCATATGGCTCATAATTGTTCCACACAGGTCGGAGACGTCCAACAAAGACATAACAGGTCCACTCTGGCATTTGCTGTCGGAGAAAAGCACATAGTTACGTGACTTACTCTTATTTCTCTGGATCTCACGACAAGGCTGCTCCAGAGGAAAAAACGACCACTTCTTTTTTGTGCTTTTTGAAATGTTTGGTTAAAAGGGTCATTTTTCAAAGTCCTCATCTCGACAAGTCCGTAACGGGGAGCCATCCAGTTGTATCTTGGAGGACGGGACGGCCTCTTTATCAAACCCCGTCAGCTCTCCTTTCGTCCTCATCTGTCATTCCATGCTCTTCTGTATTACGCTCACGTCTTCTCTATTCGTCCGTTCCTCATTATCTTTTACCTTTGTTCTACACACCTTCCAAGGGACGCTCTGCCAATAGCAAACAGGCCGCGTGGTCGAACGGGCCAGAGTCGTTTCTTGGGCGGGGACTGACGAGAATGGGTGTCGAATTATATTCCTTAATGAATGTTGAAGGTGACATTACGGAACTGCCCTTGCTGTGTCTTTGGCTTCCCTTCCTTGTCCCTTGCTTGCCTGCCTTTCTGCTACGTTTGACTAATCGCGACGATGAGGATGAGGCGATCACATCAGGTCGGCTCAGGAAACAGGAGACAAACTACACACTGGCTGTGTGTCCAGGTTGCAGAGCCTTGTTGACCTGCAACAATGAAGTTTCCAGTTAGAAGTTAATGCAAAATTTACAATAGTATACCGTTAAGAATTTAATTGTCTGCTCTGCCTGTTAAGTTATATAATCCAGATGCGACCTTTTTAATCTTGAGTCCATGCACATCCATGTCGTTATCTCTTTGTGCTGTGGTTAGGATGAGAAGTATAGGCTATATGGTGCCAGCACCCGCGTGGTATATACATTTCTTTACTTTGAAGCAGTGGCGTGGCGTGACTTTTTCAAAAGTGTTACCGGCTATCAGTACGACAATTATGCCTGCTAGACGTTATCCCCCCCCCCCGGTAAAGAAAACATGTCTTCTGCCTAGATATTTGTTCATTTCGTTCTTGTTTTGCAATCAGCACAGTGATTTAGCCACAAACACTACTAGAAAGAACTACCCCTCACGAGACAGTTACCACGAAAATCCAATGAATAGTGGTTGTCAATTCTTCGTCTGTCTCTGTTTCTTTGCAATGAGGTGCGAAGGGGAAGAAGAAGAACCACACTTTTCTCGGGTAAGTTTGACGCTTGTGTGGTGAGCAATGAGTAGACGACAGAACTCCGCTCCTTTGTGGAAAGGAAGCGCACAGCTGTACGCACTACTGTTGCCAACTTAGTATTTTGGAGCAAGGTTTGTCCAAATCACGAATCAAACCAAGGAACAATATTTTCGTCTATTACCTAACTGGTCTCAGTTGTAGTTCAATCCCCTTGGCTTTGCAGTCCACCTCTAGTTGCTTCACAGAAATGGAATTCCTATTTTAGGCGGGATTTAGTTCTTTTCTGCCAATCCGATGTGACAATACTGGCTGATCCGGTAGGTCTGAACGCCAACAGGGCCCCTTAACAGGCATATGAATAACTCCATAGCACACTATGCCCCAAAGTCCTTCCCCGCTCTTTCCTTGCATTGGCGCCCTCTTCTCCCTTGTTGCCTCTTCAGGGTAGCGGAACGGCCTCCCTCTTCGCTTCTGTCGGCTGCAGAAAAAAATGTCCTACGCAATATCTACTCGACGGCAACGGTGTTCATTAACGAATTTAACAATGTTGTCATTGTATTGAAACAACTTTTTAATTCTTTACATCTTGCTGTTACCTTCGATAACATGCACGCCACGCCACGCCTCTGCTTTGAAGTTATCATGTTCCTGCAACGTCCTTGCATTAATAACAATATAAGTACTATGACAAATGAAATTATATATAAGAAATATATAATTTTTGGTTGACTTTCCTTTTCAAGACCTTCTCCTTGCTCACCTTCCGGACATCCATGCCTATCACTAACAAGATGGACTTGTCAAGCTGACCATGGGCGTAACTTTGGACCTAATTTTGAGGAGGCAGAATCAAGGGCCTAATTTTGGCAGGGCAGAATCAGACTTGGGCCTAATTTTGAGGAAGCAGAATCAGGCTTGCGCTCAAATTTTGAAGGGGCAGAATCAAACCTTGGGATTAACTTTGGGGGAAGAGACTAGAAAAGTTTTCCATTCCAAAAAACAGCGTCCAGGATTATTAACTAAATAAGTGTGACGTTTGCCAAAAAGCCGAAAACACATATATTACTCTTCATTACTGCGCTCCTCAGGTTCCCTAACTTGTAAATTTTAATAAACCTGAAATTTTTTTTAGGGGCCCCCGGAAAGTTACGCCTATAAAACTGACCGTCATAAAATGATTCCGTAAATATTTGATAGTAGTTATGGAAGAAATAATCTCGCGCACCAAGGATGTGCTCAATGTGGTTCCCATCGCGCCCAACACACTCTTCGAGACGTGAGATCCACTCTGCATGGACCTGCATGGTGCGTCGCGGATTTTCTCGGAATACACAAGCTGTTTCAAGTAACCCCATAGGAAAGAAGTCCGGGGGAGGGGGTGGGTGTTCGGTACGATGGGAACCACATCCTCTAGGACTGGTGGGTACCTCAGCTAGGGAGTTTGCACAGCTATCACAAAACTAATTACAGCATTGCATTTCATGGAAAATTCTAATGTGATTTGAAGCCCAACATGACCTCCTTGCCATTTGAAAAATTTGACATCGATCTAATATGGCGGACTTGTATAACACAGAACTCTCTCTCTTTCCATTTCTCTCATTCTCTCTCCCCATATGTATGTATATATATACATATATATATATATATATATATATATATATATATATATATATATATCTCAGTGGCGTAGCGTTATAGTACGCCCGTACGCCCGGCGTTCCCAGATTTAAAATTTCAAAAATGCTTAAATGCTGTGATTATAAAGTAAAACGTGACTAATTTCATATATGTTTGACCTTCATGGCATTATAATGGCTATTTTTCGCGATCCGCTTGCAACGCTCCACTCTCAACACTCGTTCTAGCATCTCTTTTCAATGCCTTTCCCGGCCGGACGCCGAGCACGTTCGGCGTACAGGACTCCTATATTCCTTGCTGCCTTTATGGAGGGAAAGCTTCCATTTCTACAGCACGCGCGTAAATGGGCTCTCTTACGCTGGCGTACGAGAGGTCTACCGTGATTGGTTCATGTGACCCTTCCTGCCTTCTGAAGCAGACGACAGCGGTAGAATTCCTACCCGGTTCTTCGCTCTCATGCAACTCGTGCTATGTGATGCTACAATACGCAATATTGACTGACGTAACTTTACCAATCTCAAATATACTGCTTCTTAATGGCCACTGCATTGTATAATTTATCGCACGAACAGCGATGTGTATTAGAAACTAAAATGTCAACACAGTTTTTGTCAAATAAGTTGGTGAAGTCCTCGTGATAGAAATTCAGCCTGTGGCTGCTCTACCACTTAACCCGCAAGACTATTATTTTTTTATTGTATTTTTTCGTTATTATCTAACTACTTAATATTGTGTGAATGGAAATGTTTAGCATTCATTTGAAAACTCTTAACATCGAATGGTCTCTGGAGAAAATTATTTTAAAATGTTTATCAGCATTCTCAAGATGTAATAAACAGTGGTCTGAATTACTAATCAGCACTGTTGCGTCAGTAGAGTGTACGATATTTGGATCATTCACTCTGCTTTTCACAGTGCGCCAAGACGACAGAGGTCCCTGGTTCGAATCCCGGCGTGAGCACGGGTGTTCTTTGTCAGTGTCCCTTCATCAATATCATCACTCATATTCATATTCGCAATTAACCAAAAGTGGTAGAAAAGCGAAGTAAAATAAACCAAATCAATCAGTAGTTGGATCGCCCACAACAATGACGTCTACTGTTGTGCAGAGGCGCTTGTGATTCAGGTAGGTTTTTAATGACTTGCGTCATGCAGAAAGATATAAAAAAGGTATAGAACACCAGAGTTCCAAACATCTGTGGCATAGTGAGGCATCTAATTTTCTAGCTAAAACATGCAATGATGATGTTTTATTGAAAACCCAGCTTACTTCAGGCAAATAATACATGTGGCGACTAATACCATAAGTAAATTATTAAGCAAGAAAGGGCCGACTCTTCCTTCGGACTTGGCGTTCCCACCCGAAATGTCCATGCTACGCCACTGATATATATATAAATATGAGAAAATATTTAGATTTAAATTTGAAAGGTTTGCTTATGTGTTTCAATGCTTGCTTATATATATATATATATATATATATATAGATATATATATATATATATATATATATATATATATATATATATATATATATATATATATAAGCAAGCATTGAAACACATAAGCAAACCTTTCAAATTTAAATCTAAATATTTTCTCATGCATAAAGATAGATAAGGGTGATCTTCCCATAAGCACCCAAATGTCAATCTTTCTTCCACGTAGTACACCGTGGACTGCATTTTGCAGACTTACAAAAATCTTGTGTCTGGACTCGCAGCGAGTATAATCCTCTGTGGAGCTTGTGTTGTCTTGTCCGGGTGTCCCAGAAGTCTTTCCCTGATTACAAACTTTATTCATATCCGCTATATATAAGGTAGAGATGTGAAAGTGGTGCAAAAATGTTGGAAAACTAACCAAGTTTTTTTGTTCCAGGTTTCAGTAACGTGGCTGTAGTGTAGCAGTGTCAGTGCCCAGGAAACCGGAAATGTTCAAAAATCAAGAAAAAGCTCAGTGTGTCCCCTGGTATCATTATTCAACAAAGCCTGTACAATTTGCACTTTATATGCACGAAAAAATGAACGTTTGTGTAAGACATCATAAAGATAACTTTTTGGCTGATGTTTTACGTTGTTTGAAATCGCTGAGGTTGATGGTTCGGCCACTTCTCGGTAAGTCAGCAACAGATTCTGTGGTCTTGAACTTGTCATACCACGACTTAATGCTCTCGACATCGGGCGGCATCTTTCCATAAGTTGTTTGAAAGTTCCTCTGCACTGTTATTGGTGACACACTGAGATTTTTCTGATTTGTGAACATTTCCGGTTCCCTGGACACTGACACTGCTACACTACAGCCACGTTACTGAAACCTGGAACAAAAAAACTTGATTAGTTTTCCAACATTTTGGCACCACTTTCACATCACTACCTTACATATATCGGATATGAATAATTTTGTAATCAGGGAAAGACTTCTGGGACACCCGGTATGTTTGTGATTGTCCCTTTATCCATCTGATTTCATCATCATCCTTCATCATCTTCTCAATTAGCCAAATGTGGCAAAAAAAAAGCGAAGTAAAATAAAGAAAATCAATGAAATCAATAAAGATTGATAATAAACATAAATTGCAGTTGTGTATACCAATTGATTTCCAGGGAGAGGGAAACGGTCCCAATTCTGTGTGACCTTGCTTTATACGTATTTTAGGGGATCAAGAAGCCGCCTTCATTCATTCTCATCTATTGGTCGGTAGGTATGTCAGCAAAAAGTCAAAAAGTGGACCATCTTGTTCCTGAGATACTAGCTTCCTCGCATGGATGTTATGTGTATTTCATTGAATTTTAACCATCGCCGTAGATTTAG
>NC_139242.1:53897446-54098377 GCF_977018435.1 Lepisma saccharinum
CCGTAAATGTGCCTTTACGGCACGGTGAACTTTACCTTACCTTGCCTAAAATAAAGTGCACATTTATGTTATTTTATTGTTTTTTTTATAAATACAAAGAATCAATTTGCATGCAATCATTTTGTGCAGTAAGTTTCTAAATTCATTGATGTCACTTAGTAGCATACATTACTTGAACTATTCAGGTTCTTAAGGAATGTTTTTCATTTTATGTTGGATCCGTTGAATATTGGTTATTTGGTATCGGTAAGTTTTGTACTAGTACTTTTTCAGTATCTTAGCCCTAATTAATAAAAAATATACCTGGTTTGTTTGTATCTTTAGGAGCTCACTGGTTTTGTAACTTGCTGCTTGCTTTCTAAGGTCATACCTAGAATTTAATTGTAGCTTACTGAAAATGTACGGTAGATTCTCAAAATAAAGGCTCCAAGTATCTCTGAAATCTTCAACACAGCCATAAAACCAGGTAGTATTATCTCTTCTAGGGAGATGTTGGTCCCCCTGGGAAATCAGGGGCTGCAGGCCAATCAGGAAAGGCTGGGGAAGCAGGTCCCAAAGGTCCAAAAGGAGATCGTGGAAGGCGAGGACCTAAGGGGCACAGAGGAGACATAGGTCCAGCTGGACACAAAGGAGAAACAGGTGAAAAGGGAGAAAAAGGAATGAAGGGACCACAGGGACCAGAAGGTTCGAAGGGAGAGGTGGTAAGTACACTCTAAATTTTCTTTTCTTGCTGAATCTGTGGAATGTTTGCTTCAGCCTTGGGTCTACCCGTGAAGATACTCTTATATTTTAATATGAGGACAATGGTGAAGCCAGAGGGATGATTTGCATAATAATTCTTTTAGGAAACATTATGCAAATCATACTAGTATGTTGTATTGTCGTCTGAGGAAGGGAGTGCATGTTCTCGCGAAACATAATAGCAAAAATTGAGTTTATGTGCTTGTAAGAACTGTAAACTGCAAGGGAATGAGGGAGAATCCTCACCTCTTTGGCCATTTGGGTTGTGTATATTTATCTCAAGGGGTGAGGAGATATTTCGAGTAATACAAAGTACTCCCAAGAAGTACAGGTACTCCAGTTAATTTTATCCCCTTCATCATTCCTTTCTTCTAATTTCCCCATCATTTTGTTTTCTGCATTATATGCACTTATTTTGACTATCAAATTAATGTATTTTATTACTGTCATTTTCTTTACCAATATTATATGTTCCATTAGCTGAACAGAGTTTCACACTATCTGGCAACTGAAGACCATTTTGAAAGTTTG
The DNA here is from genome assembly GCF_977018435.1 of Lepisma saccharinum. Taxonomy (NCBI): domain Eukaryota; kingdom Metazoa; phylum Arthropoda; class Insecta; order Zygentoma; family Lepismatidae; genus Lepisma; species Lepisma saccharinum. The sequence goes on from NC_139242.1 coordinate 53,898,719, forward strand.
ATAACCCTCTAATATGTGTTACATTGGAGTGAGACATGTGAACAAAGTTCAAAGAACTAAAAACCCCATTCCTGTTTAATGTGTATGAAAAATGTTGTGTGTGTAATGGGTGGCAACATTAAACAGTTAACACACAAAATGAAAATTTCTCTTTGTACTGCAGTGTAGCCAGGCAATGGTAGAAGATAGCAACAGGCATTTGATGAAAACTTACTTTAATGGGGTCGGAATGCTGGAAAATTTTTCACTTCCGGCGGAGAACGTGCCCTTTTTGGGGTTGGATATTAAATTAATCCCCAAACCTAAAATGCCCCAGAACAGAAGTTTGTAAGCCCTCATTTGTCTGTAATGGCATCATCAAAATGGCAGTCATGACGAAGATTGTATTCCTGAAACCTGTTAGTTCATTCCAGTTATTTATCATTCATGACATCTTATTTCCATCTAATTTGTAGTTTATAAATATATTATGATAATAAGAAATTAAAAAAGACCCACTTTATCAAATAATATTAAATATGACTACGAAAAGTCTATTAATAACCCTTTCAGCTATGTGATCATGTTTGGGAACAAACCTTATATTTTGGAGTTTCCAGAACTCAATGGTAGCATCCAAAATAGTGTCAGACTAAGCACATGAAATAATAATAGTTCAATTTTTGAGAATCTGTATACAATACAGGGTGTTTCAAAAGTCTGACACCCATAGGACAACTGCGTTATTAGTACAGATAGCAAAAAATGGAAAGAGGGGAAAGTTGTTGGAAATATGAGGTTTTAAATATAATGTGCTTGAATTTTCAACGTACCATGCATGCACCGTTGAGGCTGTATGCTAGTACGAGCATCAATGAGAACTGGCATTGCCTTGTTGTCACATGCTTCATCCTTAAAGGGGGCATTTGCGTTATCGCAACACCATACTGTACACTTCGCAACATCTTATTTGACCGCCCTGAAAAATTTCAAAGTCCGGAATTCGTAAATCTGGCAGCATAGCGCTTCAGAGCCAACTAAGAGTAGCCAACTTTGCAACATTTCTTCTTCCTGAATGAAAACGCTCGTGATTTTTTTTTCATTCTTTCACATTCCATAAAGTAAAGATATCCTAAAGCAGTAATAAAATATATGAGTAGACAAAAAAATGTTAAGTAGAAATACGAATGTTGAAAATATTTCAAGATTCTTCGTTCTGAATTTAAAAATAGGAAAATGTGTGTGCATTGTGAAACACTGAACAGGTTCTCATCCACCTGGAAAGAATTGCGGTCACATTTGAATGCAAGAAGGCAAATTTATGATGATTTTATGCGAAATGTTTAGTAAAGGTACCTTGCACAACACCAAACGATTCTGCAAAGTGTGTCTTTTCCTTGGTTCTTGGCGAAAAATGGTTCGAAACTCCGGCACAATGTTGCTTCAACTGAGATTAACGTGTTTTACTGAGCATTCTGTTAGCAATCTCCTGGAGTAGTTGGTTAGATGACAGCACTTTCGTTTTTTTACTGTTTTCGTCAAGATCAAAACATCGTAGGTTCAAATCTCACCCTTTCCTTATTATTTTTTCCTTTTCATTTATCGAGTACGAAGTGTTCTAATAACGTAATATAATATTATATGATATTACTGTAAATATTTATGCGATGCATGCTCAGTGGCGGCGATTGGGTTTCAAAACTGATGGGGCAAGGTGGGGGAGGGGGGAGGGCAAGGACAGTTTCTTTCCCTTGGTAGAAAAAGTTTAGCATAGTGCTGAGTCATCTGCCCCTCCACACTCCATAATCGTCGCCTCTGTGCATGCCTCAAGTAATGCTTCTACTAATGTTTTTAATCTTTCAGTGATTGGCAGGATTTTGGGAAATACTTTTCCATTCATTCAACTGTTATAAGTTAACACATATTAAGAACTTGCATGTCAACTTTCTGCATCTGGAAATGCTGGACATAAATCGCATAAATATCAACGGAAATATCCAAGAAACGTAGATAAGCATTCTCGTCCAAAGCCGTTTACTTCCCGAAAAAGATTTTGCAAAGAAGTAGGTTTGAACCCATGACCTTCCATTCCATAAGCAAACGATCGCCCTACATCACATGGTTCACGTTATTTTATGCACTCGGTTCGGATTCCACTTTAAACTGTAGGTCCAGCCTCGATTAGCCTTATTATGCATAAAGTTGACTTAAAACACCAAATCATCCAATTCATCTCCTTTCAGAGTGGGCCTTCTATGATATTGTAGTCGGCCAGCATCCGAAAATACAGTTCTGCTTCGCATATACCAGAATGTAATTGCATTTAATATTGTGACTAATTTTACTTTAAAACTACAGATTAAACCGATAATAGTGTCCAGAAAAAGAACCTCAAAGTAGATCTTCACACAAAGTATTTTAATCCATTGCCAAACATTTGAGTTAAGAATAATATTATGGTTTTCCATTGACCGTATTTTCGATTCATGGTGCATTTGCTAAAAGGACCATGTTAAGAAATGTAAATATGTAAGTTTTACTAGTAAATGCATTTAAAATGCACGAAACAACAGGGGAGGAGAAAAAAATAAACCTCAAAAATAAATAAAACTGCAACAAAAACTGTTAAAAATACTGACAAATAAACTAAAAGCCAAAAAAGGCCGAAAAATGCAACAAAAGGAAAATGTAAAAAAGAAAGTGTTTTCCGGCTCTAACTGAAGGGAAACGGACATGATATCAGGTTTAGCATTGTTTTTAAGGGTCAGAAAAAAAGTTGATTTTTCATCAACTTCCGGACCCTAATTAGTAATTATGACCATTGAAAAAGTTGGAGGTAGCTTACTTAAAATTTTGTTGCTGAGGGATCGTATCGTCCCATATCTCCACTTCATAATAAAGAAAAACATCAAGCTCATATTTCGAAAATGACTTGGAGTTTTCCACCACGAAAATATGTTTTTCATAGTTTGAAGTTCGTTAGTATTATCTTTCAAGGCTTCCATTGTTTTAATTTCACACATATTTTATATTTCATACATTCCTCTCTCTTTTCATACAGTCTTTGGAAAAAAAGCTGTTTCTTGTCAAATGGGGTCTGGTTCAAATGACTCCTTTTCGCTCTCCTGTTCCTACTTTAAACAAACAACAAAATACTTCGTAACTAAACGATTGCTTGTTCAAAACACGGAATTTTTACACAATTTACAAAATATGACAAAACGCCAATAGACATGTTCATCATTTTTCCCTTTCAGCATTTCTCGATTTTATCTGAATTCGTTTCCTCATGAAAATTGCCATGAGGAAATTATAGATATGACATTATGTGTGAATTGGTTTCTTCAAACTGGTAGCAAATTTTAACATGAGCTACCTGGAGAAGAGGTAGCGTGCTTGATTCTTACGAGGGAGATCATAGGTTCGATTCTCCATCTAGGCATTTTCAGGAGTATATCATTGGGTGTAAAGTATATCCACCGTGCTAAGAAGTTAACATTGGTCTCTGTATTTCACGAGAGGAAAGGAAATAGTAAGAGAAAGTTATTTCGATGATAGGAGGAAGTCACATGCCACGTGGAATGCGCAGAATCAAGTTACATAGAGCTAAGTCTGTAATGGTGGTTTCGAACATTGCAAAGTTAGTGCGGAAAGTTTGTTATATCTGATATTCGGACTTTCTGTTCAAAGAAGACAAACATTTTAGATACAAAGCAGTGAGGAATTAACGATCATTATGAGGTTTTGAATTTTTTGTTTGTCACTCACTATATAAATACTTATTAGTAGTTTCTTATCGAATCGGCCTTCGTCGCAATAACAATTTATTTATGTTAATAAGCGATTTACTATTAGTTTTAGATGCTTGGTAAGATGGTGGTGAGGGGATTGACAACAGTCATTACGAAGGAACGGACATAAAATTACCAATCTTAGCAATTTGAACTCATCAAACGCTCTCCTTCGTTACAGTACTACACTAGATCACTACTTAACATAACTGTATATCTTTTTTTAGTATATCGAAATCAAATAATCAATATTTTAGGTGTCAGTGAAGAACAAACAATACATAACTTAAATAACATTACATTTTACATCCTGAATACATATATGTGATTTGTGAATTAATCATGATGTGTGTGTTAACACAACATGTGAACAATAACTAAAAAGAAAAGTTTTAACTTTAAATCCTGGAAATATCCAACTTCTAAGGGGAAATATGTGCAGAAGGGACGTCCCTCAAGTGTGCATCTGATTCATTTTTTAAATATTCTAATATCAACGGTATCTGTTCAGCAAACAAAAAAAAAAAGAAAAAAAGAAAGAGGAGAGGGTGGGATTTGAACCCGCGACCTTTTACGCTTGATGAAAAATAAGGATAGCAGAGCCTAAGCAACTGCTCTACGTTAACTTAATGACGTTACACCCTTAAAAACATGTTGACGTTTATGAAGACTCCCACCTTCCTGTGTTTCAAGCACATTTTCTCGACAAGTCATGTAAAATATATGTTTTTGAGAACTGTTCAATATTATGCAAGGTATTGTAAATAAAATGTCGCATAAAATCCTCACAAATTTGCTTCTTTCTGCACAAACTTGATGGCAATTTCCTCCAGGTGGAGAAATACTCTATTCAGTGTTTCAAACCCCCAAATTTCAAGTCGAGCAAGCAGAATCGTAAATATCCTTCAAGGTTCTTTTTCCAATTTATTATATCTGTTTGATTGTGTATTATGATAGCTGTTTATAGTTTCTAAGTTCATGGAAAGTGTTAAATTGAAAACCTATCACCGCAGCGTTTATCGTCTAGTGGAAGGACCTGCTCAAAGTTGGCTACTCTCACCTGGAGCTGAAGTGCAATGTTGCTAAGTTTACGATTTCGGGACTTAGAATTCTTTCGAGGCGGTCAAATAAGATGTTGCGAAGTGTACTATGTAAATTGAGATTGATGGCGCAATATTAGGGGCAAAGTAAGAAGTGTGTGTGTGTGTGTGTGTGTGTGTGTATGTGTGTGTGTGTGTGTGTGTGTATTCAGTGTGTGCTTCTGTTGGATCCCTAGTCACGTGGGCATCAAGGGGAAAGAAGCAGCCGATGCTGCCGACAAGTCTGCTGATGCAGACGGCAAGGTTCTCGTCCACCTTCTGCCTGCTAGGGACCTTCAGAATGTTTTTTGTTGTTCCATTCATAACACATGGCAAGCAGAGTGGGATGAGACAAAGGGTAACAAGCTTCGAACTATCAAGCTCATCACTGGTGCTTGGCGTTCCTCATCCTGCAGGGTGGTGACAGACCTGGAAAAGTCAGGGAATTGGAGGGGTCAAAAAAAGTCAGGGAATTTTGTCTTGATTAAGAAATGAACTGCAGATGTGATGTGATGCAATGCACCTGCCAGATATTTGATTTTGAAGAAGTCATAATAAGCACTGCACTTAAACGGGAAATCATCTTGCCAGCCTTTGACATAAACTTTTAGGTCTCTATTATGCATTGGACACAACCACGGTGCCAGAAACAAGTAATGGAAGGTGAGGGAGGAAAAATTTCCAGCGAGGCAGACGCATTTGATGAACCTCTAAATGTCACATTTAAAATGTATTGACATATTTTTTTTCTTGTCTATGGGAGCTATAAGGGGTCGGACCTGTCGACCAGAAGGGTGCACCCATTCTGGCACCGTCCGACAGATGTCCAACACCGTAGTACGGCATTCTGTGTGGACATGCTGAAGGAACATTGAAACGAATGAGGGATTTGTTCAACCTGAATTTTTTGTCGTATGCCATGGAACATTTGATCTGCCGAATATTTAGGTTCCATTGATGAATGTGATTTTTGTTGGATAAATCTGACTAATGAAAAGATTCTCTCAGGCCATTGACTAGGTGAATTGTGTGCAAAGATTCCAAGCTTTCAAAAGCTTGGAACTCACCTGGTCGATAGCCTGAGAGAATCATTTCATTATTTATTGCCAGGAAAGTTTCTTCAAGACTTACTTAAATCTGACTAATGTCCAAGGGCGGCATAAAAATGCATGCATGGCACTCTTATGCATCCGATATTTTTGTCTGATGTAGTATGACATTTCGTCGGACAAACTTTCAGGCTCTCAATCCTAAAAACATATAATTTTCGTCAGTAATCAATGTTCCTCTGCCAGCTCTACTGAATTTTCACTTTTCGTCTACTGTTATTGAATTTAACAGGCTGAAGTTTTATATGAGGATGGTCCAGAAAGAACATTCCAATTAGCCATAAATTAAAACATAAAGGTAAAAAAGGTAAAGTGATCCCCTGTGCATAGCACCACACCATGAGGGTGTATAGGGGGTGTGGGGGTAACGCCCCACACTTTCTTGATCCGGTCGTGAGTGGGGTGATGTGATCAGCATCACGCCCCTGACCGCCTTTACCCCCCAGGGTTTCCCCCAGGTACCCATTTTATTCGACGCTGGGTAGGCGCCGGGGCCGCTTCCACCGTTAGAAAAGTTCCCGGATTTGAACCTGGGACCTTTAGCATGGTAGTCAGACGCGTTACCGACTGAGCCACCGCGGCCACATAAAACATAAACTTCGGTAATAATTGACATTTTGTCTTAATTACAGTGACCCATAACTTACTTTTTGACATATTCACCACCGCTCTTCAGGTATTTGTTGTGGTGTGGCACTAAATTTTGTATGCCCATGTCATATGTCTGCCTCCAAAAATCGGAACCATCTGTATAACAGCGTTACTGTCAAAACATATGTCCTGCCAGAAACTGATTCAGCTGAAGGAAGAGATGAAAGTTGTAGAATGTGAGATTGGGCCTCCCACTTAAAGTGATGCAAAAGAGCCCACTTGCGGTCAGGTGTGTGGGGTCTTGCATGATGGATCTGTGTTCCATGAATTGTGTGCACTATCGTCTAACCATACTGTCACTAATGGCATCCAGTCCTTACACCTCTCAGAAGTTCTGGTGGATCTCTGCCGGCATCCGCTTCTGAGCATGCAAAAATCTGATTACAGCATGCAGTCGGTATATGAGAACTGCCATCTTTCTCATAGAGTTGAGCCAAGCTAACTCCTGCTGGCCCCTGTGGCAGAGTGGTGAGCACATCATTGCTACACCAGGAGTCACGGGTTCGAATCCTGGCATGGGCATGATGCATGTGAGTGTCCATTGATCAGTTTCATCACTCATCCCCATCTTCGCAAATTAGCCAAAAGTGGCACAAAAAGCAAAGTAAAATAAAGCAAATCAATTAATGAATCAACCAAGCTAACTCCTGTTGCAGGACCAGTCTTTATGGCAGTGACCCGCTGTTGCCACTTTTACCTATGAAGAAACTTGCGGTCAAACAGCCAATTAGGCCTCCCCTTTGATCAACAATTGGCAACCTTAGAATCCCTCCTCCCTGCAGCGGCCAGTAGCAAAACAAGATTTTGCCAAAATAACAGTTCTGCACTGTGAATACAGCCAGGAGATAGCTTGGCCCTGGTATAACACTGTTCTTAAATAGACTCCTTTCACAACAATGCAACTGCAACACATTACAGACACATGCCACCTCTTCCTATCTGTATGTGTGCGTCATGATCCAACCTTAGCACAGCGTTCCAACGATATTGGAACTTACTTTCTGGACGATGTTATTAACAGCATGTTCCTATCTTATCCTGTCTGATTAGTAAAATCAGATGCCTGTGCAGTGCAATAGATTCCCCTACTATAAATGGCTTGTGTTAATTTTTAATATTACACACACACACACTCACACTCACTCTCTTTCTCTTTTTTTGCCAGCAATACATGGTACATGGATATACTGTGAATGTTTGTACTGAAAGAGAAGTCACATTAATAATATAAGGTAATATGACACTTTGTTTGGTACAATTCCATTGCTTCACTTTCAGAACGTTTAGTCCTGAGAAGCAGGTTTAAGATATGTTAGTGTTTTGAGTGCAAAGCAGACACTATGTGTTGCCATGTTCACATCAAACAAACCGCGAATTCACCATACTAATATCTCAATCATGTGTGCATGGATTAAGTTGTTTATTTGCTTTACATAGAAAAGAGAGACAGAATACAAGCATTAATGCTTCGAAAATAAGTTTGCATTCATAGTTCTTGCAAGCAGCAGGCAAAATATCATTACATGTTGGTTCTCTGCTTCCTTCCTTTTGATGAACAGTACCCGACTAACTAACTAACTCTCTAGCCTTCTTAAACCCGAACCTTGTAATCAAGGGGTCCCGGGTTCGATACCCGGTGGAGGCACATAGTGGTTCGGATCCCACTTTAAACTGTAGGTCCAGTCCCGATTAGCCTTACTGTGCATAAAGTGGACTTAAAACACCAAATCAATCCAATCCAATCTTAAACCCGAAGGTTCATGGCTGCAGCAACACAGGCCTTCCATCTTTCCCTATCTTGAGCAAGATCTATATACTCTTTTCCATCCCTACCGATTTCCCTTAGGTCCATCTCAACGTTGTCCCTCCATCTTCGTCTTGGCCTTCCTACAGGTCTCTTACCATCAGGTTTCCCAACAAGAATCCTGTAAACTCCTCTTTCCTCTCCCATTCGTGCCACATGGCCTGCCCACCTAAGTCTTCTTGATTTAATTATTCTAATAATATCTGGACATGAATACAAATTATGTAGTTCTAAATTATGTAGAGTGCCACACACGTAAATTTGCCGTTCCGTAGAAACGAATTTTCGTTTCGTCTCCATCTCTCTTAGCATCATGTGTTCTACCCTGCTCGAAAACCTTCGCTATTGTTGCCACATTGTCATTCCATTCCTGGACACACTCGCGCAAACATCATTGAAAACAATTGAATAGCGCTCCAGCTCGCGGTTCCCACCGTTCGGTAGGGACGCTGATGTGGCAATATAGCACGGCGTAGTGCTTGCTTCTTTTATGCAGTGCATGTTCATTGGCTAGCTAGTAACTAGTGTTGCCAACTGTAATAATGAAGCACTATTTCTGTCACGGAAGGGGAAAAGGCAGGTAAAGTGGCGGTGAGTTTTGTTGGATTGGAAGCACCATATTTTTATTTTATACTAAGTATTTGACCGGTTTGACGTTGTGTGCGTGTATTGCGTGTGTGTATGTAAAAGTGTGTGTTTGCTAATGAACGTTAAATTCCATAATGCCTCCAGTTCTGTCGAAGTTGAAATCAAAAACCTTGCATAGCCAAGCTCGGGAAATTCTAAGCAACGTGCACGAGTTCATGAAGGAGGAAGCCAGTCATGGTGTTAGCATCCCAATAAAGCATTTTGGCAAGAGAGCAGCGAACAGCAGCAACAAATTGTTCATATTTCATAATTTTGGAATTATTCAAAATAAATAAATTATGTGGCTCCAACATCATTTCAACTCTGGCTCCGGCACGTGTTCTTGTAGAAATTGCATAGAGGAGGCTGTCATTTTTGCTGCTTAATGCGATACATATTGTTTTCTGTGTTAAAATTGCCATGCTTTGATGGGTGACCAAGTTCATAGCAGGGCCGGCGGAAGGGGAGGGCGAACCGTCCCATCGCCCAGAGCGGCAAAATTTGAAGAGAAGAAAAAAATAAGCCTATTGAAAACTGTGATCGAGCGAGATATTCTTTTGCGCTGAATAGTATTGAAATAGCATAAGAAGTCTCATTATTTATTTTATATTTTGATGTTTTAGTTAGGAATATATTGATTTTCAATTTTCCGTTGCTGCGTAATGACCGGGGGGGGGGGGGGGGGTCGAAATAGAACGGCATCTGCCGCCACCTCCCAGGGAGGCAAAATGACTAGCGCCGGCCCTGGTTCATAACAAAAGAAAAAGCCGCGCAGCTTATCGTCTAGTGGCAGTATATGTACTTGTTATTGTTGTGGAAGCCGGCATCCTTTGTAAATGTACAACAAAGGCAACCGACTGTCGCCGATCTCAGAGAGGAAATAATAATACTGCTTCAGGAGGAGTGTTATGGTGCAATTGTAGCGGTTTAACACGTTGGCATGTTATTATCTGCCGTTGCAGTTCCATACCAGTGTATACGGGTTTTGGGAGTGAAAAGTTAGAATGCCACCAGTGCATTAATGCAATGAAAAATAATATATATTTTTTTTTATTTTGTTTGAAATCACTCAAATAAGGAATCGTATGAAGAAGTCTTCTTTGCAGCATTTTTGGTAATTTTACATATGTGTTAGTTCATATTTTGCGAATTTTTAGTAGCTACATACAAAGCCACTTGTTAGTACATATTAATCTTAGTCCTGGTATAATGCATGACGTTTAAAACTCAACGTTAGATAGACCTGAATTCTCTAATTTTATTGTTGTACGTAACAGCTGTGCATCGGCGCACTGCAGCGATTTTTCTATCTGCTCCATTAGCAACACTGCTTCTTTAGTTGTTTCGCGCATCGCACGGCAGAATTATCTGCGCTGGACTCTAACCGTCTCCACTCACCTGTCTCCTCATCCCTTTTAGGTCCAAAGATTTTCCTAAGGATCTTATTTTCAAATATTCTCAATTTATGTTCCTCTTTCAATGTAAGGGACCAAGTTTCACATCCATATAATATTACAGGCAAAATTACTGTTTTGTATATTTTAACTTTTAGTTTCTTAGATATTAAACGAGAAGACAAAAGTTTATGAAGAGAGAAGTAACATGCATTTCCTGAATTAAGCCTACTTTTTATTTCCTCTTTAATATAATTTTCGTTTGTTAATATTACTCCTAAGTATTTGAATTTGGAAACTGGTTCAAACGAGTTGTTATCAATAATTAGATTTTGATTATTACCTAACACTTGGTTTCGGCCTGTAAGCATATATTTAGTTTTCTCTTTGTTAACTTCCAAACCTATCTCTTTAGCAGTTTTGAAAAATATTTTAGCATTATTCTTAATTGTATTCACATCATCCCCCAGTAAGTCTACATCATCTGCATATGCTAACAACTGAGTCACACCATTTAATTTTAGTCCTTCTTTAGTTTCTTTTACCTTCCTAACAGCATATTCTAAGGCAAAATTAAAGAGCAATGGAGATAATGCATCTCCTTGTTTTAACCCATCATGAATTGTAAATTTGTCAGACATATTAATACCCACACGAATTTTACTTTCTGTTTCACTGGTGCATATTTTTATCATACTAACAAGCTTCTTAGGTATTCCAAACTCTATTAATATATTATATAATTTATCTCTTTTGACCGAATCATATGCTTTTTTGAAATCAATGAATAGCTGATGGACATTTTGATTATATTCCCACTTTTTTTCAAGTGTCTGTCTGATGTGAAAAATTTGATCTGTAGTTGATCTGTTACGTTTAAATCCACATTGATAATCACCTATAATTTCATTAGCATATGGGGTTAGTCTTGTTAAAAGAATGTTAGATAATATTTTATATGTTGTTGAGAGTAGAGAAATTCCACGGTAATTATTGCAGTTCATTTTATCACCTTTTTTAAACACAGGAACAATTATTGATTCTTTCCACTGTTGAGGGATTTCTTCTTTATTCCATATTAAAGAAATTAATTTATGAATTTGACATATTAATGAATTTCCACCATATTTAATTAACTCAGCTGGTATTAAATCAATGCCAGGTGCTTTGTTATTCTTTAGCCTTTTAATAGCATCTTTAACTTCAGTCAAGTTAGGTTCTGGAACTAAAGGTTCTGCTGTGTGTACTTCATTCACTTCTGATTTATCTCCTACATGGACATTTAAAAGGTCATTAAAGTAGTTCTTCCATCTATTTAGAATATCGCTTGGGTCAGCTAGAAAATCACCGTCTTTATCTTTTATCAAGTTTACTTTAGGTTGCCACCCCTTTCTAAACTCATTTACACCTTTATATAAATCTCTGATATTTTTAGTTTTGCTGTTTGTTTCAATTTCGTTAATTTTGCTTTTCAAGTAATCTCTTTTTTTACTTCTAAATGTGCGGTTAACTTCTCGCTTTATTCTATTATAATTGTTTAGATTTGTATCATCAGAGTTATTTAACCACCTAAGTCTAGCCTGATTTCTTATTTCTATTAGATTATGACATTCATTATCAAACCATGGCTTACTTTTTCTTGGTTTATGGTATCCTATACTTTCTTTAGCTGCTGATTCTATTGCATTACGTATGTGCTCCCAATTCTTATTTACGTCTGTTTCATTTATATTTTCATCATCATTTAAATCCTGCAAAACATCAAATCTATTTGACAGTTTAATTTGGTAATCTTTCTTAATTCTTTCATCAGTAAACTTTCCTGTATCAAATTTTAGAACTTTTAGATTTTGTTGCTTATGATTTATCATTGAGAGTCTTTCTCTTAATTTAGCAATTACTAAATAATGGTCACTGGCACAGTCAGCACCTCTATGTGTACGAACGTCAATTATACTAGTATGTCTTCTCTTATCAATGAGAATATGATCTATCTGATTATGAGTTTTACCATCTGGAGAAGACCAGGTATATTTATGGATATATTTGTGTTTAAAAGTGGTACTTTTCACAATTAAATTCTTCGAGGTTGCAAAAGTAATCAATCTTATACCATTATCATTACTTAATTCATGAAGACTTTCTTTACCAATCGTGGGTTTAAATGTCTCTTCTTTGCCAATCTGTGCATTACAGTCACCTAACAGAATTTTCATATCATACTGAGAAAATTTATCAAAGACCTGTTCTAACTCTGTATAAAAATCATCTTTAGTATTATCATCTTTATCTTCCGTTGGTGCATGTATGTTTATTAAAATAATTTTACACCACCTACCCTGTAAAACTGCATATGATATCCTATCATTAATAAATTCTACTGTTTTAAGAGCTGAGATAATTCTATTATTTATAAAAAAGCCTGTTCCAAAATTATGATTTTCAGTACCACCATAGAAAAAAGTATAATTTTTAGTTTTACAATTCCCTTCTCCTGGCCACCTAACTTCCCGGACAGCTACTACATCTAATTTATACTTAACTATCTCATTAACTGTACACTGAAATGCCCCAGGCCGGTAAAGGCTCAGAACATTCCAGGTGCCTAATTTAATATCCTTATTCCTAATGTAGATCTTATCCTTAGTCCAGGGACCTCCCAAAGTAGTCCCCACCCGGAGATCCGAACGGGGGACTATTTTACCTCCGGAATATTTTACCTTGGGAACATCCATGGCCTTATATTGCTGATTCTTGACTTGGCTTTTTACAGTGCAGAGTTGTCAGCTCTACGCCTAACCCCCAATATGAATGGAGGAACTACTACACAAGACAAACACAAACACATTAGACAGCACAATTACTACATAAGACGAACACATACACATTAGACAGCACAACTACTACAGAAGACACACACAAACACATCACAACTATAACACAATATAAACACAAACACACCACAACTACTACACAATATAAACACGAACAAACTACACACCACAACTACTACACAAGACAAAACAAACATACTAGACAGCACAACTAGTACACACACATACTATACAGCACAACTACAACACAAGACACATACATACACACCACCGATTGAACAGTACCCGATGTTTTCCTTATTCATTGAGACACACAACTTACTTGATATGGCAAACCTAGGCCACCGAAGGCAAAGTCTGCATCTATCTTCTTAATTGTCATTATTGTTGGCATTTCCGGTTTGTGCCAACAGAAGATGTTGTCTGAGTGCAAATATATTTTAGTGGTGATCTACCGTGATCAGAAGGAAAAATTAAGAACCCTTTCGTTTCGAAGTTTTACCCTTTGTTCATATCACTATGACCTAATGAACAACTTCTATTTCAGAAAACATTAGCCACAATTATAGGTTTTGTAGTTGTGTGCTTGTGCATATGTGTGCACCTGTGTGAGCTATACACACACCCACACAAACAATTCTTACTTTGCCCCTAATATTGCGCCATCATTCTCAATTTACAGAGTACAGTACAGTGTTGCGATAACGTAAATGCCCTTCTTTAAGGATGAAAAATATGGCAACAAGGCAATGCCAGTTCTTATTGAGACTCGTACAAGTGTACATTTTCAATGATGCATGCATGGTACATTGAAAATTCAAGCACATTGTATTTAAAACCTCATATTTCCAACAACTTCCCCCTCTTTCCATTGTTTGCTATCTGCATTAATAACACAGTTGTCCTATGGTTGTCAAACTTTTGAAACACCCTGTAGATATACAAATTGTCAAAAATTGAACTATTATTATTTCATGGGCTTAGTCTGACACTATTTTGGATGCTACTGTTGAGTTCTGGAACCTCCAAAACATAAGGTTTGATCCCAAACATGATCATATAGCTGAAAGGGTTATTAATAGACTTTTCGCAGCCATATTTAATATTATTTGATAAAGTGGGTCTTTTTAATTTCTTACTATCATAATACAGTTATAAACTGCAAATTAGATGGAAACAAGATGTCATGGATGAAAAATAACTGCAATAAACTCAAAGGTTTCAGGAACAGAATCTTTGTCATGACTGCCATTACAGATAAACGAGGGCTTAAAAATTTGGGGTCTGGGACATTTTAGGTTTAGGAATTAATGTAGTATCCACTCCCCCCCCCCCCAAAGGCACGTTCTCTACTGAAAGTGAAATATTCTTGCATTTCTTCTTGCTTTCCAACCGCACTACTTCCACCAGTGATTACTGTTTGATGTAAGCAAAGGGGGAAAAGGGGGGGGGGAGGGTTTGCAGGGTGGAAAATCAAGTTGGGATAGTTACTGAGTGGATAAGTCTGGAAGCTGGACTCAACCTATATATGTCCAAGAAGTCTGTGGAGCAATGTCATGCTTAATAGTAGAAAGAAGGAGAAAGCAAGTAAGCAGAGTAAAACAGTACAAACGACTGGTAGCTGCAGCCATTTTGCCCCTCCATGCAATCCCTTCCATCTCATGGATTCCTTGGTTGACCCCTCACTACTTGTGCATAGGACTTGTTTTCATTCACTTGCTCCACAGACTCCTGGGACAGAGTATAGCCAATGTGGCAAGGTGGCTTTTCTTTTGGTTATGAGTGGACAAAGCTTCAAATGACATTGTAGCTGCTTTTCTGGCCTTCCAGAGGGAACCCCTCTCCTTATTCTTTTCAAGTAGCTCATGATGTGAATTTTACATCAAAATTTTGAAGCTCCCACCAGGGTTTAACCAAAGGTTAGGGTGCTAACCATTTGACTACACTGGAATCCATTTGGACTGATAATTATAAGTAATATTGATTCAGGTTTGTCCCACGAATATTATAATTTTAAATTCAAGTTGTATTTTGAGCACTTGCCTTGCTTTAACATCACTGGAAGAAAATCTTATGATCATTCATATTCTTATATACACTGAAGGCAATAATGGCACTTAGAGATGCAAAATGAAATAAGAAAAATCAATAAAATTGGCAGAATTGCCTGTGCGAAGCCTTATCCAAAATATGATACTGATGAAGAAGATGAAGATGTGGAGTCTTTAGATAAGAGGGGGTTACTTGTCTGATTCAACATCATGACAGTGAACAAGTGAGGGATGCATTGTTGAAGCCTGTGAATGTGTGTGCAGAATATATAAGTCACATTACAACTTGCTTTGAGCCATCTTCAAAGTATCTCACAAAGAAATATCACATCATTAAAAATCAAAGTTACAGGGATCACATTATCAAAAATCGAAGTTACAAGGAAACATCCTATAATTTAAATTCAGAGTTTTAATAACAGTATATTTTTCATCAGTACAAAAAGAATTCCAACCACAGATTTTAGCATCTCTACAATACCACTTGGCCACTAGCACGTGAAAAATACAATGATATAATGTGTGCATGCATACAGTTAGCGCCAACTTATATGGGCCCATGGGGTGTGAGCCTACCCAATAATTTGTTATTATTATTATGTATTTGTTATTTGTGATTCATGGATTGCTGATTGAAATCTATAAAGTGAGAATGTATTGTTGGTGTGCATTTTAGTCATCTATCCTTCTGCTAGTCAGGTGGCTTGTGTTAATTGTTTTTGAGAAGCCAGACTGTCGCACCTGTTGATCTGGCATGCAGCTCAGCGGCAACAATGAACAAGTGACGAGTTTCTTGGGCGAGGGAAACTTACAAGGAATCAGTTGAAGACAGTTTGGGTTTACATGAACATTAGGGTAATGTGGTTTTCTTAGTGTTATTTATCATGGATGTCCCACACCGTGCTCTGCAGTTTAAGGCATCAGACTTTGGGCTACGGCTACGGGACACGTGCAAGTTCGAGTCTCCTGGGGGAAGCATAACAACTTTTCGGCATGCGTATGCAACTGGTGGACAACCACCATCATGAGGAAATTGGGGAGCTATGAATGAATAGCGTAACCCGGTCATAGAAAACCTACAATGACAACTAGGGGTTCGTCGTGCTGACCATACGACACCTGTAAGCAGTTGGTTGATCTCCCACCTCTGGTGGGAATGAGGCTGGCAGTCGGTAGATAGGCACTAACCCTGATGGGCTGTTATACCACAGGTTATTAATCATGAACAAATTTGTAATCAAGCGACCACTGGTGGGCAGTACTCCTGCTCAGTGTTTTGATACAGCAGATTTCAATTCAGTTCAGAAATTGGTTATTACTGACTTACCAAGTTTGTCTTCAAATAATTTGGGGGGTTGTGATCTTGTAATATCAAGTGAATGGGAAACAAAGAATGCTGGGGTAGAACTTTTAAAAATTCATGGCAGGGAAAACAACTAAAATACAACAGTGGTGTTTTGATAAAAAAAAAAAAAAAATATGACGTTGTTCCATAAGAGGGGATAATTGTTTAATTTCTTCTGTATTTTCAAATTTGAAACATCCTTTAAGAAAATCAGTTCCCATGAAACCCCCAGCGTGGCAAACAATACTCGCACATAGTATTAGAAAGTATGGATTTATGAGGTTTCTCTTTGGGATCTTATAACTCAAGTGTTCGAGTCCAACATATAGTTTTCGGAAGTTGGCACCCCATGCATACACTATTTTTCTTAGCCACTCTGCACATATTTTATCATTACCTCTCAAGCATATGAAAAAACATTAAATTTTACCCTAACAGATTGTTTTGCTTTATCTGGTTTTGATGCTATGTGTATCATTTATGCATTTCTTAAGTCAATGAATACAATGTTAATGGAAGCAGTATTAATGAAGCATAAAAAGCTATAAATAATATCACAGACACCATTAGCAAATTGAGTAAACTATATCTGTTAGATTCTTGCATAGGATTGCCAGATTTTGAAAGGGAAGTGTACAAACAACATCCCTATTTTATGAAAAATCCATGGTGAAATAATAATTATTATTAGGTATAACCCAGGAAGTATTTCCCATGCATATATTTAATTACCAAATGATGCAATACTTTTTTGATATTGGCTTTTATACTTGTGGCAACATTTAATTCTAGTTTCTAGAACTTTCTCAGCCCAACACTACCCAGGTAAGCAGAGACTTACCTGAATAGTTCATTGTGCACTAATAAAATATGATTTTCTGTGTGAATTTGAATTAATTGTTGCCATTAGAAATATAAAAAAATGGTCACATACAGTGTGGCATTTGGAAAAAGTGAATTGGGAATACATTTGTAACTTGTCTTGAATCATGAAGTATCATACAAATTATATAAACAATATCCCCCCTGCAATTGCCAAAAGTTAGCAACCAGAGGGAGGAATTTTGATTGTGATGTAAGTGTGGTAGATGTGGATGATTGGAAAGAGACCATAAGAAGCAAAAGCTGCCAAAGCAAAAAAAATCACTTGCAAGCTCTAGCACTCTGAGCAACTGATGTAACACCAAATGCAGGGCGTATGGGATTCAAAACTAGCCCCCTTTGGACTTAATGTTCTTGAAAAATAGCTCATTACAATTTTTTTGCTATGTTTTCCTACCCATGATGACACTGGAAATGCTTTTTCAGTAAATTGACACTTCCTTCTCTGCTTGTGCCTATGAATGGATATAAGGTTTTCTACTAATCTGTTGTTGTTTCTTTGGTAACAGTTCGTTATATCGGAGACACATTTCTTCATTTTTACAGAAGAAGCTACTTACGGAAATGAGTTTCTCCAAGCTTTCCAACGTTCGTGGAGGTATTTTCTTTCATCGTGAAATCTATTTGACCGGCAAATCATATATTTTTCACGAGAAATATCCCACCGACGCACAAGTGTCATGTTTCCCGTACGTGAACTGCATGCTCCGCAAGTTCGATGATGTAACCCACTGTCAGTGTTTCGAACTCCTATTTTTTTAATTTTTTTTTTTTTTTTTTACTATGCTTGCCTAACCTTATGGAAATGATTCGTGGGGCTATCCGTCAGCTACCATACATAATGGTTCGTGGAGCTATCCGTGAATGGTTCATTGGGCTATCTGTGAATGGTTCGTGGGGCTATCCGTCAATGGTACCCGGGCTATCGTCAGTTACCCGTGCATAATGTATAATTTCCACCGGTGACAAACACGATAGTAGGTATTTTTCGGTGAAGAAGATTGAAACACTGCATACCCACAACATGAGTCAAGATGTGTCCGCCATAGTGTGTTCCGGAAGCGAAGAAAGGAATAATAAAAAAAAAAAATCACTCTCTATGTGAAAAATTGTGTTTGTTTTCGTGTAAAAAGCATAATGACAGCTGAACTATGTTCCGCAATAAACAATTGGTAAGTACAAACCATGCGAAACACAAAATATCCAATTTAAATGTGTCTCCGATATAACGAACTGTTACTGTTTCTTTTGGTGTTCATGTGAAATAAAGATTTTCATAACCACTTTAAGTTATTTTTATGCTCACGATCCTGATTCCTTCATCTTTTAGTTCTGTTGGCGATCAGGGAATCTCTCTCTCTCTCTAGATTTCTTTTTCTGGGTTCATCATCTCTATAAATCTGTTCCCAATTGGAGAAAGAAAATTCCCTTCCATCTTCAAATAGATTTTGATTGACTGAGTTAAAAAGTTTGGGTCCTTGAGCATTTTGGACTGGTCTAAATATACAACGAAAAATCCCCTTACGAGGGTCACTATTTATATTTTGAGCCTAACAATGAAAAAACAGGAATTTGACATTGAAAACTGCTTTATTGTTTTTCGAAGTATTCCCCTTTATGGTCAATACACTTTTGCATTCGTTTGAACCATTTGTCAAAGCAGTTTTTCCAATCTTCTTGAGACACCTCATGAATATGGTTTTTGAACACATCAACGGCATCTTCCGCCGACAAAAATCGTTGTCCACACAATTTATTCTTGACATTCGGGAACAAGAAGAAGTCATTGGGTGCCAAATCAGGACTGTACGGCGGATGACCCATCAATTCGATTTTTTGTCTGTTCCTAAAGTCAGTTGTTAGACGAGATGTGTGACAGCTGGCATTGTCTTGATGAAGAATGATCCGACGGCGTTTGTTTGTTTTCCGTATTTGACCGAAGACCTCTGGCAAACAAATTGTTGTGTACCATTCAGAGTTGACCGTTCTACGTTCCTCTAAAGGCACAGTTGCCACATGACCAGTTTTCCCGAAAAAACAGGCGACCATTTGTTTCGATGTGCTTCGAGCGCAAACAACTTTTGTTGGATTGGGTTCATCTTGAAACACCCATACAGTCGACTGCTGTTTACGTTCCGGCTCATATGCATATATCCATGATTCGTCACCTGTTACAATCTTATATACGTCTTTTGAAGCACCACGATTGTATTTATTGAGCATTTGTTTGCACCAATTGACGCGAGCGTCTTTCTGAGTTTTTGTCAAATTGTGTGGGATCCAACGAGAACATATCTTTCTCATAGCTAAATGATCATGTAATATTTTATATATGCTGTGGTGGAACTAATGCCTATGGTTGCCTCAATCTCACAGTATGTCACATGACGATCTTGCAGTATTAGGTTTTGCACAGCATCAATGTTTTCTTGAACAACAACTGATTTTGGATGACCTTCGCGAATCTCGTTGGTGAGCGAATGGCGGCCACGATTAAATTCGTTATACCAGCATTTCACAGTGACAAAGGATGGGGCTTCATCGCCAAATGTGGAAGTAAGTTGATCGATGCACTCTTGTCTTGATAATCCACGTCGAAAATCGTAAAAAATCATCGCACAAAAATGTTCACGAGTTAATTCCATTTTATTGTTGTCGCGCAATCTCCAAGGCAACATAAACAACACAAATCAAGCTATTGACAAAACATTTGAAGTATGTTGTGGTCAATAATGCCAGATTATTCCGTGCAAACGTCAAATCGCGCCTAACTTCAATCAGTGTTGCCAAGGCTCAAAATATAAATAGTGACCCTCGTATCTATAAAACACTTATATTAATGTTAGAAAGGGATGCAAAAAGCCTCTTGAGAAAGGTTAAAAGTGAAAGTTGTAAAGGCACCTGCACAGAACAAAGGTAAGGATAGTCTAAAAACTCCCTCAGAAGCTCTTCTCAAAAAGCTAAGGACATTTGCTAAAACATTGTAATCATCTCCCAACAAGGATGATAAATTGTTGGAAGGTTAAAATGCTGTCTGTTGAAAGTAAAATCTGCACATTCGAGAAGAACATGCTGAACACTTAAAACACCATTACATACATGTGACATTGCACCCTTGCAGCAAATGACCAAGGGTGAGACGGCTGTGTCTGATTTTAAGATGGGTTAACATTATGTCTTCTCAACGGGCGGGATGGTACAAGGAATGCCATGCACAATGGATAAGAACATTGCCGTCTGCAACAGCAGACTTGATGGCAGCATCAGCTGCTTCATTTCCTTTTATGCGCACATGACTATGGACCCAGCAGAAGTGGACTTCAGCACTGGCAGATAAGGACATGAGCAGTTGAAGGATGCACTGCACTACAGGATGTGTGGAAGTCAGCTATCCAGGCTCTGGAGCACATTGGTCGAATCACTGTTAACAAGGCTTTCTTTAGAGTGTGAACATTAACAAAGTCAAGTGCCTTTATGATTGTGTACAGTTCTGCCATGTAGCTGTCAACCAAGGTGCAACCAACTGACCAAGATTCGATTGACTTGGGCCCATCCATATAAGAGAAAGAGACATCAAAAATGAAAGTTGCCAAAGAAAAATCTTATCATATCTTACTTAAAGGGAAGCTATTAAGATCTCCAATTATAAGGGGTACAAAAATAGCTATTAAAAAATCTACTAAAATTAAATACCTTGGCGTGTTCCTGGAATCTCGATTGAGACAACATATAGAGGAGGTTTCCTCTAAGGCGAAGGCCCTACTACACAATATCTTGAATATGGGGAACTCGGCACATAAACTTCCTTTTGATGTTTCGATGATCTATTATAGATCAAACTTCCAGCCAGTGATATGCTATGCTGTGTCAGTCTGGGCGCATCTCACAGCGTAAAAACAAATCAGAGATAGTCTCAGATCTGTACAACAGAATGTCCTGTTAAGGATCCTCGGAGCGTTTAGGACAACATCAAAGACTTTGATAATAGCTGTTGCTGGGGTACTCCCCTTAGACTTTGAAGTTCGACAAAGTGCCGCTTGTTACTGGTGGAAAAAGGGACTAAAAGAAAAAGCACATGACCTGCTGGGAACTCGGGTCAATTCCATCCATCCAAGAAGAGTGGAGTCAACTCCAAGAATCTGCTCAGACTAGAAAGTACATATCGGACGTACGGGATAGGATGAAACTTTCCTTCTTCAAACCAAGTAGGGGTATGGTCCATTTCATGATGGGTCATGGCCCATATAGAACTTATCTTCGAAGATTTAATCTTAGCAATGATGATCAGTGCTTAACATGTAGGATGAAAGGAACACCGGAACATGCAATAGCTGTAAGAAGTATTCTGATAGTCTGATACCACGATTAAGGCAGGGTCTAGATGAGGTCACACTGGCACAGGAAATCCATAGCATCAAGACCTTTGGCAGGATTAACAGACTGGCTGGACTAATTTCGTCATTAGAAGAAATGGACTACAAATCAGCATCTCGAGTTAGTTCTGGAAATGAGACTTTAACATTAAGTGCCATCCAACAAGTTGGAATAAGAAGAAGTTGCCGAATCAGACAAAAGAAGATCCCAACGTCAAAACAGAAGACCGAAGAAAATGGACAGACTCAAAATGAACCAAGATATTATGAGGAGGGCCCAACCCCCTTGAATCGAAGGAAGTTCTATATAAAATCCTTAAGAGGCAGTGCAAGTTCAAAGAACTAGTGACTTGCAAAGTTGAATGGGTAATTGGTGGACACTAATTAGCGATTGTGAGGACGTTGACGTTCATGTGAAACGGATTGATAGTGTGGAATTAAGTGTGGTTCTATCAGGAATTGACTATGTATGGACGTGAAGTGAATAATGGAAATTTGGGAACTGGTATAGTGTGACCTTTGATATGGTGAGAATCATTAAGAAGAATGAAGATGATGACCACAACTTTATGGAATGAAGAAGAAGCCCTTGGAACTTCCTTCTCTTCTGGAAGTCCTCCATTTCATTTGATTCCTTTATGAGGCTTAAGGTCTAAGGACTTATAATTTGGTATGTTCTAATTATTAAATATATATAAAATTTCTCTTTCATTACTTATTTTTAATGAAGAAGATAGCCTAAATTCCTTGAAAGCAAAATAAGAAGAAGCCTTTGGAACATCCTACTTCTGGAAGACCAGATAGTACTTGCAACTCCTGTTCCTTGGGAGGCATAAGGTCTTAGGACCTACACTGGCTGACAAAAAAAGTTAAGCACCCAGAAGGAGTGGTTGGACGTGAATGAAACTACATATGCTGAAGGTCCATGTACCTTTATTGAACTGATTACAATATAGGATGCAAGAGTCAAGGCCGTTGGCAGTTACAGGTGGAATGGTGGCTCAAGGTCAGTAGGGTGTTGCACCCCCTCTGGCCAAAATGCACGCCCTTATGCGGTTTGGAATAGTGTCAAACAGCCTTTGGATCCTCTCCTGAGGCACGTTCGTCCACGGGTGTTGCAGCTGTCCTCCAGATCCGGGGATCGTGCTGGCCACGGGAGGACCTCAACATGCTCTAGGCAGTCCATAGACACATGGGCTGTATGTGGGCGTGCATTATCTTGTTGGAACACTGTCCCAGGGTGCTGTGCCATAAGGGGTAGGATGTGTGGACGCAGAATGTCTGTGACATATTGCTGTGCTGTCAAAGTCTGCCAAAGCACTATTAGAGGTGACCTGAACGCATATCCAATGGCTCCTCACACCATGATGCCAGGGGTCACATCTGTGTGTCTCTCCACAATGTAGGCAAGATGTGCCCTCTGCCCTCGATGCCGCCACACCCGCACACGATGGTCATCGGAGGTCATGGAGAAGTGGGACTCATCACTGAACATGATGCGATGCCATTCGTCCTATGTCCATGCCTCCCGATCACTGCACCACACCAATGCCAGGCATCGGTGTTGTTGTGTCAATGGCAACCGGCACATGGGGCGGTAGGACCCGAATCCGGCGGATGCGAGTTGTCAAGACACTGTGCGGGAACTCACAGGATGTTGTAGAGTGTCCAGTACATGTTCTTGGATGACGGGTGCCGAAGTTGTGGGATCCCACACTGCTTGGAGCACCATATGACGGTCCTCCCTCGGGGTGGTGTTTCTTGGTCGACCTGAACCTGCACGACGTGCATGGGTGCCCTCATGTACCCGTTGATTCCAACATCGGGCCACTGTGACATCTGAATGGCCCACATGCCTGGAAATTGTCCGATACGAGCAACCTGCCTCATGCAGTCCCACAATGCAGCCTCTGTCAAATGCTGTCAATTGCTGGATCGGCTGTCTAATGCGTCTGCGAGGCATCACCGGTGTTTCGTTTCCCTCTCTGAACTTCGTGCTGCACTGTCTGACTCACAGCAGGTGACTGGTCCCACCTTATCAGCAACAGGAGGTGATGTCACAAATGCCCTCTGGTGGGTGTTCTACACATTACAGATCCTTGTACATCTAATCATTTACTTACACATCAATGGTATGCATGTATACCGAAATGGGGTAATCTTCGACCACTCCTTCTGGGTGCTTCACTTTTTTTGTCAGCCAGTGTATATTACTCAATACACTTACTAGATAATATCATATATTCCAAGTTAGTATTTTATTATATTTATCATTATAAATTTCCGTATGACTTTCAAGTTGAATATCAGCACCAAACAAATCCTTAACAAATACAAGTCAATTTAGAAATTTTGGAAACACTGGTCGAACATATATATGATTTTGTTTGTTATATTTTATATTCATATTCTGTATATACTTTTCTTTTATTATATTTATTACTCAAGTACAATAATCTTAGAAGACACAAACATATATATATACACACACCTTGGTTTTATTAATAGGCACCAAGGTCAGAAACTTCTCCCTACAAATACTCAAATCCTCTTCCATATTCCAATCCTAAACGGGACACTATAGCTCTTGGCAAGGTAACAGCTATGATAAGCAATCTACACAAGTATACCAAGGGTATAGGGTTGCGTAGTGTGATTGGCGAGAGGAGGATGGAGGATCGTCCCTCAGTGTCCCAATCCTATATAAGAGATTGTAAAATTGGGGCACTGTGATCGAAGCTCTAAAAAGCTCTGCTGGTATTCAACCATTGGGAGGGAGTTAGAGATATGTCAGTCAAAGATTAAGGGAATTCCTGTGTGGGCCTTCCATGAACTTTTAACCTTGCATTGGTCATGCACGGTCTCTCGTTCTGGATGTGTGATTTTAACGTCATTATTTATCAATGATTGTTTTGTCAACACCTTCCCTCTGTCTAGCCGAGTTTCTAACCTTACTCTCTTACACCACGATTTTGGTTTCAGTGTTATTAAGATATTCGAGCTGCTAGTGAGTGAGGGTTCGTTGAAGTTCATTGCTATCCGAATCCATGTGCGGCTATAGGCATACCTACTTTTTACGAAAATCCGATATGCCGTTCCATTCCCAATTAATGAAGAGTACCTTTTTATAATTTTCTAGAATCTCAATTGTTCAAAGAAAAGAGCTAATCGTAATGATTGAATATTTGGCATTTTAGGCCATTCATTTGGCAATTTTAATAACCCAGTCTCTTAGACCGTGCGCGACCATCAATGTAACTTTTCTCATGAGACGCACGAAGGGTTAATAATTGTCTGCAAATTTACCTAAGTCACACTATATATTTTGAACTCACATTTAGAAGTATTTCATTACCAATTTCTGGTTTGAAAACCCAGTTACGCTAACAAATACAATATTTTTGCCTGTACTAACATGCAGGCCAATGTGTCAAAATGGTATAGATTCCCTTGCTAAGTAATTCCATAGCTACTAAATTATAGTAACATTGCAATGGTTTTTGTGTTTGTTTTCTTTGTATCATAAATAGTTTCATTGCACTTATTCTCATAACATGCTATCGGTAATGTATAAAACTGGTAGTAAAGATGAAGACGTTACCAAATAACATAAATTAATTGTTTATTAAAAAAATCTCATACAACAATTTTGTTTATCAGGAAACTGGCTGCACGCACATTATTTGTCCCAGACTTTGCACCTACCAAGACAGGTTTTGTATACAGTAACAGAAATAGACAAAATTAACTTGAAGATAGAAGTTTTCTTCTGTAAAAATGAAGAAATCCGTTTTGACTAATTGAAAGTGTTACCGTAAAGAAAAACAAAGAATTTTATATGAACCTAGAGCGCCAATATTTTAAAACAATGGGTGGGCTCAACACGAGCAACTAAAAAACACCATACCTAACCTACTGACATATGTATCTAATAGAATAAATAAACAAATTCTAACCTAACCTATTCACTTGTTTACTTCTGCTATTGGATGCACACATGAGTAGGTTAGGCAGGTTAGGTTTGGTACTTTTAAGCATATAAATGCAAGTTCCTGTAGCTGGCATTAGCTGCTCTTGGCTCAAACACTTTGAGTCACATACAAGTTCACCAAACATTTCATAAATTCTCCCTTCCACGTATAATGATATTAATGCACACCAACAATGCATCCTTACTTTTTTAATATTTGTTATTTACTTATTTCAACACAACGAATTACTAGGGGTGAGCGGGACCGGAATCGGGTAAAAATTACCGATCCCGACTTCAGAAAATGACTTTTCGGGATCCCGAGAAGTTGGGAAATAGCGAACGGTCATTTTAAAAATTTGTTAATTTTCGAAGTTTTCTGCATTGCAAGTGTCTTGAATTTATCGGAAATTATTTCTTTATTCCAGAAATGCAAAAACAATCCAGAAATGCAAAAACAATCACTTAAGTTGAAAATGACGTGTAGAATTCGAGATTTCCAGAGCTTCGGGAAATTTCGAAATTTCCCGAAGATTTCTGTCCCGAATGTCGGGATTAAAAAAAATTCCAGTCCCGAGCAAAAAAATTCTGTCCCATCCCACACACTCCTACAAATTACGATAACAGTGGCGGCGATTAGGAAGTGCAGTTGCCCCAATTTTTTGCTGTTTTTCCTTCATCAGACTTCGCATCCAATCGCCGTTTAGCAAATGTTGTAGTGTGGGATCCATGAGTGTTACCGTGCAAATTGCCTATGACTATTTTCATTAATTTTTCTCTTACATCCTATGTGTTTTAAAGCAACGGATTTTTATGTATGCTGGTGCAGAAGTTGTCAACAGCTTGTTTTGAGTTTTCTTTTTAATTCTTGAAGCTCTTATTGGGTCAAATGAAGTGCACGAACATGGTGATGGACAATTTCTAGTCGTTGGTTGTTCACGTTTCACGAATTTTGTAATTCATTGTGAAGTGGACACAAGACTATCTAAAAAAAAGTACATTTGAAATTAAAATGTTTTACGTTCGCAAATATCAGATATTATGAAAAGTATCACTATAATTTACATATATTTGCAACCTCAACATAATTATTTACTCCTTGTGTAAGACAAAATGGGGCTGACATCTTCAAAAATTACGCTTTCCATGTGGCGGCGTGTGCGAAACTCGTATGTGTCTTCATGTTCTCAGAAGTTCGTGCCTTCTATGAAATTACGATGAAGCTTTCTGAATGCCGTAGTGGTTTGGAGGTTGCAGAATATTTTCAGAGAGATGCAAGATATTTTCTTCATGATATGCAAACAGAAGAAATAATCCCCCGAATGAAGAAATGCATCACTTGCCGGACGCGACGTGTTGAGAGGCTAATGGTTTTACGTATACGGAATAGAATTCATCAATGCGAGAAGTATGTGTGGAAATGTACCCGTTGTAAGGCTGCACTTTCATTTAAAATAGGGACATTCTTTGAAAGAATGCACCTTCGAGTAGAAATGATATTCTTGTTAATGTTTGAGTGGGCGTGTGGAACTACGATACAAACATCATCTGATTTTCTTGGTGTTCCATCAAAGTCCGTTCTCAAAATGTTCAGATATTTCCGTTCTGTTTGCTCATGGAAAATGCTCAGATCTCCCAATGATTTTTATCTTGGAGGTACTGGATGTGTGGTGCAGGTTGACGTGAAAAAAAATGTTAATGTGGAAAGGGAAGGTCATGTATGTGCTATGTTTGACTGTTTTTCCAACAGAGGTATCATATTATTTGTTGGTGATCGATCACCAAATACTTTGATTCCAATAATCCAGCAACATGTTCTTCCTGGATCAGAAATATGGACAAATGAATCACCGTCTTATGGCTATCTTTCTTACCTTGGAGGTGTCTCACCGTATATTCATAGGATTGTAAAGAATAGGTCACATGTTCGAGATCCTATTACAGGAGCCAGTGCAAATAGAGCGGAAGGTTATTGGTGTTTAACCCGGCGGTTTCTTAGCAGAAGAGGAGTGCTAGGATCCAAACACATTGAAGAATATGTGGATGAATATATGTGGAGACAGGTGTATGGAAAAACTACAATTGATGCTTACAAGAATCTTTTCCAGCAGACTTTGGAGAGATATCAGAATCCATAGAATTATCTTGACTTACAACTTACGAATTTAAAGTGGTGGGCAGTTGAAAATGTGTTTTGGGTGCTATAAAAATGTGAGGTAAGTAAAAATAGTGCAAGGAAGATTTTCGCACGTCATCTTGTAAAACTACCACGTGGTTGCTACACTGACAGGGGGTTGCATGATCGAACACGGAACATTTGATTCACGTAGTCGACGGTAATGGCGGCACGAGCTATCGTACAACGGAGATGCATGAATGACGAAAAATACCTTACTTACAGGCCAAATACGTTGCACGATTCGAAAAAACAATTTCCCCAGCTTCAGAAAGTTCTCAAGAACGCAATTCCGTAAGTACTTTCTCGTCTTTTCTCCTGTAAATTTTAAGAAATCCGTCTCCGGCTTATACTATCGTTACCATTTTTTTTATAATCGTGCTATGTATTTTGCCTGTAAATAAGGTATTTTTCGTCAATCATGCATCTCCGTTGTGCGATAGCTCGTGCCGCCATTACCGTCGACTACGTGAATCAAATGTTCCGTGCGTTTGGTTATGTAACCCCCTCACAGTGTAGCAACCACGCGGAAGTTTGACAAGATGACGTGTGAGCGGGTTTTTTTTTCCCAATAAAAGGTAAGACTCTAGTTTACGTCCTTTTCCTAAGGAATACGTGTCATATATCGTTGGAAAGCTTATTTTATAAGGAATTCAACAACGTAAATCCCAAAGCGAGCAAAAATTTCCTGAAGGAGTAAATCGAGAAAAACCGATGTTGTCTGGATATGCGCAATTGAACGTACTGAGGTATTTTTTACATGATGAAGCACATATTTAGGGGTGAAATGAGTGCTAATGGAACCTAACCTAACAGGCCTAACCTAACCTCGTAGGCATACCTCGATCCCGTGAATGAATAGTGGGGCTATAGTGAACAGAAAGTGTAAAAAGAAAAATGTACTTACCCGCACCACGATCGCGCACCGCGAACGCAAAGAAGCAATCACCATGCAGATAAGGACGTAAAGTAGAGTCTAGCCTCAATTTTCGCTTAAAAACATTTTGTGAATAGTTTGTGCGGCATTTATCGGTTCATAAGTTTGGAAACACTGCACATCAGCTGACAATACTGCATATCAGCTGACGATAGACAACGTAAGTCAAGATTTGCCCGCCGAATTAGCAACGACCAATAAATGATTACAATGTTAAAAGTAACATGTTTTTCATGGAAAAAAAGTTATGGCCAGCTTGAAAAATCTTCCGCTATGCAAATGAGGTAAGTAGCAATGATTTTTATTTGAAAACAACCGAGTTTTATTTATGTGTCTCCGGCTTATACTACTGTTACCAAAAAAATATATCCGGCTTCAGAAAGTCCTCAAGAACACAATTTCGTAAGTACTTTCTCGTCTTTTCTCCTGTAAATTTTAAGAAATCCGTCTCCGACTTATACTACTGTGACCAATGTTTTTGGTAAATGTCTGTTATATCGGAGACACATTTCTTCATTTTTACAGAAGAAACTACTTACGGAAATGAGTTTGTGTAGCATTTTGAAAGTTCGTGGAGGTATTTTCTCATCGCAGAATGCTGCACAACAAGAAATAAGCACTTTTGATATAATAAACTTGCATTTTGTGCAAAGTGACAACATTATGCCATTGTTTTCATTAAGTTCCTGCAGATGGTGCGAGCATCAAAAGTCATGCGCGCTCGCCAATGTTTCCAAACGTGCCTTTTTTAAGAGATTTTTTTTAACTATGATTACCTAACCTAACCTTGCCCAAAATGGTCCGTGGGGCTATCGTGAATTGTTTATACAGTTATATGTCAATGGTTTTTGGATCTATCCGTCAATGGTTTGTGATGACATAATGAACACAAAAGTAGATATTTTTTGATTAAGAAGGTTGGAAATACTGCATACCCAATCGACAAAATACAAGCACGACGCACGATGATCCACAGCTGTGCATGCCATATTGTATGTTCCGCAACGGAAGAAAGGAACCAAAAGAATTACTCGTAATGTGACAAATCTGAGTTATTTTTGTGTAAAATGCATAATGGCACCTTCAACTATGTTCCGCAATACACAATTGGTAAGTAGGAACCATCCGAAAAACAAAATATCAGATTTTAATGTGTGTCCGATATAACAGACATTTACAATCTTTTCCATAGATACTTGTGTTCAACATTGTACAATTTGTTACGTGCCCACATATTCATATGAGTCATGGTTCCAGTTGTGTAATGACTTGTATAAGTTCTTCAATATAAAATGGGCGTTAAAAAATTAACTTAAAAACTGTCCTTATGTATGCGAGTATGTTGTTACTATGGTATATTTTCCGTATCCGAAAAACAGGTTTCTTAAAATTTACAGGAGAAATTACTTACCGAATGCAGTTTCTTTAGACTTGTGGAATTTCGGGAAGTGTTTTCTCGCATCGTTCATTGAATTTTGCCGGTAAATCATATATTTTTCGATAAATGTGTGACCGATACACGAAAGCTCTTGCATCCATTTACTTCCAGGTGGATGTAGCCTGTGTGTGATGATGTAATCTGGGTCAGTGTTTCCAAACACACGTTTAAGTTACTGGTCACACATTTCAATACGTATGTTCATTTGAACGTGCTGAACATATTTAAAATGTGTGCAGGATGCGTGGTACAGTTGAAAGGCATTGAAGATGTAGTAGATTTTGTAGTAGAGCATGGTAATGCATGTTTTGTGATGATGTATCATGATTGATTGTGAGTTTGCATTTCTAACATGCCTTTAACAGGGACTATTTTCGTTTGAAATTTTTGGGTCCAAAGTAAGCCTGGAGTAATTGGCCTACCAGCTGATACTGTGGCCTCATCTGCACTCCGGCTACCTGACTTTCTCTATAGAGTCCATGTTAAAGGCAAGTTAGAAATTGGCCGGAGTCACCTGGCCCCAAATGAGCCCAAAACTTCAACTGCACATTCACTATTAGGAGACCAAAATTAGTAAGTATAACGAATTTCACATTGCGACATTCCTCTTCGCCGGTAATAATGAGCAATTGTGTTGATCGCGGACCAATTAATTTTGCTTATCTTGCACTTTCTATGCGTGGTGGGGTGGAAACATTGCATAACGACTACAGTGGTGAAACTGTGACTGCCATTTCACGTGTTACAGAAGGGAAGAATCAATGAAGAAAACTTACTTGATATGTCGCAAAAAGGGTTATTTCTGTGAAATAAGCAAAATGCCACCTTCAATAATGTTTCTCTGTGCAGAATATGTAAGCACGAATATTGAAATTCACACAACTAGCTAGTTTCAGCCATTTTCTGGATACGGAAAATTTACCGTACAGTTTTTAACGTTAACTTTTTTTAGTCCTTTTTATATATTCTGGAGTTGTGAGTAATACGCACCAAAGCTACAAAATGCTAAGTTCTTCAATATTCGCTGCCAGGAAAGCTTCAAGAATTATTTCTACAGGAGTGTAAGAAAGGCATGGAGAATACTGTAAATTATTGTGGGAATAAGTTTACCGTTCAGAGAAACTAAGTAGCAAAAATTAAAGGGTACCTATATCCTATCTGCCGAAAATGTCTCACTAGTTTATTTCGTCACTTTTTACATTGGTACTTACCTATTGTGCATTGGGAAACATTCTGTTAGGTGTTACTTTGCTCTTTTCATGAAAATAACTTCAATTTCTGACATTAACAGTTAATGTTGTTCTTCGTTTTTTCGCTTCCGTAACACCATATGGTAGCGCACTTCGCTGCACAGCTTGACTTGCGTAGTGGATATGCATTGTTTCCAACCTTACTAACCGAAAAATGCCCCACACACCATTCACGCACAGCCCCAAAAATCATTCCCGCATAGCCCCGAAAACCATTCACGATAAGGTTAGGTTCAGTTAGGTTAGGCAAACATAGTTAAAATTTGGGGTTATAACTGGAAAATACCCCACACACCATTCACGAATAGCCCCAAACATCATTTCCACATAGCCCCCAAAACCATTCACGGTTAGGTTTGGTTCGGTTAGACATACATAAACTGCTCGCCATTAAAAATGCAACACCCAGAAGGAGTAATCGGAATCGGACGAAATGTGCACAGTGTGTAGAGGAGAGGTGCAGAAGGAAATGATTAGGTGTTCAAGGCCGTCATGCATCATGTGCGCCTGCCACGCCATCTGGTAAGTGGTACCTGTAGCAGGTCAGATAGGTGCAGAAGAGCAGTGAAAGTGCATGGTCGTGAGTGTAGTGTGTTAAAATCGGTCAGCAATGCCACGTCGTCGAATACGGCAGCGATTCCAGTAGGTTTCCCAGTTCGATTGCGGCCGAATTGTTGCATACCGTGAATGCGGATTATCCTACCATGAGATCGGTGCCCCTGTAGGACGGAATGCATCCACAGTGATCCGTGTATGGAACCAGTGGGTCCAGGAAGGCACTGTAGAGTGACGTAGAGGTTCACAACGTCCGCGTCGGACGATGGAACGAGAGGACAGACATCTGATACGCATGGCCCTTACAGACAGAACGGCCACGTCAACGAGGATTGTGCATGAAGTACGGGATGTTTTACAACGTCCAATGTCCCCACGAACCGTGCTTTGTCGTTTGGCGAACCGGGAAATTTTTTCCCGGTACCCACTGTTGCGGATTCCTGACGCTAGAGCATAGGCGTTTGCGTCTGAGATGGTGCCAAGACCGTCGTGCATGGATGGCGGAGTGGAATGCTGTAGTGTTCTCTGATGAATCCCGCTTCTGTATACAACATCATGATGAACGTACACGCGTGTGGCGGCACCGTGGCACTAGGCTTCATGACGCCTGCATCATGCATCATCACACAGGGCCTTCATTGGGTATCATTTAATGGGGTGCCATCGCCATAGGTGTTCGTTCGCGTCTCGTACGCATTCAAGGGACATTGAACAGCCAACGGTACATCACACACGTTCTCACCCCTGTTGCTGTCCCATTAATCCATGCACTGCATAATGCCACTTTTCAACAGGATAACGCGTGCCCCCATGTTGCAAGGAATGTCCTCGCATTTATGGAAGCTAACCACGTGCCCCTGCTTCCTTGGCCAGCACGTTCGCCGGATATGTCGCCAATTGAACATGTCTGGTCCATGGTGGGTCGCCGGCTGGTCCAACTCAGGTTTCCGGCACGTAATGGTGAAGACCTCTGACACCGTGTGGAAGCTGCTTGGGACGCCATACCGCAAGCAGACATCGATAGACTCATTCTGTCCATGCCTCGCCGTGTTGCAGCAGTTATTGCCGCCCGTGGAGGCTGTACACACTACTAGCTCCTTGGGGTTATGCAACCATGTTCTACGTGTCACATGTCACACCACCGAGCTCTAACTGTAATCATTTTCTTATCTTATTATGAACTACATATTTGCCAAGTTTCGTGTTTCCATCTCATTTCCTTCTGGGTGTTGCAATTTTAATGGCGAGCAGTGTATATATAATAGTTTTAAAACATATCATATTTTAAATATTAAATTTAATGTTTTAAATATTTTTTTTAACAAATATTTGTTAAAAACTTGCCCTTCTTCCCAAAAAAAGTGAGGCCCCCAAGTTACGCCCCTTTACAAATGAATATAATTTACATTCCAATATTCCTGTGTCCATGTGGTCTCACCTAGTGTATAGTATGTATTTGTTTATACATGTCAAAAACTATGATCCCATTGCGATCCCATAACAAAACTTTTAAGACTTGATGTCGAAATATGTATGTTTGTATGTGCATTCTTAAAATTTTCAAAATATAGGTTTTTGAAAAATTCGATTTTCAAAAGAAGTTTGAATGGCCTTGATATGAAAAAAAATAATTGAAAAGTAGTCATGTGATATATCTAATTAAAGATCATAGCAAAAGCAACAATTTGGTTCTTATCCCAACCTTCTACGCCAATTCTTGCTTGATTTATAAGTTTTTGCGATTGCATGTATGCTGAAAATTGTGTGTTTTTTTTTTTTTTTTTTTCATATTTTCAGAGGTTCTAAATGGAGAACTACAACAGATACAAATCTGAAATTTTGTAGTTTTTTCCTACCTTAGGTGGTACTTCATAACAACTAAGTACGATGGTCACGTTCAAAATTGACCCAAATTTGGTTCACTGGACATGGAATGACACTTCCACATATTTGTGGCTCTTATGTGAAATTTAAATTTTCAACAAACCTCACTGTTAGTGTGAGAGTTTACTTATTCCACACATGAAACAGAAGTTCTTATGTTCTCTTCACAGGGATCTCTGGGACCACAAGGCACCAAAGGCAGCGATGGTCCTTCTGGTTTGCCTGGATTGGAAGGTCCACCTGGCCCCAAGGGATCTGAAGGTCCTGCAGGGGCGAAGGGTGAACAGGGACAGCCTGGCCCTCCAGGTGCACCAGGCCCACCTGGAGAACTTCCTCTTTTGCCTCCAGAGTTGCTTTTCCAGAGGGATAGTGCATTTTCAACAAAAAGAAAACGAGATGTTCCGTAAGTACGTGTGTTGTGCATTTGCAAACTTTGCAATCTGATTCCATGTATTTGTAACTTGTTGTAATTGCTACAACAGTAAAACTAGTGTTTTAAATAATTAAAAAATAATATGAAGTATATTCTCATTGTGATTCTAGAGCACATGCTATTGAAATCGATTATCGAAAAGAAGCATCAAGGTACAGAATGCTATTTATTTCTATTCTGTGGTGAAGAGAAAGCGACAGGGAAAGTGTAACACATGTCTGTGATTTGCGAGACAGTACAGAGGGAGCGGTGGAACATTCTTGTTTGTATTTAATTAATCACAATTATACAACAAAGAAAGATATATTTCTACAGCAGTGAGTAATGTGATAATAAAATATATTCTACAACCAATCGTAAAACATAATATTTTGTGTTATATTAAATTGAATTTTAGATAAACACAATGAAAAACCACTATCCGTACACATATATGTGGAAATGATATTTTTATAAAATTATTTTGTTGTGTTCACATTGTTTTTCTGTTGTCTTGGGTTACATTTAGACTATTAATACTGAGAAAATACATCAATATCACACTTCTTTCCAGTTTCTAATATGTCCCATCTTCCTTTGGAAAGGAAATTATCATCTTTATTACAGCTAATCGCTAGTCTATTTATTTCTTTTCGGGCCGTACACACTGGACACTGCCACGTTTTGGTAAAATGTGAACTTGTCCAATTTTTCTTTGGTGTACATGTGCAGTTTCAGACCATTCAAGATTTCCAATAGCAGCGCTGTTCAATGACTCAATTGTCCATTTTAAGTGTTCAATTCAACAGCTTTTCGTGATTCATTTGATCCGTGTACAAACAGCTTATGAAATTCTATATAGATACCTTCAAGATCTCCAGTAGGAACGTTGTTCAAAGACTTGTTTGTGATTAATTTGATTATGTGCAAACAGCTTAAGAAATTCTTTACAGACACCTTGCATTGTATTTGGTATAAGCCTTTTATCATCAATATGAAGTTTGTTGTCTTTATATTTAGTTTAAAATAACTTATTATAAGTATGGATGCCAACTTTCAAACCTTGTTATACAGGTTGAGTGTATAAGTTTGTAACTGGCATAGTTTGTCCAATTTTCCAAACTTTTAGCTTGTTACAAAATTATGGACTTAACTCTGTATATGCTGAGACCATTCATATTATCACACCTTATTTTATATTTCTGTTTTGACCTCACCGAATATGCAGTGGTAACACCGTCCCCTTGTGATCAATAAGTCCTGGGTTTGATACCTGATGGGAGCACATAGTAGTTCATATTAGACTAGACTGTAGATCCAGTCTCGATTAGCCTCTCTCTGCATAAAGTGGACCTAAAAACAAACTCAAATTCAACATATATTCCTGTTTTCTTTTTGTCGTAGTACAAACAGCAGAACATCATACTATAAGTAGCATATTATCAAACTGAATATAATTGTCCGTTACTATACACACAAGAACCTACGAAAAATTGGATGTACCATATGAGGTTTTACCAATATAGTATCTGAATGAGACATTCACTTCTTTATCTCATAAAAAGAAACTGCACATTTAAAAACTTAACACAATTAAATTGCCCTTCCACATTCGTCAATTGTTACTGACATGTTTTGCCATTTCACTCTTTCCACTGTAGCAATAGCACCGGGCCTATTTGCAGAACCATTCCCCACCCTCATGTGCCAACATTGTCTACAAATAAGATGAGGCATGGCTAATTTCCATGAATAACAGTTTTTTCTACGTTTGTCTCCTAATTACTGATACCTGAGCATGGCCTTATAGCCTGATCCATGCTGAACAAACCATTCATACTTTCTGAGATATTATATTTTATTGAGAGCAGCACATAATTGGGAATTATATGCTTAAAAGAGCCCCAATATTTATGCAATTCCACGTAAAACAAAATTGGCATCCAACAGTTAAAAACAAAAATGCAGAACAGATCTCTGTACTTTCACCAAATCATAGGTTCTGTTTATGTTCTAGTCCTGAAGACATTCTGCTGGTAGAGGATCCTATTGTCTTACCCACAGTGGAAACCAAGGAGACACCAAAGGAAGGGAAGGAAGATATGAACACAAAACTGCTGGATATGTACACATCAATTTATTCCATGAGGCAAGACTTGGAACGGATAAGAAAGCCCTTAGGAACCAGAGATAATCCTGTCAGAACATGCAAGGATCTGTATTATGGGCATCCTCAGTTTAAAGATGGTAAAATATTTGCAATAATATGTTAATATGTAGTGTGATAGTTATAACTTGGCATAGTATTGCATGATAGAAATGACAACTTTACAGTCTTCCCATGCCATTTTTTTCAGGTTTTATTCTAAAATTATCACATTTCTTTGTCTCGTATGATAATTATAATACAATGGAACCTCAATTTTCCATTTTTCACGGGACCAAGCTGAAAAAATGCTGGAAAGTGTAAAATCGAGGAAAATTTTATAAGATTTTGTAATGTTGGGACATCAAGATTAAATGTATAATGCAGAAAAATGTAAAATCTGGGAACATAATATTGGGGTTTCGCTGTATCAATCAATTTTTGTTAAAAGAAGTTCAATTGTGCTGTGGAATTTACCAGCATTTTGACATTTTCCAGTACCTTAAAGAGTGACTAGATGTTGGATTGGTAATTGTGATCAAATTTGAACTCTAGTTCTTTCCAAAAGAGAAGTGTGGTAAGGATTTTGTCAATGCTTTCTAGCTCAAGGAACACCGGTACCTCATCTCCCTTTCTGATGCTTATCTCCAATTCATATTCAGGAAAAGTTCGGGAATATTTGCAAAATGTCTTAAAAACTAGGAAAGTGAGAGAACAGTAAATCATTGTGGCATATGCAAAACATTTTTTGTGCATTTGTGAGTGACCTTTTCATACAGCGTGTATTTACCTACATGTCTAACAGGGAATGATGATACTCCTCTGACCACAGCCATTATTTTACGTTTCAAGATTACTTTTGGTTGCTTTATTGTTAATTTTACATGGTCACAAACAGCCGTGAACACAATTAACCTCTATTGATAAAAAATAAAAAAACTTGAGCAAATTAGTGTTATGTGTATGAAAATATATAATGTGCTTTGTAGGAGTACCTAGAAAAAATTCTTGACCAGATATTTCATTTGATACATTTTTTTTTGTTATTAATCAGTTTTGTTTATATATTTTTCAGCTAAGGTAGTCCGAAAATTACCTGTAAAAGCGAGAAAAAAGTTTCTGACAAAATGAGCGAGTTGAAGTATAACATATACCTTGTGTCAACATGTTAATTAATAAGTACTGCTCTTCCAAGATATGAAAAATCCTTTAGCACTGTTGTTGAATTTCCAGCCCATTGGGAGTGCAGGTGATGCAGTCAGCTGCTTGCCATGTGTGGTGTTCTTCAGCACATCAATGTTATATCATGAAGGCAAAACCCGTACACAGAAACCTAGTATTTAACATTAACAATGAAGGAAGGGAGGACAAGATCTGGGCACTCAGACATAATCGAAGGGAACATTTTCATCTGAAATGACTGAAAGAGGAGTAAACAAATGACTGTCCACTTTTGTTTGCAAGTTGGCCTCAGTGTTTCTCTTCTTGGTTCAACTGTAATATAAATTAATTCTATGTTTACTGTATTGTTTTTCTGGCACATATTAATTTTTGGTACAGTGTTTCAACTATTTCAGTCTTCATGAAGTGAGTTCAGAAGGTTGATTGGTGTAATGTTTGGCTGGAACCGGTCATTCTTGGGAACTCACCTGATGAAGAGCAGGATACCAATGTATTGTTATTGGCTGACACTTTCCAGTTTTTGTATCTTTCAGAGTCCAAAGAAATGACACTCAACACTTTCAAAAAATCTAATTATCCTCAAAATTTTCATTTATTTTGCACCAGTATCGTGTAAAAAAATGGATTAAATCGGTGCGGGGGGGGGGGGGGATATTGCTCAGCTAGCAAAATTTTTGCAAACCATCGATCAATAATGTGAACAGATAGAGTTGTTTCAATGTTCAGGCATCAGTATCCGTGGAGAATCTCTACGACTATTGGTTTCAGCTCAGCTCCAATGAAGATTGAAACAGTAATAAAAATTAATATGCCAGAAAAAATAATAAAGTGGAGAACTCAATTATATTACTTATTCATGGAAATGAGTGTGTACTACGAATGTTTCATATGAATGCATAATGTGTGTTCTTCAAGGTATGAGAGTTCACTGTGGTGGGTACTTCATATCACAACATATAGAGTGGATTTCCTAATGTTTCTCTTCATAATTTCTTCTTCCTTAGGCTGGTACTGGATCGATCCAAATCTTGGAATGCCAGATGATGCTGTGTATGTTTTCTGCAACATGACAGGATTTGGTGAAACCTGTGTATTCCCTGACTTACATTCCAGTAAGATGCCAAACATTCCTTGGAGGAAAGAAGCAACCAATGGTGACTGGTACAGCAATTTGCGTGGAGGTTTCAGAGTAAGTTATATCAACTTCCTTCATTCTTGACTGCCACCCTTGTTTCAAATGTTATTGATAAGTTTCTAAAATCATTATTACTTATCAGCCATTCTAAATTCCCTAAAAACTTAAAATATTGAATGTGAACCCAAAATTTTTATCTAACTAATCTTGAAGTTTGTAGCTGTATAACATGACATGGAATTTACATATTGTTGTTCTCTTGACACAGCAGTAACAAGAGAGAAATATGAATATTGTAATAAGAACTTTTGAATCACCCAAGTATTTTTGCTTTGACATTCATATGTTTCACATATATGAGGACCATTTTTCTTGTAGTGGCAACACTGTTGGTATACACTTGTCAGTTTTCGCTGGGACAAAAGACGATAGGGTCTTCTTTAGTCTTTTACTGCGGATCGTGTGTAGGTGTTCGTTGCTGAATAGTACTGTTGTTTGTAGTTAGAAGATGTTAATGTGAAGTGTGTATAACCACCCTGAACAATGTTCATGCATGAAGAGCAGCGAATATTCATCAAATTCCAGATTGCACGTGGAAGGAATGCACGGCAAATTCACAAGGGCTGACGCGAGGCATGTAGGGACCATGCTTTACCATATCGTAAAGGCATTTGAAAGTGGTCGTGAATCAGCCGCGAAATAACATGGTGGCTGGCATCCTTGCATGGAAACAGATCCTTGATGCACTTCGCAGATTACTGGAGAATGATCGGCGTACTTTTGTATGTATGTACAAGGTGTTGGAGCACCTATCTTATTCTCCTGACATGTCCCCCTGTGACTTTGATTTGTTTCCGAAGATAAAGGAACTGCAGAGGGCGAAACGCTTGCCAGACGTCCTGAGCAACATTTCGGCCACAGGGCAGTCTCTGTGCACGCTGGCACGAACGGGAGCTATCAAAAGCATCCCACGACTACCAGATGTTTGTAAATGTCTTCACGGAGCAGCAGGAGATTGCATTGAAGGATTGTAAATGATTTCTGGCATGTATCTTCTTTCATGTCTCTTTCTCATACATGTTGCCACTACAAGAAAAGTGTCCCTCGTATATTTGTCTGTTGGTGGATGAATTGCATAGGTTTAAGTATTTGTAGGAACGGTGTTTTTCTGCACTATGTAATCCACACGGTGCATATCAAAACTCAAACAAGTTTTATTGTTAATAAGGGGTTTGTGTCCAGGTATTAATAGAAGAGTGCAAATACCCTCACTACCAATTCAAGTAATACGATTGTTAAATAATTAATCAGCCAATCAATATATTCCACTCACCAACAACAATGTGTAAAGTTCATAAACTAGTAGTATTTGGTGTAACATTTTGATTTTGTTTCAGATAACATACGAAACCGTAGGAGTTGTCCAGATGACTTTCCTGCGTTTGTTAAGTCAAGATGCATACCAAAACTTCACATACACATGCATAAATTCTGCAGCATGGTATAATTTAAGATCATTCGACTATGATAATGCCATAAAGCTGCTGGGTGATAATGAGCAAGAGTTCAGTCACTTAGCTGTCAAGCCAAATGTTATTTTTGATGGATGTAAAGTAAGTAATAACATTTAGACTTGTAGCACAAAGATGGTTAAAATTCAGTTCTTATACATATTCATGTTAATTCTGTGTAATTTGCGACAAAACATAATATATTTACCTTTTGAATATGAAATTGTACACATCAATCAAATTCCAATCAAGGACAGGTATTTGGCAGCAATTTTTAAAGGAAATTACAAATTAACAAAAAAAGAACAAGTGACATGTAGAGACAAATAAGGAATGAACCTGCCCATATACATTGTCATGCTTAATGCTATAGAATAGGTGGAATGTCAAACATCAGCCTTCTATAAATGGTGTCGGAGAGTTACCGAAGTTGATAGGTGACTAAATTATATTTTTCCACAAGTTACATAGAATTATTGCATATTTGTGTAAGAAATGTAAGGAATAATAATTTGTGATGTTATATTAATAACTTACAACCTATTGCAGTGTTCTCTCTTGATAGTACAAGTGAAGTTTTCTAATTTTACTATTGTTTATAAAAAAAACCAATAGAATCAGGAAACTATTTAAGGAATTTTATAACTTATTTAACCTCCCCTGCGGCAACGGTGAAGAAAAGTAAAAAAAAAAAAAAAAAAGGTAAAGTGCTCCCCGTGCATAGCACCACACCATGAAGGCGTATAGGGGGTGGGGGGTAACGCCACACACTTTCTTGATCCGGTTGTGAGTGGGGGTGATGTTATCAGCATCACACCCCTGACTGCCTTTATCCCCCAGTGTTTCCCCCAGGTACCCATGTTATTCGATGCAGGGTGGGCGCCGGGCCGCTTCCAACGTTAGAAAAGTTCCCGGATTTGAACCGGCCTGGGATCGAACCCGGGACTTTTAGCATGGTAATCAGAAGCGTTACCGACTGAGCCACCGTGGCTTGGTGGTGAAGAAAAGTGCAACCTAAAAAATTCGTCTATATATAGATGCAACTGCAAGTTCGTGTCATCGTAAATAATGCAAAAAATAACTATAAAAAGACTTGCCGCAAAATGAAGCTAAGGAAAACAATATATATACATCGACTGCCGCATATAAAAATTCCATATTAAGTAAGGCACATTTAGGGTATGTGAGGGTAGGGCACCACACCCCCACTACATATTCTCGATCTCTGCTATTTTGGAGGTGCTGTGATGAGCATTATGCTCGGACTGCTTTTACCCTCTAGGGTTGAACCCAGGTATACATTGATTTGAGGCTGTGTGATCCCTAGATCCTCTTTATGCAGGAACTAGGCTGGTAAAATTCTGACCTCGGAACATCCACCCCAGGAATCGAAGCCTAGTCTTCCGCATTGCAGTCAGACACCCTACCAACTACAACATATTACAAAATATTTTTTTTTTCAGAAACTGACAAAGCATCAACAATGGATTTTTTTTATTGCCAATAGCCCACATAGACTAATAATAGCACAAAAAAGTGGTGTCTATAAAAATGACGTGCCACGTTACGAAAACTGTTAATTTTGAAATACCGTCTATATATAAACATTTTGCAAAAAATGCTCGATTTTAGAAAGTATATATATATAGAGCTCTGCCGCAGTTAATGGGTTAAAAACATTTGGCTTGTACATGGCATTTTGCTCATACCTAGATTTATGTGACAAAAAGTTTCATAAATGAATGTCTTCTGTTGTTATGATCTAATTTCCACATTTTATACCTATACTCCAGAGCTTGTTCTGCCAGATTTTATTTTCTTATAAATATCTTTTCACGTACTTTATATATTATTTCCATTTATGTTATATCTAGAGGCACATATTTTTGGTAAATAAAAAACAAAATTTCTGTACAAAAAACAGTCAATTTTTGGTTCAAAAGCGGTAAATAAAATAAAATTTCAGTGTTAAAGCGGTGAATAATCACATCAAAAGTGCTATATAATATGACATTTGG
This sequence comes from Lepisma saccharinum, assembly GCF_977018435.1. Lineage (NCBI taxonomy): Eukaryota > Metazoa > Arthropoda > Insecta > Zygentoma > Lepismatidae > Lepisma > Lepisma saccharinum. Next base: position 53,941,252 of record NC_139242.1, read on the forward strand.
TTTCAAAATTGTGAATATAATTCTAAATTTGATTTAAAAACAGCACTTATTACACAAAATAATCTTACCCCTTTTAATAACACATTTATGTAGTTACCAGAGTATTAAGTTTATTCCTGGATAAAACGGTCCATTTTTGCTTCTCAAATATTTACAGCAGAATTAATCAATTTTCCGTGAATTGCATAACTCAAAGGATACTTCAGACTTCAGTAAGTGTTGTGTTGGTATATAAACGGTAAATTTCGTGTTTAAGAGTATATTTTGCGTTTTGCAGTTCATTTCGCATTATTTCGTGACAAAACTGGGTAGAAAAATGCACCTCACACCTTTCAGAAACATGAAAAATGAATATTACAGCATGTTATATTTCGTAAAAAAAAAAAAAAAAAAAGTGCTCCCCTGTGCATAGCACCATGCCATGAAGGCGTATAGGGCTTGGGGGGGTAATGCCCCACACTTGGCTTGATCCGGTCATGAGTGGGGGTGACTTGATCAGCATCACGCCCCTGACCGCCTTTACCCCCCTGGGTTTCCCCCAGGTACCCATGTTATTCGACGCTGGGTGGGCGCCGGGGCCGCTTCCATCGTTGGAAAAGTTCCTGGATTTGAACCGGCCTGGGATCGAACCCGGGACCTTTAGCATGGTAGTCAGATGCGTTACCGACTGAGCCACCGCGTTTTCGTCAAAAACTAAATTTGCATGTCTCTAGTTATATCATTTCATGGGAATATGAAAGCATTTTTTTCTTCATTGTATGTATGCATTGCTTGCATTGACCAATTATTTCTCTTGCAGTTTACGGTTGTTACAAGCATAAAAACAGTTTTTTGTTGTGACATTTCAGGAGAATACACTCTTCTTTCATCAGACGTATATTTTTAGTTTGATTAAAGATACAGTTACAACAAAGGTTAATAATTTTGACAAGATCCATTGTATATATGATTCTTTTTTTAAAAAATTTTAACCGTTGTTATAACTGTATCTTTAATCAAACTAAAAATAAATGTCTGATGAAGGGAGTGTGTATTCTGAAATGCTACAACAGAAAACTGTTTTTATGCTTGTAACAACCATAGACCACAAGAGAAATAATTTTATGAAAGCATTGCATACAGGATTTAATTTCCAGTGTTCAAAATAGTGTTTGATAAATTGTGCCTGATTATTTTTGAATGTTATATTCCATCCTGGTTTTGTTTTATATATACACTTGCATAAATTCTGCAGTTCAAGTATTAATGTGCAGGCCTCCATGGCAGAGTGGTTAGCACATCATGCTATGATGCCAAGAGTCCCAGGTTTTAATACTGGCCTGGGCATGGATGTTCTAGGTGAGAGCCTCTTCATACTGTCATTACTCATTCCCATCTTCGTGATTATCCAAATTGGCGGAAGAGCGAAGTCAAGTAAACCAATCAATAGAGGCATGCAAATTTCGTTTTTGACGAAAACATGAAATAACATGCTGCAATGTTCATTTTTCATGTTTCTGAAAGGTCTGAGGTGCATTTTCCTACTCTGTTTTGTCACGAAATAATGCGAAATGAACTGCAAAATTTGTAATTGACTCTCAAACATGAACTTTACCGTTTATATACCGATGTGACACTTTTTGAAGTAGGAAGTATCCTGTGAGTTATGCAATTCACGGAAAATTGATTAATTCTGCTGTAAATATGTGAGAAGTAAAAATGGACCCCTTTACACAGGAATAAACTTAATACTCTGGTAACTACATGAATGTGCTATTAGAAGGGATAAGTTTATTTTGTGTAATAAGTACAGTTTTTAAATCAAATTTAGGATTATATTCACAATTTTAAAACCAAAATGTCATTTTATATGGCACTTTTGATGTGATTATGCACCGCTATATTCACCGAAATTTTATTTTATTTACCGCTTTTGAACCCAAAATCGACTTTGTTTTTGTACCGAAATTTTGCTTTTTTATTTACCAAAAATATGTGCCTCTACCAATCAATCAAAGTTCTCATGTGCGTTATTTTTTATTGCTTTTGTATATCTGTATTATTCATGACAAGAATGAGTAGCAAATTGACGAAAAAAAAGAAACATAATGAATTATCTGTGTCTTACCCAGATTTTGAACCAAGAACCCGCTACACACAAAGGGCTGGCTCATGTATAGAGTTGCAAAAAAACCAGCTTTTTTAATTGGCTTTTTCCAATAAAAAGTTGGATTTTTGGCCAGTTGCTGCTAACCAACTCTTTTGCAGTTTCAGTTGTGAGTTTAGAGGTTTGTAATGGTACACCAAATAATCTTACATGGTGTTGCATCCAAGACAGTTATTGGCTAAGTTTCTCTTTACATTTAATTTAAATTTTAATCCGTGGCTCAACATCCCTAGAAGGGCCTTGGCCTATCTCCCGACTACTGGTCTCCCTCCCACAATCCTAGAGGTGTGGAGATCATCAACCCGTAATGGGGTGACATGGAGAATAGGTATAAAATGTGGAAATTAGATCGTAACAGAAGAAGACATTCATTTATGGAACTTTTTGTCACATAAATCTAGGTATGAACAAAATGTCATGTACAAGCCAAATGTTTTTAACTCATTAACTGCGGCATTAACATCAAACCCCCAGCCATTATAGGACATGTAACAATAATCGAAAACGACCGATATTAGTGTTAACTCCGTAGTTTTCGGAGTTGCTAATATGAATTCTGACACTCCGAATGCCGTTCAACTCCCAAGTTCATCACCTATTGGCATGCAGGTCGAGAGGGGGTGAAAAATAAAATGTCAAAAATGACCTACATTAGTGTCGAATCCATAGTTTTCGGAGTCTCTAAGCTAATTGGTGACATTCATGATGACATTTAAACTATAGTTAGAATTCATTATTTTCCTGTCTAATAGAAGATTGGGATAAATAAATACGTGGACAATGCCGGGTAATCAGCTAGTTGAATAATAAAAATGGCAGATTGATATATTTCGAATCGAAAACTTACTTACATATTAAAAAATGTAAATATGGTAAACTACTTAAGTTGTTATATTGATAGGAGTATCGATATCTCATGACGATTAGCTAAAAGTGGTTGAAAAAAAAAGCAAAGTAAAATAAATAATTCAATTTATTCAGTCAAGTATCATTATCAGTGTCTGTTTCAAGTGGTAGCAGCTCAACTCTACAGTAGTATAATTAATGTTTTATGAAACTGTTACCCTAATTCCAGCAAGGAGTTAAATTGAGGGGTGTAAGCTATAGTTTTCAGAATTAGCAAGCTTGTCTTATGGTTGAAAAATATTAAGTCCATAAATTCTGTGCTTATATGCAAGTTATTTTGCTACTTCTTTGGAGCATATTGCTTGAATTTAAGTTGTTGCAATACAATATTTTGCACTCATATAGTCTTATACAAATGAAAAGATGCATAATAATAGATATTCATATTTAACAAGATACAAGAAAGCCTTCACCTTGGCAGAGAGCTTAGACTATTAAGTTAGAGGTTCTAGGCTCATATGTTGGATAAGGCATTAATAGTTTCTTCCTTGCACCAGTCATTTTCATTATTGCAATTAACCTAGACAGGATGAAACGTGACCTTATAACCAGAAATATGCTTTCTCTTAAGTGTTTTTCTCAATCTTCTTTCAAAATCTAGTAACCATGTTTAGTATTTTCTAGGTAAACTCGCACATTTATGTATATCTTTTAATGAACTATTTTTCTTCTAGAATAGACATGAAATGTATTTAGTGTTGAACTATATGTATGAATTCTCTATTATTACTTCCTTTACTTCAGAACCTTGTAATCTATCTTCATGTGTTTCAGAGTCGTAAATCTAAAAGCAAGACTGTTTTGGAAGTCCGAACAAGGAAGTTGAACCAGCTACCCATAATAGATTTCTTTCCTGTGGACTATGGTTTACCTCACCAGGCATTCGGATTTGAAGTTGGCCCAGTATGCTTTATTTAAGTAACATTTTTGTATCTCCTTCGAAGCTGCCCCCATTTGTGTGTTGTGTGTCAACTTATCGTGTATAATATTCATTAGAAGGAACGCTGTCTACTTTTTCTTTTGCCTCTAACTATGCACATAACATGTTCGTAAGTGTAAGTTAATATTCACGAAATGATCCATTTATAGGATGTTGTGTTTGAAAGAAATTCACTGCCAAAACAAAATCATGTATAGAAGTTTTTAGTTAAGTTGTATTATATTGACTTAGTGTTGTTACATGTCCAGAGCTGTTTTTGTACAAACTGAAAATTTTTATGTATGTATTTACAGATTAGAAAATATATTTATTTTCAAGTCTTGTAAAAGTGAGGCATAGAAGTTTAATTGTATTACTTAAATTCAACTGAATTTTAGTCTTTATTTTCACTTTATTAAGGATTTTCCTTGAACATCATTCCTATGAACAACATTTTACTTCCAGTAGCGAAAGATTTCCTTTGTGAGTTAGAATGTAGCTTGGTTAACAAGAAATGGATGTTGATAATATAAGACGTATACAAGTTACTAAAGATATATCCGTGAAACTTACTTGCTAGTGGCTACACTAGCACCCCTAGCGGTAGTCGAGGAAACAACAACAGGAACTGGAAGTCAACCTAGCAGTGAAGCATTGAGTTCCCAAGTGGATGGTGGCAGAGGCCACAGAAATTAATAGAACATTTACAAGTAAGTTTCACGGATATATCTTTAGTAACTCGTTTATGTCTTATAAGAATGCATGCTAAAAACCTGAAGAGTGGTCAATGTACATATTCTAAGAACATCCATGAAGAATTCCAACGTACACTATCTACAGGCATAATTCTTAACATCTTACCTTCTGTCAACTCCAATATGTAAAAAATGTATTACTCGCCAAAACTTTGATGGTCTTGTGTATACAGCACCTTTTGTTAGTTATGTTTAATTTTTAAGTCTCTTGCTCAGGAAGGAAAGTTTTCAAAACCAGACTGGCATTGTTGTTCATGAATGTTTCTCCAAATGCTGTCACTTGCTGATATTGACACCCGTGACACTTTAATCCAGGCATACACTCACACTCCACCCAGAAGACTCCTCCCAAATGGCATAGTGGTAACGTTGTCACCTTGAAATCAAGGGGTCCCTGGTTCGACACCTGGTGGAGGCACATTGAATAGTAGTTTGGGTCTCACTTTAAACTATAAGTCTAGTCCCGATTAGCGTATCTGTGGACTTAAAACATTAATTCAAATCCACCCAAATGAAACACTCATAGCAATTGTCCTCAATTAGCCATAAACATTAATTAAAGTATGGCTGTGAATAACAACTAGGGATGGAACAGATTGATCGGTGTTCTATTGGTATCAGTCGATATAAGCATATTGGTATATCAGTTATCGGTAAAATTACCGATCCGATATGTCTTTAAATATCTTAAAATTAAGTGCAATATTGTGCCATTTTGTTATAATTTTTATAGATATAAACACATAATCTCTATTCCATACTTTTTTTAAGTAAATGTCTAAATATGCAGATTTTTTCCATTCCAAAAGTTTGGTTTGTCTGGCACTGGCGTATGCAGGATTTTTTTTTCGGGAGGGGCTGGAATTGTAAAGGTGGATAGTACATAGTAATTTTCTAGGGGGCGGCATACACCATAAAATATTTTGAATATTAAGAACTTTCCACTCTTAAAAATGGCGATGAGGCAGCAAATCCAAACATACATTTGTGTTTTGCCAGTACATTTTTCCTACAAAAACATAGTGCCTTAATCTGGGTTAAACTCTTTTCTGATTAAAACATTGTACACATTTGGTTTGCCAGTTGTCACAAAAAACCTGCTTCTTGTTAACTTTTCAAGGCACATATGGCAAGACAGACGATTTACTTTTTTGTTCATTCCTCAGTCTCTTCCAGTAATCACAGAAAACTCTGAGGCTAAAGAAGTAGATAAGTTCCACGCCTGAGAGCATGCTGAATCCTAGGAAAAGGCCCAATATACCTCCCACATTTGCTGTAAAAGGAATAAAAACAACATGTAAGCATACCTAAAATAATGCTATGGAAGTTAAGACAACAAACCCTGGTGTTCATGTGGAAATTTCGGCAACATGTATCCGTGTATGTGTCCAGACTTGTAGTATTCTAGTTTCCATTGTGTTGACAGCACAAAGTACGAAGTATCAACTTTTTGTTTTTCTTTTGTTGTCAGAAGTATGGTACACCTACTTTTTGGCCACTAATATTTCGACTGCAAACACTGAGTATTTCCCCAACACACTTTTTTGCATGTCTGTTTCATATTTCCAAATTTTAATTATCAAACTAGAATCGGTGCTAGAGTTCAGCTGATCAGTGTCCTAAGAGCATTTTGTCAGCAAACTTATGCAATAGATAAGGAATTGTACAGAAAATCAACCTGCTGGAAGACAATGGTTTGACACTCATTGAACAAAATATGTTTGCATCAATTATATTCAACTCAAGAATTCTAAAGTAGTGTGTGCAATAGCTGTGATGCCACACTATTGCATTGGCATAAGTTTTGAGTCTAACTTGAAGGGGGCAGAATCAAAAAGTTTGCATAAAAAATAGCATCCAGGGTTATTGTGATAAATAACTGTTATATTTGTAAAATCATTAAAAAAAGTTTATTCTTTATTTTTGTTCTTCAGGCAGGTCCTAAGAGGTCAACAAAAAATTTAAATTTTAATAAACCTGTAACATTTACTCCCAAGGTACCAATTTATAACAGGTTGGGTGAACCAATCCCAGAGCTGCTTTATGCGAGAATGGGGGGGGGGGGGATACCTGAGATCACCCACCCTGGGCATCGAACCATAGTGTCTCGTGAGGCAGCCAGATGGCCTACTGTCTAGACCACAGCAATTCGAAAAATTGATGGGTCCAGCCTGTATGTGCTATTTCATGTTACACTGTCAAAAATAAACTAAGCTCTGATCCTGATTCCAGTGTACTGACAAATTGTTTCCCTCCAGTTGGTAACTAGGCATAGGCATTTGTGAAACACTGCGACGATTGGAAATATAGAATGAAATTACTTTGAGAAATAATTATAGCTTGCACTCCAATAAATACCCCTTGCACATACAGCTATTTCCAGTGATCAACAGTATAATAAAGTGAGGTAAAATTCATAAGAATTGTAAGACTTACCTAAAAAATCCATAGGGCCGTACATCTCTCCTCTGTAATTTGCTAAATATTGCTGGTCTCGAAAGAAGACTTCTAGGTGCCCATAATTGGTTCTGAAAGTAGAAGTATATGATTTTTCAGTGGGTGAATCAAATCTTGACACTACTGTTATCTATCTTTGTAAATCAGACTGCGGAAACTATTAGCAGGATATTGTGAACTGCTGCCAAAAGATAGTAAAAGTTTCTTTAAGTCTACTTTACACCGAGAATGGCTAATAGGGACTTAACCTTCAGTTTAAAGTGGGATGCAAATCATTATCCAATGTGCCTCCACTGGGGATCGAACTCTGAACCTCCTGACCTAACACCTACCAATGTTATGCAGATTGTTCAGATGTATACATTCTGTATTGTAGTAACATCTGGCAAAAATCAAAATCTTTGGTCCGTTGCATATCAATGTAAATTATCAAAAATGGAGAATAAAATGTGATTTTTCTAACTGGAAGGAAAATAATTTTGCATGAAGAAGCATTTAGTACATTTCATTAAAATTTCACAATTTATTTGCAACCTGAGTGCAGTGGTTATTCCAAAAAATGCTTATTTGTATTTCTACTTTGAAAACATACTGATACAAAATTCCTACTGATTCAGATAAAGTACTAATGTAAATTTAAGTGATGGTCATCTGGCATACATTTTGTTACAATTGCATAACATATGTCATCATCATTGTCTTTTCAAATATTTCAAGATAATCAAGAATATTTATTTTAATGGTACTTTCAAAACACATTTCCATGCAATTTTTATGCTGCCCTCCAGTAACAGAACTGCCACGTATAAATTTGTTTTACAAATACACAAGAGACTTAAATTATTCATAACATGATGTCGGATTTGTGCTCTGTTTGGCCATTATCTGCCAATGCACATAAAGTGTAGAAGATAGCTTATACACAAAAGATGGGGTGAAGACATCCAAATTTCAAGCTCCCTTCTGCATAGTACACCCTAGACTGCATTTTGCACACTAGCAAGATTCTAGCATCTGGACTCTCAGCCAGTATAATCCTCTTTGGGAATTAATCCCTTCCCTGTTTAATTTTCCTGTTCTGTGTATTTTTTTTCTGAGTTTACGTAGTAATATTTTTATCCCATCTGCTTACCTAGTCGTCGAATCGATGGCCTGACTGGACGTTCGCTTCCTGTACCTAGTCGTCGAATCGACGGGTTCCCGATTTTCATCACGTAGTTCCTTTTTCATTCAATAGATGGCAGAGGTTGTATGATCTTTCAAATCTATGACGTGTATGTTTGTGCTGCTAAGTTTTCATACCATTTCAAGCGTGTTTTGTTCAGTAATTTCTCATGTAAACACACCTTCATTTGTTACGTCTTGCAAACATGTTGCATAAGAATGTTGTAGAAGATTCTTCGATTGAAAAGTTGCTTTTCGATAGCGATGAAGAGGAAAATGTAGATTTTGGAAGTGCAGATGAACACAGGGGTTCATTTTGTGTTAGTGAAATTGAAGAATGTAGTGAAAGTGAGGAAGAGGTGGCTGTGGCAGGAAAAATATAAAAGGTTGAGGAATGGAAATGGAATGCAAAGATGTGTGTGATCAAATTTATTAGGTGAGTTTCTAATTATCTTTCAAGTAAACTGCATATGTGCATACTTATTACTATACTTCCACTTCAATATATAAAATTTTCACGTAAATTGCTTGGATAGTTTAAACAATATTTGACATCTTGTCTTGCTGTGCAACCTGCATGGGAGATAGCCAAATTTAAATGGTATTTCATGGCAAAAAAAATTGGCATTTAAATGGTATGCGGATGGTTTAAGTAACTGCTGCTACAGTGCAATTCATCCGAGTATCATGGTTCATACATCTTTCTCTTCAGAATAGAACAGGCTTTCAAATGGTACCACGCACATGTGTACATCAAGTATGAGGAAAGGGGAATTGTGGATAATTTGGGAAATTTCCCTCCAAAAAATCCCTTGTGGTAACCATAGGCGTAGCTAGAACTTTATATTTGGGTGTGCACAAAAGAAAAAAATGAGGTCTTGTACCTTTTTAATAGCATATTTTGCAACACAATCACTTGGCTCTTTAACTGCACTGATGTTTGTAAAGGAATATAAATTCACTAAATGACAGTGTTGAAAATTTCTGAATATATGTAGTAGAAAAAAATCAAATTGCATAGAAATTACAAACACACACACACACAAAATGTTCATAAAAGCAAACAAATACATCAAAATACATGTCATCTATAACAAGAGACGTCTGTCAAAATGTACAATGTTCTTTAACTCATCAATAACTTCATTTACATCAATAGACTAAGCTTTTTCCTGTTCCACAAATAGCAAGAGCAGGGCTTCCAATCTATCCTGCTTCTGAGTTGCTCTTCATTTAGTTTTAACTTGGGTAAGCTTGGAGAAAGCTCTCTCTCACACGTGCAGCTTGTGACAGGTATAGAAGAAAAGCGCTGCAGTACAAAGTAGAATGCAGTAAATATCTTCTTTCTCCAATGACATCACAAAATCGAAAAAACTATAGACACTCGTTTCATCAGCGATAATGCACACGTTTGTACCAAGTAATGATATTTTCAACTTCTTACAAACTGCCACTTATTTTCTCTCTTATTGAAATATTTGTCTTTAATTCTCTTTGATAAAGCAGCCCATTAGGGTGTGCCTAGGCACACCCAGCACACCCCGTAGCTACGCCTGTGGTGGTAACTTTGGGGCCCTCTGGAATGGCCCTAGATATAGGTACCGAATTATAATCTACCTTGAAAAATACTATGGTCTATACGTAATGCGCCCGTCAAGTTTCATTGCAATATCTTCAATAGGTATGAGGGATGAAGGAAAAAATATTTTGCAATCCTATTTGACAAAACTATTAGAAACTCACAAACTCAAAAACCAACAATAAATCACCAACAGTTCAAATAACACAACACACACAAAAAAAAAAAAGATGTACATAAAGCAACTGACTAAACACGGCACACAAACAAACTTACGTTTGCACTTTGTCAGCATAACACAAAAACAATTTACATTCCTCTGAACTTCTTTATCTTCTTTGTCAGCACTCAAAATCGAGACTAAATAAAAGGTCATTGTTTCTTCAATAGCAAAACATATGTTTCACCAACAAAAAAAGGTATTATTCCGTTCAACATAGGTTACTTCAGTCAGAGATGTTCGCGGACGTAATATTATGCCCAACAGAGAATAAGCTATAGTGACCAAGGGCATAATATTACACCAAACACAGGGAAGGGGTTAAAAGCAAATCTGCAGGTCCTTTTGCATTACAGTCATCTGCTGACACTCATTTTTTAAGTTTTGAATGAACCATATAGATTCTTCAAGGACCATTTGGAAATTTATATCGGTATTGGCCAAAACTCCATGTCAGCGTCCATCCCTAATCCTCATCTTCGCAACTAGACAAAAGTTGCAGAAAAGCAAAGTAAAATAAAGTAAATGAATCAATACACAAAAGGTAACAAGAAGTGGCCATACAATCAAAATTAAAAGATTTCTGAGCAACAGTTTTGTCAGATACTTACTCTACGTAATCATCACGGCCATACGTTGTAAAAATTTGTTCCCAGTCCTGGTCATTGAAAGAGAATCTGACATCATAATTTATCTCTGTGCATGCTGGCAGGCAGCTACAATCCTGTCCTTTACCATCACCCATCATTGTTCCACTTTGTAACTCGTTCATCATTTCATTCTGAAACATTTCAACTGAAATGAAATAAAAGATTCAGGCAGTTGATAATAATCAGAAATATTTATTTAGTGGTAGTTTGAAAGATATTTCTGCCATTTGTAGAAATTTGGCAGGAAATAGTTTACTGTAAGAAATTTGTGTGCGTGTGTAAAGTAGTGGTATTTTTGTTTTACCTGCAGGTACAAGGGTCACTATTTATATTTTGAGCCTTGGCAACACTGATTGAAGTTAGGCGCGATTTGACGTTTGCATGGAATTGTCTGGCATTATTGACCATAACATACTTCAAATGTTTTGTCAATAGCTTCATTTGTGTTGTTTATGTTGCCTTGGAGATTGCACAACAACAATAAAATGGAATTAACTTGTGAACATTTTCGTGCGATGATTTTTTACGATTTTCGACGTGGATTATCAAGACAAGAGTGCATCGATCAACTTACTTCCACATTTGGCGATGAAGCCCCATCCTTTGCCACTGTGAAACTCTGATATAACGAATTTAATCGTGGCCGCCATTCGCTCACCGACGAGATTCGCGAAGGTCGTCCAAAATCAGTTGTTGTTCAAGAAAACATTGATGCTGTGCAAAACCTAATACTGCAAGATCGTCACGTGACATACTGTGAGATTAAGGCAACCATAGGCAATCCACCAGCATATATAAAATATTACATGATCATTTAACTGTGAGAAAGGTATGTTCTCGTTGGATCCCACACAATTTGACAACTCAAAAAGACGCTCGCGTCAATTGATGCAAACAAATGCTCAATAAATACAATCGTGGTGCTTCAAAAGACGTATTTAAGATTGTAACAGGTGACGAATCATGGATATATGCATATGAGCCGGAACGTAAACAGCAGTCGACTGTATGGGTGTTTCAAGATGAACCCAATCCAACAAAAGTTGTTTGCGCTCGAAGCACATCGAAACAAATGGTCGCCTGTTTTTTCGGGAAAACTGGTCATGTGGCAACTGTGCCTTTAGTGGAACGTAGAACGGTCAACTCTGAATGGTACACAACAATTTGTTTGCCAGAGGTCTTCGGTCAAATACGGAAAACAAACAAACGCCATCGGATCATTCTTCATCAAGACAATGCCAGCTGTCACACATCTCGTCTAACAACCGACTTTATGAACAGTCAAAAAATCGAATTGATGGGTCATCCGCCACACAGTCCTGATTTGGCACCCAATGACTTCTTCTTGTTCCCGAATGTCAAGAATAAATTGCGTGGACAACGATTTTCGTCGCCGGAAGATGCCGTTGATGCGTTCAAAAACCATATTATGGAGGTGTCTCAAGAAGATTGGAAAAACTGCTTTGACAAACGGTTCGAGCGAATGCAAAAGTGTATTGGCCATAAAGGAGAATACTTCGAAAAACAATAAAGCAGTTTTCAATGCCAAATTCCTGTTTTTTCATTGTTAGGCTCAAAATATAAATAGTGACCCTTGTAACTGTTCCCGTGGCTATCAGATGTGTAATTTTTATGCAAGTGATTACTAGACTAGTGGATATTAATGAGCAGGGAACGGATTTTCATGTAGCAAAAATGTGTTTCCAGAAGGGAAGCCTGTACGTGTACCTCAAAATCGTTGCTTCTAGCACTGCTGTCAGGCATGCTGCTAGTAGGGGGGGGGGGGGTAGCAATGGGCTGCTCAACTTCGGACACTCTTCCAATGTTATCGAAATAATGTTTGTAACAACCAGGAGCTGAGGCCTCGTTCTCTATTGTTGACAACAATTGTAAATAAACAGGAATTTCAAATGTTTTACAATAGCAAGAGCAAACAGTTGAGAGGTGTAAAATTGTTCGAATGACAAAAATCTTGTAATTAACATAATTGGAGGGTATAAAAATTGTCATAAACTTCCGTTTGTTTAACTTTGCTTTGGACTTTTGTCAGTTATTTGCAAGAAAAGTCAACCAACTCTTTCTGTCACACGGGGCTTGTAGGTATTTCGCGAATATGGAGTATATGTTGAGAAATGTTCTGAAATATGGAAATAATGTGTAAGAAGAACTAAAAAAGACAAAACCTAAATGTTCAAATATGGAAAATAAAAACTGAATTGTTTGACTCTACATGTCATGATGCGCAATACAAATGATGATAATACAAAACATAACTGATTTCAGCTTCATACATAAATCTGTTCCCTGTTAATGAGTTTGATAATGCTAATTGCTCCATACTCCAGTAATCTTAGTTATATATCTACTTGACAGCGATTCATCAACAAGTAAGTCAATAGGTTGCTTGCATTTCATCTGCACTACCTTAATTTCGGTGGCCAGTCACGTTAAGTGGTAGACCTTTGATTTGTCACTGAAGTTTTCAGGCTTTAGTTCCACCCTGGGCATGGATTTTGTGAATGTCCCTTCATCACTTTCATCCACTCATTAGGGAGCATATTTTTATATAATTTTTTTTTTCTTTTTGTTGCTTTCAAAGTCGACCGTACTTGGAAGGGATGCCCTTGGCTGCAATGTTTTCTGGGAAGTCTTGTTTCACATAAAATTGCATAATTTTACCTTTAACATAAAAAACACACATTTGCAGGGAAAGAAATAAAATGTACATAATTTAGACATTCCAGACAAAATAAAGTTTCTGACTTCTTTGTGTAAATGCATATTTTGTAGTTAATGCATAAAATAGATGGAATATGCAGTAAATTGGTAAATTACTGTCCTATCCGGGGACTCCATAACACACTGGTCACTATTGCTACATCATCTACAATGGCACTGTGCTACTGGCCCACAGTTTAAAGGTATTCTGGAGCACTGTGCCTCCACTGAGTATCAAACCTGGAACCCCTTGAATACAAAACCCTGAACATGAAGGTGAATTTGATGGTATAAGTGTGCATGACATCCTGCTCTTCAAATATTGATATCTCACTATGTGATGTGCAGAGCTAGGAATTTTAGGTGCTTAATTTTTTTTTTTGTGTGAAAATGGGTAAAAAAGTGACTCATCCCCAAAATAAGCATGTATTGAACTCTACTCATAGTGTTTCGGTTGCACCTTTTTCACAATCTCAGAACCTTTTACACCTTTTCGCCCATTTTGCATCTTTATCATTTTTTTTAATACAACTCGCGTGCTGTTTAACCCCATCCACATTCGAGTCACGGCTTCTTGGCATGCGATTCTTGTGTACCGCACAACAATTTTCTTCAGTTCTTGGACGTTAATGTAGTAAGCATGCGGACTTTAAACAGTGCCAACAATGACGCGTTACAATTGCTAGAATTTCATGCTCTTTTTGTCCTATGCTGTATTGTTTACGAATTGTTGTAGGAAAGCTGTTTTGTTTTAGTTTCTTTCTCCTGTCTCAGCGAGCAAGGTAACTGCAGTCTGTGATCGACTGATCTATGCATCGGATTTGCTTGTTCACCATGCCAAAACAAGTAAATGTTGGGAAACTGCAGAACGTTGTTAAACAGTTTAGCGGTGATGGCATTCAGAGTGATGGATCTTTTCTGAGGTGTGATGTGTGTGATATTTCTATTGCTGTTCATGACAAACACCAACGCACTCGGGTTGTGCATCATCTACAAAGTGGGAAGCACGTCAGGAATAAAGAACTATGAGATGGTAAAGGTGGGAAGCGACAGCAATTCATTGGTGTGGCACTTGCATCTTCGAGTTCCAGAAATACAAATGAATTTTTCAGTGAGACAGCAAGTACATTTATAGCGAAACTTAACAATCCTATCATGAAATCATATTTGCAAAAATATACTGGGAAGTCTGTTCGAGATGAGAGGACCTTAAGGAAATCTTACCTTCAACCTCTTTATGAAGCTAAAATCTCGCAGATCAGGCAAGTAGTAGCTCACCATCCAGTCTATTTCATACTAGATGAAACCACAGATAGGCAAAACAGGTAAGTTTTGAACATTTTAGTAGCACCTCTCAATGGACATCAAGTGAAACCCATGCTTTTAAAAACTTATTTTCTCGGCAAAACAGATAATGCAAGTGTAATGCAAAGTTTCAATGATGCATGTTTTGTATTGTGGCCGGAGGGCGTAAAATATGATAGTGTGTGGTTAGTTCTTACAGACCAAGCATCTTACATGTTAGCTACATTTTCTGATCTGAAGAATATGTATCCTAACTTAAAACATGTGACCTGCATTGTTCATGCTTTGCATCGAGTTTGTGAAGCTCTTAAAGATGAATATACATATGTGAATGAATTTGTTTCTAGCATTAAGAAAATACTGAAAAAGGCTCCTTCTAGAATACAGAGGTACGTAGAAATTATGAAACTTCCACTATCACCCTCTCCTATCCTCACTAGATGGGGTACATGGTTAAAAGCTGCAGTGTTTATTAGAAATCATTTCCATACAATATCAAAATTTTTAGATGCTTTGCCTAGTGATTCCTCTGCTGTAGAAAAAGCCAAAAAACTTGCACTTAAACAGGAATTGCAAGATTAACTCTATATTGTACATGGCTTCTCTTTCCTTACTACTGCAATCACAAAACTGGAGGAGCAGTGTCCTGAAAAGGAAGCACAGTGGGCTGTTTTGATGGATGTGCAACGAGAGCTGCAAGGGGTCGAGAAAGAGAAGTTAGAACAAAGTTTAGCCAAAAACCCTGATATTCAAAAAGTCGCAACCAACAAGGATGTGGATTACCGGTTGAAAACAAAATATGCATCACTTGTGTCTGTTGACGTTGAACGTTCTTTTTCAACTTACAAGTATCTGCTTAGTGACCGCAGATGTAGCCTCACTCAGAAGAACATAGACATTTTGAATGTAATCTATTTTAACAGTTTTCTAGATGACTAATTATAAACAAGTAAGAAGAAGCAAGTTTTCCTTTATGTCGCTTTCTAATGTATCAGATATTTTTTCTTTGCTTAGTTATATATTAAAATTCCTAGCTCTGGTGATGTGGAAAGGTCACTTCACAATACAATCATTGCTCAAGAGATAATCAACATGCATTTTTTATTGACAATTTGGAAATGTGCTCTGTTGTTCATTGTAATGAACAAAATGCAACAAGCAAACTAATGTTACTTTGACAATTTTGAATGAAAATAGTTTTGACTTGAGCTGCTTACGAGGGCTGCTGGAAAAGTTTCTCTAATCAATATGAAAAAAGACATGTGAAATTCTGGAAATGGCTTTATTGTTTTTCAAATTATTCACCCTTAAGATCGATACACTTTTTTGCATACTCTCAAACCAATTTTGAAAGCATTTTTTCCACTCTGAAGCTGATACCTCAGAAACCGCTGTTCGGAATGCGTCAACAGCTGCTTCAGGCAACACAAATCGCTCACCATTCATCTTATTTTTCATGTGTGGGAAAAAAAAGAAGTCATTAGGTGATAAATCAGGTGAGTACGGACAATGAGTCATTATTTCGACATTTTACTGGACAAAAAATCAACAGTTTGGTGTGCTGAGTGGAAACTGGTGTTGTCGTGGTGAAGAATAATGCAACAATTTGGGTTTGTTTTTCCCAATTCATTGATGACCACTGGCAAGCAAATTGTTGTATACCACTCAGTATTTACAGTCCTTCGATCTTCTAAAGCTATTGTTGTCACATGTCCAGTATATCCGAAAGAAACAAGCAATCCTTTGCTTGGCAGCACTCCTCAAAGGAACAACTTTTGAAACACCCAAACAGTGGATTGCTGTTTATTTTTGTTTTCGTATGAATAGATCCAAGTTTCGTTCCCTGTAACGATGTAGTACACCAAATTTGACTTGCCTTGGTTGAATTTTTTTAGCATTTCTTTACACCAATTTACACGAGCCCGTTTTTGAGCTTCGGTGAAGTTGTGTGGGATCCAACGGCTTGAAAGTTTCCATACGTTCAGATGACCATGCAAAATCATATGTAGTACTTTCATGTTAATGTTCAAGGATGCCTGAATCTCATGGTATGAACAGCATGGTATACAGCATCAACATTACTGGCGACAACAGACATGGATGGACGACCTTCACAAAATTCATCACAGAAATGTGCGACCACGCTGGAATTCGGAAAACCAATTGTACACAGTCCTATTGGATGGTGCTTCATCCCCAAAAGCGAAATGAAGTCGCTCGATGCATTGTTTCGGTGTTAAACTACATTTGAAATAAAAAAAATCATTGCCCGAAAGTGTTCATGAGAAATTTCCATTTCTCACACGAAACTACTACTACAAACTGCTGTGAAAAATGAACGAACAGGCTTAAACAAACAATCAAAGATAATTTACACATTAAAAAGGTCTATTCTTCCGATTTTTATAATAGCCGAATATTAGCGCCACTATTGGTGTTACAGAAACTTTTCCAGCAACCCTTGTATTTCTGCTGTTTCTAGGAAATAAAAAATAAATAGAAAATTGATGCTAGATAAAAAGTTAAAAATTCAGCTTCATTACCTTAATCATGTAGTATTCATACTTCATTACTGGTGAATAAAACAGTAAATACTACATTGGCAAAAATGAATGTTTCAGCAAACTCTTCCAATATTGCAATTTTCCATGTAGAATACTAATCTGCTTCACTGGATGATTTCTAAACAAAAGAAGTAAACTCCATGCCAAAATAGTTCTTTGAGGCCCAAGACCTGCCATACAGCTTTCGTTGAGTAACTCGTGGTTAGCACTCGTCAAGTTCTGTCACCTATATAAATAGCAGAGGCGAAGATATAGTACAAGCAATGCAAGCACTGCTTGCATTATTCGAATATCATTTAATATACTTAATGTTTTAGCCTTATTTCGTTTCCATCGCACTCGATTTAGCGAAAAATTACGGCCGCAAACTCCCTCAGCAGCTCTGTAGCAAGCACCAGCCTCAATGCTTGCGGCTGCTCTGCGGGAAAATAACGCACCCGAAGGAGTCACATGGCGAAGCGTGAAATTCGAGTGGAACCCGTCCACAACGCTTATACCAAAAGCTCTGCTTGCTGAGCTTGCGTTATTCCCGAAAATAGCCGAGCTCAACCGAAAGCAGAAGGATATAGTATTGCCACCAAAAACTAGGAGTAAAGAATATTTGTCTTCATGAACACGTAAATAAGATCGCGAATATAAAAATATTTCTTAGTCATAAAATAACTAAAATAAGTTATTATAATTGTTCTAAATTCCATATATATATATCATTTTATATTACAATTTATTTTAGATTTCGCGAATTGTAAAACTCGTAAAAAAATGGATATTGGGAGTTCGGGCGAGATGGTAAAGGGCGGGGGTTTGTGTTTCCAGGAAGTGAGATGTCTGCACCCCAGAGTTTCCCCAGGGAGGGAGGGAAGATTCGACGAACCTTGGTCTGCAGCCTGTGTCCAGCTCGGTCCAGCTCAAATTACGTCAAAAGTGTTGACCGCACCAGTGTTTGCAACTGCCAAATTATTTACACAGTAATTCAAGTGAGCTGTTTCACAAATTTTACAACCACATTCAATAAATTGACTGCTTTTGAATAAAACTTGGGGTGAAAATAAAGCTATCTAAAAAGAACTCTCTACTGATATTTACACAGCACAATTAAATCGTATACATTGTACACATTATGAACACAAGAACATGTTTTAAGTTTAATTATTATGACACAAGTGGTGCTCCCAGGATTTTTTTGTAGTAGTGTCCTCATTTTGTCATCTTTTCCTGCCTTTGACTTTCCTTTTCTTAGGAATACTGGGCCAAAGGGGGGCCAACCCTCCCCCGGCCCCAGCCCCGCCTCTGTATGACACTTTATTATTTAAATATTATGTATATACTCTTTCTGCTGTAATGATTCTGATTCCACCGCTTAATTTCTATCTCCATACTGATATATCTTTCCTTCCCATGAGGGATAAAATGAAGGAAATAGGTTGGTATCACTTTCGGTCGTTTCAGAGATTTCCAAAGTGATCTTGCGTGGATGCTTTCCAGTTGTGGAAAGAGCATGGGAGTGTCTTCACGTTTTGAGAACCTTGAAGCCCTAAGATTTGTTGAATTGTTCGATAGCGGGAAATTTCCTATATATGCAAAGGAGTTTGGAATTCTTTGTGGTGAGTACATCGTCTATGCATGTGTTTCTTTTGTTTGAAATGGAATTTTTAAAGTTTGTGTTTAACTTTTTATTTTAATGTTTGACTCCGAATACGATTTTTAGGGTGCCCACAAATCCTAAATTACAATCACGCAGTGTAAATTAAATAAATGAGTTATTTTACCTAAATCCGTTTGGTCACCGTTTGTCCACATTAAAAAATTATGAACAAATAAAAGTACTAATATATAAATAAGAAAATACGTACCCCTTTAGTCGTATGCGGAAAGTTCGCATATGTAAGACGTTTACTACCATACGAATAACGTTACCTGGAATTTCGAAAGTAAATGTGACGTTTGAGGATCATATGGTTTATTTTTAGAACCGTCACTTTATTATGATATTTTGACAAATCCAGCGACCGGGCCAATGAGGCTATAAACCTTTAATCCCCCTCTTGGCGTGGCATTGTACTACATGTTTTGTTGTACTGAAACATTGCTTGCCTCCTTCGTAAGACTACGCTTCGCTACTGATAAATAGTTCCCTAAATGTTGCGATGCTGGGTCAACATAATCATTTTTGGAGCCTCACCTTCCCCAGTGATCAAACCTGGAATGAATTTGGAAAAAAGAAAAAAAAACAGGGTGCTAAATATTTAGCTATGTATGAACTCTACTGGATGAGTACTATAGTTTCCATCTGACATCAATTGATATCTAAAAGTTACTGTAGCGTAAAAAATTAAATTTTGCAGATTATAAAGAAATTGATCAGTAGCTTTCATATTTTCAGAAGTATGTTCATGTTCTGGTGACAAAATTACTTGTAGGATGAGGCACTTTCTTTAGCAAATACACTTTAGCCTAGTCCAGTGTGAACTGAATGTGTGCATGTTTTTGGGGAGGGGGGAACCAATGTACATGAGCCTGAGAAACTGATTCACAAGTTATGACAGAGTTAGGAGAACTTTTTGGTGTCAGCTGCTAGAATTAAGTATTGTGTTATTATTCAGTATAATATTTATAAACAGACAGAAGGATCTATTTGCTACATGACTGGAAACACAGCAAAGAAGGAGAACAGAGGTTTGACCTTGAGTGCAAGATATTCACCAATAGCCCTTGTAAAAAATAATCTCTCAAACAATATCTGGAAATTACCATGTTGTGTGTATCAGCCATTGCAAATATAGCAAAGTTTGTACACTGTATCACACTTACCCTCTGCTTCCTTTGTGCACTCCTTCATCTGAGGACCACATATTTTCATGCTTCTATTTCCTATAGGACAAAAAATGGAAAATCATTTTAACATGAAATTACATATTTTCATTTTAAATGTACCATGCCATATTAAGGTCTATCATTGTATTGGCACTATCCTCCTACACTATAATACCTTTAGCAGATAGGGGCCTCTCTGGACAGGAACTTTTCATGTGCACACTTTTCAAACTTGCTGTAATGATGAAATTTGTAGCTCGAGAACTAATTTCCGCAGAGGTGAAAACTTTTTTTTTCTACAGGAGTCTTAGTCTTAGTGGAGGTGAAATTTATACATTTTCCCTCCCAATAACGAAAGTTAAAGGAAAAAGAAAATTGAAATGTCGCACAAGAAATGTATTTGACATGCCCATCTGGCCACCAATAGACCGAAGTTAATTTAAAATGAAGTATGTAGCAGTGGTACATTCATACAACCATGCAAAGTCACACTGAAAATAGTCAGATGCTTCTTGGGGAGAAAAATAACAGTATGTAATGAAAGCAGTGTTGCCATCTTACAGAAAAATCCTGGATCACCGTTGCTCTAAACCCATTATTACAGTGAACAATTTACATAGCCTTACCTTTGAAAATTGTTTGCATGCTCTGGCTTTTTTTTCATGACTTGGTTTTTCCAGTAGCCAAAGCAATATCTGATTTATGTGTGCATACTCACATGGTCTACATCAAATGCTCTCTTGGTGGCTTGTCAGTTAAATTTGCCACTTTAGAGAAGAGAAAGCAAATACTATGGATGTTTTAAAGCAGTGGTTCTCAACCTTTGTTAGACCAGAGGCCAGTACATTCTTTTGTGAAATGTATAGGTTCCGATCCCAATAGCTTTACTAGTAAATAACTTTCTAATGTTGAAACATTTATACATTAATTAGTATCTACCCTTGAAATTAAATACTAAGAAATAAATGAATTATGCCATAATCATAAACAGTAAAGTTTCATTATGTTTAGACTTGTTGACAAATATAAAAGCAGGTTTAAATTTGTTGTCAGCCACTGCATCTAATGAAATATTGTAGTTTCCTCAAACCTACAACATTAAAGTAATTTGCTAAGTGCTGATTTTCATTTGCATGTTGCATTTTGAACACTGAAAACTTCCAATTAATGCTAATTAGGAAATCAGAGTATATATTATTATACTCTGAAAACTTATGACTATATTATTGATTTGATTTTCAAGATATTTGTTGGGGAAAAACTAGTTCAGAAGAACTTCTCGTGGCTTGGTATGATTGATGTCAGGGCTCTGTACTGAAATACTGTTCTAAAGGAAAGAGGCCAGATCTGAGAGTGAGCATTTAAACTCAATCTTCGTCATGTCTTCTGGAGAATGAAAGTGATATCTGTCCTCATGAAGATAAACTTTCAGAGGGTGGACACTTCTTGTTAAAATCCTTGAGCAGATTGCCAGCCCAGCTACTCAAGCTCGACCAATATTTTTAAGTGCAACTTTTCACCCTCATGTGACATTTATAATAATAATAATAACCTGTGGTCCAACAGCTTTGAGGGCGAGGATCTGCCTACCAACTACCGACCACACACCCACATGCCTCAGGAGAGGTGGGTGATCATACAATCAGTTACAATGACGTGTGGTCATCACGACAAACCCCTGGTTGTTGATGTAGGTTTCCATGACTGGGTCAGGCTACTCATTTGTAGCACCCAGTTTCCTCACAATGATGGGTGGCCACTGGTCCCATACACTGGCCAAACACTCAGGAGACTAGAACCAGCGCATGTACTGTAGCCAGAGCCCAAAGCCTGATGCTACAGTGCAGGATTATGTGACATTTAGTCATTAGTTTTATCCAACAAACATAATTTTGGTATGCTTTATCCTTGATTTAGACAGAATGGAAAACAATACAGGGTTATTCAAAAAGAATGGTACAAAAGTAAAGTTAATTTATTTTTAAGTGAAAAGAGATGCAACAGCAATTCTGGTGGGAAAGAAGAAAGGAAGGTTGTAAATTTACCTGGGCAATTACAAATGTTGGATATGAGTACCCTGGGTAACACTGCAGATGTCAAAACGATAATCCATTTCTTGCCAGATGCATTCCAACATCCTCGGTTGTCAGCTCCACTGCATGAGAGATGCGCTGCTTTAAATTATCCAGGTTCTGTGGTAATGGAGGAACGTACACACTGTCTTTACTTGCTTGGCTTGGTTTCGCACGAACTGTAACAACTGCCCCTGTTCTTTCAAATTCCATTACGCAATATGCATGCTCTACCTTCGTTGTTGCCATTTTAGCTAACAACATGTAGCGCCTTTATCAGATTTTATGTCCACTACAACCACAGGCTATAAATTTACAACCTTCCTTTCTTCTTTCCCACCAGAATAGCTTTTGTATCTCTTTTCACTTTAAAATAAATTAACCTTAGTTTTGTACCATTCTTTTTTAATAACGCTGTATTTTGTGTGATGTATTTTACTTACGTGGCATATGAAATGCAACACATCCACACAAATTCAGTGTGTGATTGGTCAGGCACTCCTTTTGGCAGTTTTGCTGCGTGTAGTACTTGAAGAATCTCAACTTCCGCTCCTTATTGAACAGGCACATTCTCTTCTTAGATGAAACCTTGTACAGGCGATTGCTGGTAATTGTTACCTGAGGACTCACCACAAGGACCACTTGGCTGTCCAAAGGTATTCGTGTGAAACTTCTCTTCACAAGTGGAAATTCTGATGGACTGTGGAGCATTACCTAAAATGAGGAAATGTCATTGTGAAAACCATTCTTAGCATTTAACTACTGTTGGATGATTAATAATAATAGTAATTCCTTTATTCGCCAGGTAAGGTTGCTCTAGTGGGTATGACAGATATATCCATCATGCCCACTCGTTATCTCCAGTGTGTTTGATGGACTCGACTTTCTCTGGCTTATATTCAGGACATATGACACCTGCTTCTTTAACTATTGAGTTATTTCATATTTCAGCCATGATGTGCCACTCCTTAGAATCTACAGAGTATTTAACTTGTCATAATCACCACGAGATGGAGAGACTACTTGGCACTCTGTTAACTGTGTTTATCTTCAGTGAGCTGAAGTGAACAAAGGGAATAATCCATTACATTTTTCTGGAATGCTTCAGGAACAAGCATAGAAAAGGCAAATGTTTGTCCTCTGGCGAGCAGAAAATTGTGTTAAATGTGCATGTCTATTTCTGGGTAAAGGAAGAAAGAGGGGTCATCGAAACACTGAGAACTGCCACTTGAATGACACCTGAAACATTAAATTATATTAAAATCAAGAAACATGATTAGGAGTTAGCAGAAGTCAAGAGTAACTTTTCAGGTGCATTGACAGATGCAAGAATATGTTACGTTTTTAAAAATAACTTTTACAGGTCCCTAGGTTCCTATATAAAAAAAATTAACATATGTGAAATTTTAATTGCTATTTTTTCATTAATCAGATGGAAAAAAAATTTCCTCATCTCCTGAACAATGTTGTTTAAAGTTAACTTTCTCAGATATGCTAATTGAGACTAGACTAAAATGGAATCCTAACCACTGTCAATATGCTTCCACGGGGAATCAAACACACTACTCCTTGATTACAAGGCAATAGCATTAATCACTACACCATCCTTTCTTTTTAATCCTGTCTCTACTTTTGAATGGCAGTCATGATGTGAAAATTCCGTGGTTAACTCACATTGAGGCATGTCCTTTGCCAATATAAGAGTCATTGCTAATAGATATCAATTAATAAATCTAGGAGATGTGCGCATTTACCAAAATCAAATATTCTTTTCTAAATTATGAAGACATGGGAGATTGGGTCCCTTCATTTGTCATCAGAGGACTATTTTCTTTTTCTAACATCTATCAGAAAGAAATAGCATCATGTAGATCAACTTACTCATACAGGAAAGTGTCTGATAATGTATTTTCTAAAAGTAAAACTAATAGATATATCCTGTTCATCAAATGATCTCTAAAGTATGTTAAATTAGCTTTCTTCCAAAGACATTTGCCATTATGTCCAAAAACATAATTTCCACATCTGAATTATAAATTAAATGCAAGTATATTTAGAACATATGCATTTTTACTTTCATGAGTTTTATGGTGGTTTATATTGGGCGCATCATAAATAAGTTGATTTTGTAACTTTCTGTGTATAATGTACATTCATGTGTGCCTAATAATTCTTTATAATGAGATTGAGGTAATATGGTATATTTTGTTTTGTATGGACTATATTTTTTCATATTTTAACATAAAAAAAATCACAGCCATAACAACCTGAACTTACACCCCCCTTACCCCCATTCACATGCCAGCAGCACCATTATGCGGTGAACAATGGCGAACATTGTTCAGATCAAAACACATGAAGGGAAAGAAATAAAAGAAGACTTGCGCAAAGTACAGTGTTTGAGCCAGGGAAGGTACAGTGAGCACCATCTGCCAGAAATATTCAGAATAGAGGCAAAAAAAGCAACCTTTGGCTTATCAATAAGGTGAGAACCATATTAAATCTTGCAGGTGAGGGACATCAACATTGGTGAATGGGTTAAGATTGGGGCTGAGCCAATACGATGTATTTCACCGTACCATCCGATACCATTATTCTTGAGAGGCTAAAAGCACAGCCAAGAGTAACTCGTCTGTCAATATTTGTCATTTTCTAAAGTTCGTTCACCCTCATGGGAAGGAGCTGACAAGATGAAAGGGATGAGTAAAGTGAAAGTTGCACCAAAACTTGACCTCGAAGGCATGTAACCAGCGGTGTAGTGCCCACGTAAGACTTGTAAGTCCACCTTATAAGTTGAAATTATTGAAGAAAACTTATTTCATTCCCGTGTTTATCGCTTGAACACACACAGAAATATCAGACTGCAAGTAGAAATATTTGAGGACTTGTTTTGATTCGAGTTGTTTCTCTGTAAGGCTTCTTCAGAGGACTTACGTGCGGGTGAATGGGAGAAATGATTTGGACTCGCCCATGGCGGGTGTGTTTGCTTACGTAGTATCTTCTCAACCAATGACAGGGCACCCCGATTCTGAGCCAGATGTAAGGCGCATTACCAGTGGGTGTTA
This sequence comes from Lepisma saccharinum, assembly GCF_977018435.1. Lineage (NCBI taxonomy): Eukaryota > Metazoa > Arthropoda > Insecta > Zygentoma > Lepismatidae > Lepisma > Lepisma saccharinum. Next base: position 53,966,586 of record NC_139242.1, read on the forward strand.
ACTGGCGAGAATATATTGGTCCTCAGGCAGGCGAAGCTTACGTTGGCATGGTTGCCGCTGCGTATGACTCATATGCTTGCCACGGTCGGAAGAGAACAAGAAAATTCGACTCCCGTGTTTTTTCAACAATGCTTGACGGGAGGTGTAACAAAACGGGTGTCATTTTTAATGTGTAAACTAACTATTAAGTTCACAAACGAGATGGTTTAATGTTGGATATTACCTCCATTAGAAGCAGCGAAGTTAACGATAAAAGAGGAATGTCTGGCAATCCTAGATCAGGCAGCGCTCGCAAAGTTTGGCGCGTGCATCCCAGTTACCCGTAATGTTAAAGCATGCACGTAATACTTAGCGTTATGATTTACAGAATTTTTTTTACCTTTTCCTTTCACTAAGTTGCTTGATATGCTTTTCAAAATGTGCGCAAATATCGTAACCATGATAATGAGTAATATTCTCGAATGCATTTGCATTTGCAAATTGTATTCTACGCATTTCCCACAATAAGAATAAAAATATGACATGACCTTTCCAGAAGAAGAGTTTGTGTCCTAAACTAAGCTGTATGCAAGATTTTTCAATTGCTACCAGTTGAAAGTTGAGCTACAGGTAATTTATTCTGAAGCTGAATATCGAGTAAAGAGTGTGTTTGAACTTCATGAGTACTTGCGTACTACCCATTTGAATGAAGCTGTTGAACAAGTGTACAAACTAACAGAATTGTTCCTCACTGTTCCTGCCTCAAGCTCGTCGGTGGAAAGGTCGTTTTCTGCACTGAAGAGGATTCATACATTTCAACGTAGCACGCAGACTCAGGCAAGGAAATCTAACTTGGGACTGATATCCATTGAAAAGGAGCTGCCAAAGACATTGGCCAGAAACTCCCGATTCTACAACGACGTGATTGAGGTGTTCAGACTAAAGGATCGTCGGATCGGGTTACAGTATAAATGAGAATTTTCATTAAGTAATACATATGCTATTATTGTTAACATAGAGTGTGTGCATTTTGTGTTTGAAATTGAGTATGCCCATACATGGCTTAGATTCAAATAGATTCTATTTAGTTAAAATGTTTTTGGGTTTTCTTTATCCAATATTCAGGTCAGGTTTATCTAAGGAAGCCTTACACCTTTCATCGAATCATGCTACGTCACTGCATGTAACTGCCTGGTAAGGGGTATGTAGAAATAAACCATTCATTGCCAATTCTTGGTCACATACTAGTGGGGTAAGAAAGGGTTTTAAACCATAGGTTTGTTTTATTTTGATCAATTTGTGAAAGGACCCAAGCATTACTATTATGTCTAGCTGAGCCAGGTGGTTTTTGATTCCTCTGGGTCTAGAACAGGGTGGTTACTCAAAGGAAATTCATTGAATTCTGGGCATTCTGCGTGAATTTTCTCCATAGATGTGAAAAATTGCAACTTTTATTAATCCAAATCCCATTGAATTTATACATATTTATAAAAGCCCCGAGGCAAATTTTTCACAGCTTAGCTTTTATTTTTATCGAGGAAAGAAAAGAAAACTGTGTGGAAAATATAACAGAATTCTCTCAATCCATTTACTTTGATAGTACCCTTTGGATAAGAAATGGTCCTAAAGTGGTCACCCTGTAGAAATAAATTCACATAAAAAAAATTACCAAATGTCACAACACATTTTAAAGTACTATAATGCTACATGAGAATAATTTGTTTTTTTTTTAATGTCATTACAATAATGTGATGTGATGAGTTGGTATGACTCGGTAACTAGCCTTTGTTATTTTAAACTAGAATTATATAAATATCAGTATTAGTAGGGATCAGTTAGGGTATCAGTATCAGAAAATAGTGGTATCGGCTCAGCCCTAGTTAAGATTCATTCAAACCATTGAAGGCTTACCTTAAAACCATATGAAGCTCCTGAACACTTTTGGTCCATATCTTCCCCTCTCAAATCAAGAAAAACAGACAAGCCAGCTGGATACCCTGCCCCCATAGAACGACGAGGGTATGTATTCATCCTTGCACTAGCCGGATATCCATTTTCTAGTGTCCAACCACTATCATACTTTGAAGTGTCAACATTGTTTTCTAGGTCATGAATTCTGAAATTAAAATATGTTATAAGCTATTTTACTGAATGTAACATTATGTCATATAAATTGTTTCATAGTATACCTTTGAAACAATTTCATTGCAGAAACAGTCATATTTGTATATATATAGAACATTGGTGGTTGCAGTGAAAATTTATTTTTCTATATAATTTTACATTTTCGCTGCAACCACTAATGTTCCAAACCATTAGCCAGCACTGCTATTTGTTTATGAACAATTTTGCTCTCAGATTAGTAGTTTCTGTGCTATATTACAATGAATCTGATGGATATTTTTAATAGTTTCTTATATCTCAGGCACAAAATAAAAATGAAGGGAGAAAACACCTCAATAATATCTAGTATGTTTACTGTGCAGTGCTAGATAAGTCTGGAAATTATAACAATTGAGGTGCCTGAATTCCCTTGTATACTATAAGCAAAAGATCAAAAGTTTCATACTCTTGTAACCCAAGTGGACGAGACCTCTTAAGGCTCAACATTATACAAAAATTAGGTGATGAAGTTTTTTCGAATTAGAAAGATATTTAAGATTAAATTTAGCCAATATTTGCACCTTTACTGAATAAAAAGGTGAATTGGAAAAAAAATGAAGAAATTAGAAGACAATACAATATATACATTTAAAATGGAGATTAATAAAAATGTATATTAAATATGGTACTGCACATTAAATGTAGATACAGGGCTTTTAACCCTTCATTAATTGACAGTTTTATAGTTCCAATTGCATACATGATCAATTCATTGCAAAATTGCTAAAAATGCAAATTCCTCATTTTTCCCTTTACCCTTCATTTATTACTCCCTCTGTCCCATAATTATTGACCGGTACACTTTTGTTTGTTGTCTCATAATATTTGTCCGATAGGCAAACTGTGACATTGGTGTATACAGAAGAAGAAAATTAAACACTGGAATGAGTCATACAACGTTATTACTCAAGGATCAGTACAAATTTGCCGATCAATATCCAAAAGAACATAAATAAAAAGTCACCATTTTGGCATACCGGACTATAATTATGGGACAGAGGGAGTATTTAATTTTTGTTTTAGATCCAATGTTCTTTAGTTAGAGTTACTTGAATTCCAGCTCTTTACCAATTTTTTCTTGAGAGAAATAATTGATCACTGCCCCAAAATAAAATTCCAATAATTGTAACTAATATGATAAATAAAGCATGCTGGGCACTCACTCATTCTATTAATGAGTTTATCTGACTCCACTTACACTTCTTTGGTAAATAACTCTTCATGATCCATCATGTTGAATGAGTAACAGAGGCCATCCTCTGTCACTGTAGGGTAGAACAATTCATTGCAGCATTTGGTTAAAACCCCCTGCCATGTACAACGCCATATCATGTCATTGCAATCCTGGGTTGACTTTAAAAGAGAAAGAGAATGAGTGTTTTTTCCTAGCTGAGAATAAAAATTGAAAACTAAGCCTATATTAATTTTGTGTCTACAATCATGTATCAATACATGTAAAGATCGGGATTGATCTTTACTCCTTTTTTGTTTTGTATTAAATTAACAGCTGGCCAGTTATTAGGTATAAGGGTTAATTAATATGTTTTTATATGTGTGTATGTATGTTATTTAATCATGCTTACGCCTAAGTGTTCGCTTTCGAGATCAGATCTACCAGCGAAAGGCAGGTATCTAACCATGTGTGATCCAATCTTAAAAGCATAAAATCCAAGTGATTGTGTTTTGCCATCTCTTGAATGTGTGTTTCACCTCTCGCTCCTTCCCGCTGAGCTATCAGCAAAAGGAGTGCTCTTTTGTCATGAGAATGAATGGTGATCGAGCTACACCACCCATCGGGACATATAAAGGTCCCTAGTTTGGTCTCCCGTTCCTAGGAGAACATTACGCTAATGTTGAAGATTAGATTTCCCTATTCTAAGCTACCCAGTAAGGGGAGCTCATGTTTGAAAAAATAACCATTGTAGTGGAAAATTTCAGGGCTGCAAGGGTCCTGGATTCAAATCTCAGCATGGCATGGGTGTTGTTTGTATCACCACTCATCCTCATCTTCGCAATGAGGCAAAAGTGTCAGGAAAGCAAAGTATAATAGTCCAAATTAGTCAATCTTTCACTTTCTCTCTCTCTCCTACAGCTGCACTCTAACTTTGCAAACAATGAATCATGCTATTATGTGACAGTGAGTAATGGGGTGCAATTCCCCTAAGGCAGCAGGTGGTTGGAGTCTTTCAACTGACTCAAAAATGAATTGACATAGAGCATGTGGCAGTGTGGCTGTGATAGCTCATTTGGCAGAGCATGTGACTGCCATATGGGAGACCCGAGTTCAATTCCTGTAGTGGGTGATGTAAGGTCGGAATTTTTCCTGACATGTCCCCACAGGGGTGTGCCCATCCCCCAAGGCTGTAGATACATCCCCCCAAAAGAATTGTTCATTATATACTCCCCCCCCCCACACACACACAGTTTGGATAAACATGCAATAATTGCTTTTTGTTTGAATGTCAATAAGTTTTCATTTTTTTTAAATTAAATATTCGAAATACGTAAGCCGGACCCCGTGGCTAAGTGGTTAGCACATCGTGCTGCGATGCCAGGGGTCCCAGATTCGAATCCCGCTCGGGCATGGTTGTTTGTAAATGTCTATTCATCAATTTAATCACTCATCCCCATCTTCGCACATTAGCCACGAGGCAGTAAAATGAAATGAAATAAATCAATCAAAAATCAAGATACATAAGCTTTAGACAACAGAAACTGACAGTATTTTTATAATTATCCAGTCAATCGTAGCACAGGAACACATACAAGTGGAACAAATCCTGCCTGAAATCATCCCGCACTAAAACTGAAGTCCTAAGAATATGTGGAGCTCTACCTCAAAATCACCCCATATGCCTTCATGACATGTGTGCACTTGCACTTACCTTTACCTTTGCATGTGACAGAGGGAATGCTAATATAAGCTTTCTCATACGACACATGATGTTGTATGTGTGGGGAAGGAGTTTAGATGTGTATATTGTAGGCTACGAGGGTCACTGTTTATATTTTGAGCCTAAAAATGAAAAGACAGGAATTTGGCATTGAAAACTGCTTTATTGTTTTTCGAAGTATTCTCCTTTATGGTCAATACACTTTTGCATTCGTTCGAACCATTTGTCAAAGCAGTTTTTCCAATCTTCTTGAGACACCTCCATAATATGGTTTTTGAACGCATCAACGGCATCTTCCGCCGACGAAAATCGTTGTCCACGCAATTTATTCTTGACATTCGGGAACAAGAAGAAGTCATTGGGTGCCAAATCAGGACTGTACGGCGGATGACCCATCAATTCGATTTTTTGACTGTTCATAAAGTCGGTTGTTAGACGAGATGTGTGACAGCTGGCATTGTCTTGATGAAGAATGATCCGACGGCGTTTGTTTGTTTTCCGTATTTGACTGAAGACCTCTGGCAAACAAATTGTTGTGTACCATTCAGAGTTGACCGTTCTACGTTCCTCTAAAGGCACAGTTGCCACATGACCAGTTTTCCCGAAAAAACAGGCGACCATTTGTTTCGATGTGCTTCGAGCGCGAACAACTTTTGTTGGATTGGGTTCATCTTGAAACACCCATACAGTCGACTGCTGTTTACGTTCCGGCTCATATGCATATATCCAGTGGTCAGAAGTAGCGCGCTACTTGTAGCGTCGCTACAGTAGCTAGCTACAAAATTTGTAGCTGTAGCTGTAGCGATGCTACATTTTGAAAATTGTAGTTGTAGCTGTAGCGAAGCTACAAAATTCCTGTAGTTGTAGCGAAAATTTCGCTACAGCTACATTTTCTCTCAGCATTTTGAGGTGAATTTTGAATGTGGCAACAGCGTCAGAAAAAATCGACAATAACCTTTAATTTTGCAGGAGGTTCATAAGGACAAAGTCTATTACATGGAAATACAGATTATCTAGATTGTAGATTATAGATATCTGCATGTTATTTAATTAGTATCTGAATAATTCAGATATCCAGATAACTAACTGACATATATGAATATATTCCAGCTAGCAGCTATGTTTTTTTGAGCTGCATCGCTGCTCGTTTGCATCACCCCCGGAAAAAATCCTGTGGATATCCATGGTGTAAGAGACACCAAAATGTCATTAATTGCTGTGTAAAAAACAACTTGCAGTGCAAAAACGAGTGATGTTTTTTCCGCTGCACTGACAAAGGAATAGTGCCAGCAATAAATGGTTCAGTACGTTAACAGCATTGATCATTGTCAGTATATAGGATCTCACCAGCAAGAAATTATTCTTACAAGAATGATAGAGTTTTTGGAATTACAATTATTTTCGCGATAATATTTGTTCACAAATTTTAAAATTACAATACGTTTAGAACACTCGGGTTTACACGACAGTTTCCTCAATATATTATATCATATTGTGAAAAGTACGTATGAGTTATTGACTTTCTGCAGAAACGACAATTTTCTTTAGTTAATATACATAGTTTTCAAATTTATGTATTTTTTCTACTTTTGCGTCACTTTTCTGTAACGTTTACTAATCATGACATCATCATCCTTCGCAGTTTCCTGCCTCTGGCTGGGTCGGCATAGAAGTCAAGCCTCTCCATTATTTCCTGGTCTTCCACTACTCCTCTCTTTTCACGGTGTTACAATCTTGTCTTCTTCTCCTAACACTCTCCGCTATCTGCTCTTTCCACCGACATCTTGGTCCCCTCCCCCCCGGTCTTATTCCCACTCCTTGTGCATTATAATCTCTTACTGGTAGTCTTTCTGCATCCATCCTCTTCATGTGCCCGAACCATCTCATCCATGCCTGATCTATCCTGTCTTGAAGCTTCACCACACCCACTGTCTGTCGGATCTCCTCATTCCTTATTCTATCCCTTCTAGTCTTCTCCCATAGACTCCTTAAAAATTTCATCTCCACTGTCTGCATCTTTTTCTTGTCTCTCTATGTCACGTAATTATTGGCACATAGTATGTGTTATATATTACCTTCTTGCATTTCATAGGTACATCCCTGTTCCATATTAATGTTCGAACACTTTGATATAGTCCACCACCCATTTGTCCTCTTCTGTTTACCTCCTCATCTATTCTTCAACTCTTCTCAATCATGACAATGAGGATGAATGGTTTATTTAATTATTCTCTTATCTATAGTCGCTTTGTGCCACTTTCGGCTAATTGTGAGAATGAGGAAGAATGATGAACATTGTGGGAAATGGAGGAGCAGGAGGATCCCATCCTCCCAACTTGGCGTCTTTTCTAGTTTTTGTTTTGAGTCCATTTTATGCATAGAAAAGCTGATCGAGACTGGATCCGAGCCACTATGTGCCTCCACTGGGTATCGAACTTAGAGTCCTTTTGTAAACAAAGGGCCCCAGGTACTTTTCACTCAAAATGCTGCTTTCATATCAGTCTATTAAAAAATGAAATATTTATTCTCAAGAAAAATATGTTGATGTGAACATAAATACGTAATCCTACCAAATTTCATTTGTGTATAGTTGTAATCATTAATTTGGGTAAGACCCTAATTGCAATATTCATATATCAAATTTGAATTGAAATGCCACTTGCATAGGTATGTTATTCTCAAAAACTATAGTAAAAATAAGTAACTGAAGTAACACTGCTATCAAAATTATCGAGTGACGGGAATCATGATAATAAATAACATAATCTATTTACCAGTAGTAGGGGATTTTTTTTAATATCCACATGGTTATTTTTATTTTTTTTATGCATAAGTAGCGCAAAAGTAGCGAAGTAGCGAGTAGCGAACAGGAGTAGCGTAGCGAGCTACTTTTTGGTAAATGTAGTGGTAGCTGTAGCGAAGCTACATTTTGGAAGAATAGCTGTAGCTGTAGCGAAGCTACTTTTAAAATGTAGCGTTCTGATCACTGCATATATCCATGATTCGTCACCTGTTACAATCGTATATACGTCTTTTGAAGCACCACGATTGTATTTATTGAGCATTTGTTTGCACCAATTGACGCGAGCGTCTTTTTGAGTTGTTGTCAAATTGTGTGGGATCCAACGAGAACATACCTTTCTCACAGCTAAATGATCATGTAATATTTTACATTTATATATGCTGGTGGAACTAATGCCTATGGTTGCCTCAATCTCACAGTATGTCACATGACGATCTTGCAGTATTAGGTTTTGCACAGCATCAATGTTTTCTTGACCAACAACTGATTTTGGACGACCTTCGCGAATCTCGTCGGTGAGCGAATGGCGGCCACGATTAAATTCGTTATACCAGCGTTTCACAGTGGCAAAGGATGGGGCTTCATCGCCAAATGTGGAAGTAAGTTCATCGATGCACTGTTGTCTTGATAATCCACGTCGAAAATCGTAACAAATCATCGCACGAATATGTACACGAGTTAATTCCATTTTATTGTTGTCGCGCAATCTCCAAGGCAACATAAACAACACAAATGAAGCTATTGACAAAACATTTGAAGTACGTTATGGTCAATAATGCCAGACGATTCCGTGCAAACGTCAAATCGCGCCTAACTTCAATCAGTGTTGCCAAGGCTCAAAATATAAATAGTGGCCCTCGTACATGTAATTGGCATCCTTCATCGACGTTTCATTATTATCTAACTGCTTAATATTGTGTCAATGGAAATGTTTAGCATTCCTTTGAAATCTCTTAACATTAAATGGTCTGTGGACAAAATTATTTTAAAATGTTGATCACCATTCTCAAAAAGATGCAATAAACAGTTGTCTGAATTACTAATCGGCACTGCTACGTCAGTAGAGTACAATAGTTGGATCATCCGCCCACTTCCGTGTCAGTGTGTTTTGTGCCAAGACGACAGAGGTCCCTGTTTCAAATCCCGGCGTGAGCACGGTGCTCTTTGTGATGTCCCTTCATCAGTATCATCACTCACATTCATATTCACGATTAACCAAAAGTGGTAGAAAAGCAAATAAAATAAACCAAATCAATCAGTATCAATCAGTAGTTGGATCACTCACAACAATGACGTCTACTGTTGTTCAGAGGCGCTTGTGATTCAGGTAGGTTTTTTAATGACTTGCGTCATGCCAAAAGACATAAAAAAGTTATATAACACCAGAGTTCAAAACATTTGTTGCATAGTGTAGACGGTAGGGTGCAAGGAATGCACGAACCTTGCGACAGGGAGGCCATACACCTACCTCCTATATAAGCACAGGAACAATTACGTGGAGCTCTCTTTTGTCTCTGTTGCCATCGAAGTGTAAGCCTAAGCTATTGGGCTGTAATCTTAGGATACGCTGTGTTCAAGGAAGCGTCACCAAATTAGGCAAGGTGAGTGAGTGAGTGTGCTTTCCGTTTACAATCCCTCCCTCCAATCACATCAATAAACATCACTCACTCATTCACCTTGCCCAATTCGGCGACACTTCCTTGAACACAGCGTATCCTAAGATTACCAGCCCAATAACTTAGGCTTACACTTCGATGGCAACAGAGACAAAAGAGAGCTCCATGTAATTGCTCCTGTGCTTATATAGGACGGACATTTTACGTTGAGCTCACGTGGGCATTAGGCAAAGTTCGTGCGTCGCTTGCACCCTACCGTCTACAATAGTGAGGCATCTCATTTTCTAGCTAAAACATGCATAGATGATGTTTTATTGAAAACCCAGCTGACTTGAGGCAAATAAACAACACCTGTGGCGACTAATTCCATAAGTAAATTATTAAGCAAAAAAGGACCGACTCTTCCTTCGGACTTGGCGTTCCCACCCAAAATGCCCATGCTACGCTATGGATATTAGTGGTACATAAAACAAATGTGGGCTTTTATAATGCCATGATTTGTAACAGATTATTCATAAATATGAATTTTATAATGTGTTAGCGATAAAAGACCGTTTCTTAAAATTTTAATTGCTTTTTGTGATATTGCTACTAGTAGCCCATATTTAGACCACAATTTTGAAATACATCATTTTACCATTCTTTGGAAATTGCTTTTTTTTTTAAAAAAAATGAGACCTTGTATACATTAGCATGCTATTACATTTAAGTATATATTTCATAGATATGCATTTTAAAGGCAGGTGCTTTGATATATTAATTTTTTCATCCAAAAATGACAATATTAAAAGGGGGGCCAACACCTGGAGAAACTCGAAACAGAAGTAGCAAATTCCTATGGAAGGGGGGGAACAATTCACGTTCCACTTTATTTGAAGAGATCAAACTGCCATTGGTAATCTGCTTAGGGATCTGTCAGTCATGTACTTCCTGTTCTTGCTGTTAGCAGAAACTTAGTCCAGGTTCATTTAATGAGTGAAAAAAAAAATTCTCAAAATTTCTTCAGAATCAAAAATGAGTTAGAAAAATATAGTCTCACTTTTTGGGGTGCGACTGGGTGGGGTGGGGGGGGGGGCAAAAATACCATATTGCCCCACCTCGTTGATGAGTGTGGTGGGCAAGTTGCCTCCCCAGTTCCGACGTCCTCTATATGTCTTATTTTCTCACAATTTTACTACACTAAGAAAATAATAATAATAAATAACTCTTGAAATAAGATTGTACTAAAATACCCCACTTATAAGAAAAATACTATTAAAAAAACATCAAACAACATACCTTTGCTATATACTTATAAAATTGAGCATCAGTGTATTTATCTGATTTATTAGTCCTGTATCTATCACAAATAAGTGAAGTATATGACATGGATTTAGCGCTGAAAGAAAAGTGAGAAAAATATTATCTTGGAAGTACCAAAATTAAGTTACAAATAACTTACAGAATATATTGTACCTTTCACTGCTTGAATGAGTGCTTGAATTGTTACCACCCAAATTTTGGAAGGGGATATAGTACCTCTTAAACCCTGTGAAAGTCCTTATCCTCTGTTACCTTGCTAATAATGATGTGACCACAGATAGTGTAAATAAAATTGGACACTGAAAAACATCATATTGGAGATGTAACATATTATTATTATTTTGATAACATTCAGTAATTAATTTATGATCATGGACGTCCACAGGATTTTTCCAAGGAGGGACAAACAAGGTATTTTTTTCCAGGGGAGCAAAGGAGACATATTTGTCCCCATAATAGTGATGCCCCCTCAAAAACACTATTTTAGTTTGAAATTATCATGTTTCTTCAACGAATTTAAATAATTAAGATAAATTACTGTCACTGAAATGAAATTATGTGTGAAATATAGTATAATTTTTAGGTGGACATTCATTTTCCAGAAGGGGGCCTTGCCCCTTCTTCCAGACGTCCATGTTTCTGAGAATTCTATAAATATAACAGGCCAATTGTAGGCTCGAGACCCAAATAAATTTTCATCACTGTATGGATGTATAAAAAAACAAAAGTAAGTAAGTAAAACCAAAAACAGAAGCCCGACAATTTTGATATATTGCAATTTATTTCCGTCCCGACCACAAAAAAGCCTGTCCCGCACATCGCTACTAAAATTAGACCTACATTTTCCTTCACAAGGGGTAATTTCCCGTCATCCAGCGACTCTGCGTCTGCCAAGCGCGGCACAGAAAGCAGGAAGGAATACGCACGTTTCTCCTGCCAACACTATTTACAGCGGTGAAAGGCTGCGCGCGTTTTTAAATACCAATTCCCGTCGGCTCCCTTGAGGGAACCCTGTCGTTAGAAGGGTGCGATGGAGAATGATAAATGGTGCACATAAATCAGTGTTATTTAAATAATTTACTAAAATTCTGGTTTAAAAGTTTGTTTTAATAGTTTGCACAATATATCATGAGCAATTGCCAATATATTAAAGCTAAATTTGTAAAAATATATTTGAAAAAGTTGGTTTACCTGCGGTAACATGGAAATTACAGCACTGGTCAAAACGTTTCCTCCTAGTGACAGTTTTCAACTTAGGGAACATCATGAAGCCGAGAGGTGCCAAATCTGGGAAAAAAGGGGGATCAGGAATCCCAAAACGTCTTTTGTAGCGAGAAACTGGTTAAGAATGATCGTCTTGTGACATATGGCATTGGCGTGTAAAGAGGCTCCATCTGCCCACCTGTACTGGGGTCTAATCTATCGGATTTCTTTGAAAAAGGCGAGTATAAGAACTTCTGCGTAATACGCAGTATTAACGGTAATGTTATAAGGCGAAAATTCTTTGTGAATAATGTCTGCCGATTCAAAAATTGTGATTAACATTGTTTGGAATTTCAATTGTTCCAGGCGAACGTTTTTGACTTTGAGGAAACCTTTGGGCACCTCTGCATACTCTGACGCTTGTTCTCAGAGTCATATTGGTAACATGATAGACAGTTTTTAATATTTCATACGTTCCTGTTGGGTTTTTTTCAGGCCTTTACAAAACAATGTTGGGACCAAATTTTTCGGGTCGGAACGGGAAATTTATTAAATACCGACATTCGGGACGGGAAAAATTCTCAATTTCCTGACAAAGTTAGGAAATTATCGGGACGGAAAAATGTTCGAATTTTCCCGAAGCTCTTGAAATCTCGAATTCTACGTCATTTTCACCTTAAGTGATTGTTTTTGTATTTCTGGTACAAAAACTAACAATTTCCGATAAGTTCCAGAAAACGTTGAGAATTAACGACTTTTTAAAATGGCCATTCGGTATTTCCCGACTGCTCGGGATCCCGAAAAGTTTAGAAGTCATTTCCCGAAGTCGGGATCGGGATGGGAATTTTTTTCCGATCCCGGTTCCGACTTTTTCGAATCCCGCACACCCCTATTGTAAAGAATGAAAATAAGCTGGATAGGGAAAATAACTCTTATATCGAACCAAACAATGCTACTATTAAATTAAATATTTCACGTACTCAGTGAGATATGTGAAATAACGGATACACAACCAATACTGTTAACTTCAAATTCGAAATATAACCTCAGTCCGGAAACTTTATTGTCACGCTTTGTAATTTCTGAAAATATCACTAAAGAATTCATAATAATCCATATTTGCTGTTTCAACGCCAATTTATACATTTGTATAGCTTCCTTCAACATCTTGTATTCATTTTACACTGTTTTCGCAGCCTTCAAAGTTTCCACGAGACCGAGATCAGAGATCAATTCCACTAATCAGTATCAGAATGTATAGAATGTAAGTAATTGTGTTACGTACCCAATAGGACCAAGTAATGTAAATAGTTTGCCAAAGAGGAATAGAGATGACAGGACCAGGCGGGCAAGATTAAGAATTGGGATAATATATGTGAATAACTTTATAAATAAGAACAAAGCAAATTGGAAAGATGAAAAACAATATAATATATTATAAGAAGACAAAGAATAAATATAAAAGAAATAAATCAATATACGTGTATATATTCGATAAATCAAATCAGTGATCATATGTAAGTTAATATGAAAATTAAGGAAGTCAAAGCACTGATACAAGTTTGTGTCTTTGAACAGATATTGCATCTGTCTGATTGATTTACCATTCCCATAGAGGAAATTTTGTTTACATCAGTGGCGGCGCGCTCTAGTCGACAACCCACAGCACTTTTGGTTGCGCGTTTCAACCGCAGCACCTACTTGGATGCGCGTGTCAATCGTTTGGCATCAAGTATACACTCTGTTGTACCCACCGCGTTTGTTAGAACCTGTCCAGTTTCCCGCGCTAGCGATCGCTCGACAGTTTCGGTGCCAATGAGAAACAAGGAAAAAATCGTCTGCTGGGCACCGAGGAGCGAATGGAAGCCAGAAGAGAGGCGCTTACGTAGACGCTGTTGCGACGTTGCGTATTTTAATTGGCTGCCTGGCTTTGACTTTCCCCAGCACGGAGAAAAGCCAGCGATCAGCTAGCGCGGGAACCGGGACAGGTTGTAACAAACGCGGTATAGTGTTGGCGCGTTCCAATCGCAGCCGCAAGGGAGGAGATTAGCATATTTCCCAAAGCTTAAGGGAAAAAGGATAAAGGAATTCATTAAATCGTCAAAAACATAAATAAATGGAAATCCAGAGGGAAGTTCACAACGAAGACAAGAAGGAAGTCCAGATCCAGAAAATCCATTGAGAAGGAAGTCCAGATCCAGAACATCCATTGAGAAGGAAGTCCAGATCCAGAACATCCATTGAGAAGGAAGTCCAGATCTAGAACATCCATTGAGAAGGAAGTCCAGATCCAGAACATCCATTGAGAAGGAAGTTCAGATCCAGACTGTCCATTAAGGAGGAAGTCCAGATCCAGACCGTCCATTTCGAAGGAAGTCCAGATAGAAGAATATAAAATTGAAGAAAAGAAATAATAAAAAAACATATTGAGATAAAACTTGACTGTAGATGAGAATTATAGAGAAAAGTAGCTCATCATGTAAATATTTTATTTCCATGTATCCTTGTTTATATAATATATTCGTTTAAACGTCTCCATTGGAAGGCATCCTGTCTGGTTTCGTTGTCTACAAAGAACCCTACCCTGTAGATATTCTAGATGAGGTTTAAGATTAAGATTCATGCACCTTGCACCAAATAGAGGTAGCAGTATCCTGCGCGCTACTTGACTACCTACCTGGTAATGTGCTTTGAACAAACACACTGGGGCTACACTCAAATGTCAACCTCTATTCACATAGTGCACTCTTGACACTGCATTCTTGTAGTCAAGCAAGGCTCTGGTCCGGGCCCACAACTAGTGTAATCTTCTGTGGGTGTTTGCAACCTCCCCATGTGCATTTGTGATTGACCCTTCATCCATTTCATACAATCACTGTTCATCCTCATCGTAATTAACCACAAGTAGAAAGAAAGCACTCAAAAACAAAACAAATAACGTGAAAAACCATAGATTTCCTAAGGTTTGCTGAGAGGTACTTCGAAATGATATAATCGAATGTAACTATGGATTTCTTGTTGATACATATTTACTGTGAGCTGCTGGTCCAAGGAAAGGGGAGGGGGCAGCCCCATCCGAAGTCTAGCACCAGAATATAACAGAAAATATTTGAAGCGTAATTATCACTTTAGACTGTGAAATAAGTGAAAATCCAAGATTTGTTTGACTCGCTTAGAAATGTCTAAAGTTACTGAAATCATAATCCAAGCAAAATAGTTCACATACAAGCGATATTAATTGATTCGTACATGGAAACCGTGATTTGAATTGTGAATCAATAACTTTCCTTGCAATGTTAAATTCACTAGAAAGCAAACAAGACATTATTTATTTGATATGATTATAAATTGATGCTTTAATAAGTAATAATAATAACATTAGATCTGAAGAACGATTTTGTAACTAAATATAATGATACATACACCGGAAATTGAAAATAATTCCTAAAGTTCCATAACTCGTCTTTAGTGCATTTGGTTCTGACTATTTAGGACACGCGGTCTTCGCATTGGGAAACAAAGGCCTACGATATTTCAACTTTCTTGCTTTCATTAAAAAAATACCGTGCGTTCATTTCGATCTGCAGCCGAGAGATCGGGAGAAGCGTGGCGGGCGGCGCTGACGGAGATGCCGACATTTGCGGCCTGTAATGCCCTCTTATTTTTATAGACATATGCAGACATTTATATAAATATTGCAAAACGATCACTAACCTGTGTTATAACACGCAAAAGTTCTTCTGTAATTCATCCAAGTTCTGCTCTTATATACACAAAAAAATACGCTTTAGAAACGATGTTAAGAGCCACAGATAATAAAACATTTTAATCATAGTTTTGACCAGTAACGTCCTGCTTAAGTTTATATCCTTGAAAGAGTTTTGTGCCGATGGGGATCGTTTGGAGGTTTTGAATGTGCAACACTGTATCAAGATTACGCTGTAGAAGAAACCGTTAACCCTGCGTTAGTCTGTTGGGGTGTGACAAACCCCAGTCAGGCCTCCCGCACTGGTGCAAAAATCCGAACAAGGTTAATTTCGGAATTCATTTGTTCGTGCATGAATTAACCAGCTACCAGTCGGCACCACCATCGATGTTAAATCCTAATTTTCTCATTAAAAATTTAGTTTATGTATCTATTAATCAATGATGATCACTTGTACGTGATTTTGTATTTTATTAAATGCCTTTCCCTTCTTAAACATGTATAAGAAAAATCGTATTTTTAAAGTCAATACTTTTACATGACGTAACATCGTTCCATATGATCTGTCATGGACGTCTGTGAAGTTCTCCACATTTTCCTCAGCCACAAATACAAGCCACGCCCACGCCGCGCCCCTTACGGCAGGGTTGCAATCCCAGAAACCAGACCTTCCCAGGCAATATGTAAATGAACTTTTCGGATTTCATGACTTTACAAATAAAGAATAAACATCAAGGAACAGAACCAAAAAAAGTTTATACGGTGACTGTCCACAAATAACGAAGATATAACCATCCCAAAAATGACTTATTTCTCGCGATTTGCGACCGTTACCGGTCCAGCCACGAATTGCATTTTCGGCGCCTAAGACCAATCAAAGTTCAATTTAATGATTTTAATACAAAGAATAAACATCAAGGAACACAACCAAAAAAAGTTTATACGGTGACTTTCAACAAATAACGAAGATATAACCATCCCAAAAATGACTTATTTCTCGCGATATGCGACCGTTACCGGTCCAGCCACGAATTGCATTTTGGGTTCTTAGAACGAATCAAAATTCCATTTCATGACTTTACAAATAAAGAATAAACATCAAGGAACACAACCAAAAAAAGTTTATACGGTGACTGTCCACAAATAACGAAGATATAACCATCCCAAAAATGACTTATTTCTCGCGATTTGCGACCGTTACCGGTCCAGCCACGAATTGCATTTTCGGCGCCTAAGACCAATCAAAGTTCAATTTAATGATTTTAATACAAAGAATAAACATCAAGGAACACAACCAAAAAAAGTTTATACGGTGACTTTCAACAAATAACGAAGATATAACCATCCCAAAAATGACTTATTTCTCGCGATATGCGACCGTTACCGGTCCAGCCACGAATTGCATTTTGGGTTCTTAGAACGAATCAAAATTCCATTTCATGACTTTACAAATAAAGAATAAACATCAAGGAACACAACCAAAAAAAGTTTATACGGTGACTGTCCACAAATAACGAAGATATAACCATCCCAAAAATGACTTATTTCTCGCGATATGCGACCGTTACCGGTCCAGCCACGAATTGCATTTTCGGCGCCTAAGACCAATCAAAGTTCAATTTAATGATTTTAATACAAAGAATAAACATTAAGGAACACAAGCAAAAAAAGTTTATACGGTGACTTTCAACAAATAACGAAGATATAACCATCCCAAAAATGACTTATTTCTCGCGATTTGCGACCGTACCGGTCCAGCCACGAATTGCATTTTCGGCGCCTAAGACCAATCAAAGTTCAATTTAATGATTTTAATACAAAGAATAAACATCAAGGAACACAACCAAAAAAAGTTTATACGGTGACTGTCCACAAATAACGAAGATATAACCATCCCAAAAATGACTTATTTCTCGCGATTTGCGACCGTTACCGGTCCAGCCACGCATTGCATTTTCGGCGCCTAAGACCAATCAAAGTTCAATTTAATGATTTTAATACAAAGAATAAACATCAAGGAACACAACCAAAAAAAGTTTATACGGTGACTTTCAACAAATAACGAAGATATAACCATCCCAAAAATGACTTATTTCTCGCGATATGCGACCGTTACCGGTCCAGCCACGAATTGCATTTTGGGTTCTTAGAACGAATCAAAATTCCATTTCATGACTTTACAAATAAAGAATAAACATCAAGGAACACAACCAAAAAAAGTTTATACGGTGACTTTCAACAAATAACGAAGATATAACCATCCCAAAAATGACTTATTTCTCGCGATTTGCGACCGTTACCGGTCCAGCCACGAATTGCATTTTGGGTTCTTAGAACGAATCAAAATTCCATTTCATGACTTTACAAATAAAGAATAAACATCAAGGAACACAACCAAAAAAAGTTTATACGGTGACTGTCCACAAATAACGAAGATATAACCATCCCAAAAATGACTTATTTCTCGCGATTTGCGACCGTTACCGGTCCAGCCACGAATTGCATTTTCGGCGCCTAAGACCAATCAAAGTTCAATTTAATGATTTTAATACAAAGAATAAACATCAAGGAACACAACCAAAAAAAGTTTATACGGTGACTTTCAACAAATAACGAAGATATAACCATCCCAAAAATGACTTATTTCTCGCGATATGCGACCGTTACCGGTCCAGCCACGAATTGCATTTTGGGTTCTTAGAACGAATCAAAATTCCATTTCATGACTTTACAAATAAAGAATAAACATCAAGGAACACAACCAAAAAAAGTTTATACGGTGACTGTCCACAAATAACGAAGATATAACCATCCCAAAAATGACTTATTTCTCGCGATTTGCGACCGTTACCGGTCCAGCCACGAATTGCATTTTCGGCGCCTAAGACCAATCAAAGTTCAATTTAATGATTTTAATACAAAGAATAAACATCAAGGAACACAACCAAAAAAAGTTTATACGGTGACTTTCAACAAATAACGAAGATATAACCATCCCAAAAATGACTTATTTCTCGCGATATGCGACCGTTACCGGTCCAGCCACGAATTGCATTTTGGGTTCTTAGAACGAATCAAAATTCCATTTCATGACTTTACAAATAAAGAATAAACATCAAGGAACACAACCAAAAAAAGTTTATACGGTGACTGTCCACAAATAACGAAGATATAACCATCCCAAAAATGACTTATTTCTCGCGATTTGCGACCGTTACCGGTCCAGCCACGAATTGCATTTTCGGCGCCTAAGACCAATCAAAGTTCAATTTAATGATTTTAATACAAAGAATAAACATCAAGGAACACAACCAAAAAAAGTTTATACGGTGACTTTCAACAAATAACGAAGATATAACCATCCCAAAAATGACTTATTTCTCGCGATATGCGACCGTTACCGGTCCAGCCACGAATTGCATTTTGGGTTCTTAGAACGAATCAAAATTCCATTTCATGACTTTACAAATAAAGAATAAACATCAAGGAACACAACCAAAAAAAGTTTATACGGTGACTGTCCACAAATAACGAAGATATAACCATCCCAAAAATGACTTATTTCTCGCGATATGCGACCGTTACCGGTCCAGCCACGAATTGCATTTTCGGCGCCTAAGACCAATCAAAGTTCAATTTAATGATTTTAATACAAAGAATAAACATTAAGGAACACAAGCAAAAAAAGTTTATACGGTGACTTTCAACAAATAACGAAGATATAACCATCCCAAAAATGACTTATTTCTCGCGATTTGCGACCGTACCGGTCCAGCCACGAATTGCATTTTCGGCGCCTAAGACCAATCAAAGTTCAATTTAATGATTTTAATACAAAGAATAAACATCAAGGAACACAACCAAAAAAAGTTTATACGGTGACTGTCCACAAATAACGAAGATATAACCATCCCAAAAATGACTTATTTCTCGCGATTTGCGACCGTTACCGGTCCAGCCACGCATTGCATTTTCGGCGCCTAAGACCAATCAAAGTTCAATTTAATGATTTTAATACAAAGAATAAACATCAAGGAACACAACCAAAAAAAGTTTATACGGTGACTTTCAACAAATAACGAAGATATAACCATCCCAAAAATGACTTATTTCTCGCGATATGCGACCGTTACCGGTCCAGCCACGAATTGCATTTTGGGTTCTTAGAACGAATCAAAATTCCATTTCATGACTTTACAAATAAAGAATAAACATCAAGGAACACAACCAAAAAAAGTTTATACGGTGACTTTCAACAAATAACGAAGATATAACCATCCCAAAAATGACTTATTTCTCGCGATTTGCGACCGTTACCGGTCCAGCCACGAATTGCATTTTGGGTTCTTAGAACGAATCAAAATTCCATTTCATGACTTTACAAATAAAGAATAAACATCAAGGAACACAACCAAAAAAAGTTTATACGGTGACTGTCCACAAATAACGAAGATATAACCATCCCAAAAATGACTTATTTCTCGCGATTTGCGACCGTTACCGGTCCAGCCACGCATTGCATTTTCGGCGCCTAAGACCAATCAAAGTTCAATTTAATGATTTTAATACAAAGAATAAACATCAAGGAACACAACCAAAAAAAGTTTATACGGTGACTTTCAACAAATAACGAAGATATAACCATCCCAAAAATGACTTATTTCTCGCGATATGCGACCGTTACCGGTCCAGCCACGAATTGCATTTTGGGTTCTTAGAACGAATCAAAATTCCATTTCATGACTTTACAAATAAAGAATAAACATCAAGGAACACAACCAAAAAAAGTTTATACGGTGACTGTCCACAAATAACGAAGATATAACCATCCCAAAAATGACTTATTTCTCGCGATATGCGACCGTACCGGTCCAGCCACGAATTGCATTTTCGGCGCCTAAGACCAATCAAAGTTCAATTTAATGATTTTAATACAAAGAATAAACATCAAGGAACACAACCAAAAAAAGTTTATACGGTGACTGTCCACAAATAACGAAGATATAACCATCCCAAAAATGACTTATTTCTCGCGATTTGCGACCGTTACCGGTCCAGCCACGCATTGCATTTTCGGCGCCTAAGACCAATCAAAGTTCAATTTAATGATTTTAATACAAAGAATAAACATCAAGGAACACAACCAAAAAAAGTTTATACGGTGACTTTCAACAAATAACGAAGATATAACCATCCCAAAAATGACTTATTTCTCGCGATATGCGACCGTTACCGGTCCAGCCACGAATTGCATTTTGGGTTCTTAGAACGAATCAAAATTCCATTTCATGACTTTACAAATAAAGAATAAACATCAAGGAACACAACCAAAAAAAGTTTATACGGTGACTTTCAACAAATAACGAAGATATAACCATCCCAAAAATGACTTATTTCTCGCGATTTGCGACCGTTACCGGTCCAGCCACGAATTGCATTTTGGGTTCTTAGAACGAATCAAAATTCCATTTCATGACTTTACAAATAAAGAATAAACATCAAGGAACACAACCAAAAAAAGTTTATACGGTGACTGTCCACAAACAACGAAGATATAACCATCCCAAAAATGACTTATTTCTCGCGATTTGCGACCGTTACCGGTCCAGCCACGAATTGCATTTTGGGTTCTTAGAACGAATCAAAATTCCATTTCATGACTTTACAAATAAAGAATAAACATCAAGGAACACAACCAAAAAAAGTTTATACGGTGACTGTCCACAAATAACGAATATATAACCATCCCAAAAATGACTTATTTCTCGCGATATGCGACCGTTACCGGTCCAGCCACGAATTGCATTTTGGGCCCCTAAGACCAATCGAAGTTCCATTTAGTCATTTTAATACATAGTATATTAATTTCATAACAGGAATAAAACTCTTCCTAGTTAATCAAACAGAATTCCGAAGCCAAAAAATCTTTAAATAACAGTACTACAAATTACATTAACCAGCTTACGTTTTCATATAGGACCAGTTCAAGGAAAGAACATTTGGATTCACAGTTTTCAAAATTCCAAATCACATGCCAGAGGTATCAACTACAGGTTCATTGCACAGAGGAGGAAAATGAAAGAGGCTTACTCCAATCCCCTTAACCTGTCATGGTAATCTCAGTATCTCTCCCTTGTATGCTCCTTGCCGCCACCAGCCCAGGGGGAAATAGGAAAACTGGTGCATTCCTTTCACATGGCAGCCTGTGGAGCGAGTGACCTTGGGGTATTCTCAACTCTTCCCTCCTCTTAACTTGGATGTTTACTTTAGGTTAATTAAAGAGTTCATATACTCTACTTTAAGTGAACGAAATTTGTAAGGGAAATTCACATACCTTTCATCCATGACCACACATGATTTACTGAAAAGGAAAATCATGCATGTGCGACGACAAAACTGGTGATCAGGAAGGGGTTTAGATGAGCAACCGACTGTAACAAAGTTAACAATTAATAAGCGTCAATTTCCATCTCATCTATCCACGTTCGCGAGATTCTGTTGTACCTCGAAAGCAACAAGGGATTAAAGAAAACTCGTTTCTCGCCATATGGAACCGTTACCGACCCAACCACGAATTACATTCAGAAACTTTCATTTCTTGCTTTTAAAATAAAGAACAAAAATCAAGGAACACATTTAAAAGAGAGTAAGCCGTCACCTTTAAAAATTAAGAAACATAAACATCCCACAAAAGAAAACCTCTTTTCTCGTCGTATAGAACCGTTAGTGATCCTGCCGCGTATTTTTTTTTCCGCGTTTGAGCGCAGACGTGATCGGGCGGAGGGGCGGTTGTTAAATGTATCTTACCATGCTTTGATCAAAATCGACAATATTGGGACAGAGTAATCTGTAAGCTTGTTATTTGTTAGTGTTTGTAAAGTCCAGGATACATAAAGGAAGTTCATTACTTTTTTTCAGGTGTTCTCTTTCTCTTTGCAGCT
Organism: Lepisma saccharinum; assembly: GCF_977018435.1. Taxonomy (NCBI): domain Eukaryota; kingdom Metazoa; phylum Arthropoda; class Insecta; order Zygentoma; family Lepismatidae; genus Lepisma; species Lepisma saccharinum. Next base: position 53,989,193 of record NC_139242.1, read on the forward strand.
TTCTTAGACTGATGGGAGGGCGGGGGAGTTCTCTTGATATGTTGCTCCGAGGGCCACCTGCAAGGTGAAGTGACCTTGTGGAATTTCCTTCCCCATGCAGGTTTTCACCTCCAATAATGAAAGCTGTTTACAGACTTTGAGTTTGCTAAATTTATGGCATGTGGCAGAAACTTGTGCCTGTTTGGTGTTTTCTCCTCTATAAGATTAATTAAATTAGCACACACAAATAAATTAAATGAAGCAAGTTGTCACTGATCGAATTATTAAGGAACAACACATTTTTTGATGTTGCATATGTACCAGTTATTAGCAAAGTAGTTTTGGAAGAAATGTATGTCATAGATGCAAAACTTTTCGATTTTCCCCCTCCCCCAAAGATAAGCCTCATGTCCTATTCTACCCTCTTCCCTCCAAAGTAAGTTTTCAGCTATGCACACTGTAATTGGTGGCAATTGTAATGGAGGCGGTTGCATTCATCACTAAGTGTTTGTCGATTTTTTAAACCCTTCAGTCCTCCTCTGTAGTGGAGTAGTTAGGACAGTGTGCTACAACTCCAGGGGTCCTAGGTTTGAATTCTGGGATGGGTCTAATGTTCTTTGAAACTTCGTCGCTCTCATCCTCATCTGCACAATTAGCCAAAATAGGTAGGAAATTAAAGGAAAATGATCTAAATAAATCACAGAATTTAGTACTACTTTCATTTTAAAATTTGGCTTTCACAAAAACTTCGGGGGGGGGGGAGGGTTGTATCTCCATCGGAACTTTCCCAGACGGCCTCCACCGCCCCCCAATGGAAGGATGGGATTAATTTGGTGATTGAAGTCCACTTTACGCACAGTAAGGCTAATCGGGACTGGACCTACAGTTTAAAGTGGGATCCGAACCACTATGTGCCCCCACCGGGTATCGAACCCGGGACCTCTTGATTACAAGGCGAGGACGCTACCACTGCGCCATCGGGGAGGCCCCAATGGTAGGATTTCATTGATTTATTTTACTTCCGTTTTTGTGCCAATTTTGGCTAATTTGCAAAGATGGGGATGAGTGATGATATGAAGAAAGGACACTCACAAAGATCCATGCCGACCAGGGACCCCTGCCGCTGTACTGCGATGTGGCAACCGCTCCGCCACGGGGGCCAGCGCCCGTAAGGAAAAAGGGTGGAGGTCAACCGGCGTACTCAAATATCAAAACTAACTGACCACCAAGGGCGTGTTTAATTTCTTGTTGTATGCCATCTTCCCATACGTTTAAATTCGTCCCGCAGGTTAGGAAGATGATGCGAGTTTATTATTAAAAAAATAACTCACAATAAATTTCGTTCGTGCAATGTAAGCTACACATATTTCATAAAGTACAAGAGAGTAGTATAATAACTAGATAAACCCCGTTGTTTGGTGAAATAAAGAACGGCAAAATAAAAATTACTTAAAAGATAAAGACAGCCGAAAATTGAAAGATGAAAGCAGTGTTCTCTGGTTGTAATTCTGGGGGAACTGATTGATTTCAGGTTTAGCATTGTGTTCAAGGCCAGTAGAAAGGAAAAAATATTTTCCGTCAACTTCCGAGCCTTCCTTATTATAATTATGCTATTGTCAGTTTCCAAACAGAAACATCTAAAAGTTATCTTCTTCGCTTTGTTTTATTTTCGTCTCTGGAATTGTTATTCTATTAGCATACCAAGTTTCATGTTTGTATCGCAAACTGATAGTCGCCTATGTAGTCTTTGGAATTCGGAAACAGCCGCCCCGGTGGTGGAGTGGTTAGCACATGGCGCTACGACGCCAGGGGGCCTGGGATGACTGTAATAACAATGAAGAACTCTTTCAGTACTGGTTAATATAGTTTGTCATCTCTCATCTGCCTATCGTACACACACAGAGAGAACGCGTTACACCATGAATAAAATTTGAAATATAAACAAAACATAACAACATTCCTCAAGAAATAGCAGATATAATCAATCTTCCTTGAAAGAAAATAGTCATACAGTCTATGTGAACATGTTGAAATACAATTTTTACACGGTACTCGCATTAAAAAAAAATCCTTTCATACGTTAGTCTGGTAGCTAATATGCAACAACAATAACAAAAGACTCGAGAACCCTTCCAAAACCGGAAACAAAGCATTAATGCCATAGACGAAAATTTCATTATTTATTCTGCAGGCTGCAATCGAGGCATTTCAGTAGGATGCACGATAAAATATATCGCAGTTACCTCTTTTAGCATTTGTTGTAGAAGTTCTTCAGCGAGAAACGGGTGGTTATTTCCATGAAGAAGGGGGGGGGGGGGAGTTGCATTTACCAGTGGACATTTTCCGAGTTCTTTACTGCATCCTGGGCCTTCCCGATAGCACAGTGGTAGCGTCGTCGCCTTCTAATCAAGGGGTCCCGGGTTCGATAACCGGTGGTTCGGATCCCACTTTAAACTGTAGGTTCAGTCCCGATTAGCCTTCCTGTGCATAAAGTGGACTTAAAACAGCAAATCAATCGATCTCTACTGCACCCTGCCGGACGTCATCGCAGACGAATTCTAAGCACAGAGCATTCTTTTAGTGAGTGTCCCTTCATCAATTTCATCATAACATCCTCACCTTCGCGATTAGCCAAAAGTGCCGAAAAAGTCAAGTAAAGTAAAACAAAATTTGTTTTTCAGATTTGGGTCCAAAACTTAGAAGAGGGCTTTAACCCTGTCTGCTCATTCACAGAGTAGTACGCCAGTCTCCCTTCCCCCTTAGGACCCGAGAGAATTGGGACAGGGTTTCATTTGCATACTCGGGTGTCATATAAAATGAACCCACTGGTGTCGGGAGGGGATCAAACAGGTACGACGACCCTATCCCTTGGAAATTGACATTGGTAACTTAAACTTGCCAAAGCACTAGAATGCATTGTACAAGAAATCGTAATTTCTAGTTTTCATAACAAAAAAAATAATAATAATGTTAGGTACATCGATAAAGAAAGTATTGTAATTTACAGGAACCAGTTCATGTTTTCATATTGAACCAGTTAAACCAAATACATTTCGTTTCATAGTTTTCTAAATTCCAAATAACATGTGAGAGGTAGCAACTACAGGTCCATTGCACTGAGGAGGAAAAGGAAAGAGGCTTACTCCAATGCCCTTAACCTGTCATGGTAATCTCAGTATCTCTCCCTTGTATGCTCCTTGCCGCCACCAGCTGAGGGGGAAATAGGAAAACCAGTACATTCCTTTCGCATGGCAGCCTGTGGAGCGAGTGACCTTGCGGTATTTTCAACTTTTCCCTTGTCTTAACTTGGGTGTTTTACTTTAGGTTAATTAAGCACTTGATAATACTCTACTTTTGATGAACGAAATTTGTAAGGGGAATTCACATATTTTTCATGCATTACCACACATGATTTACTGAAATGAAAATTCACGCATGAGCGACGACAAAAACTGGCGATGGGAAAGGGGTTTGGAGGAAAAAAAAACCTGTAAAATAGTTAATAATAAATAAATGCAATTTTCCATAAAACATCGCCAGATTCTGTTGTAACTCGAAAGCAAAAAATAATTAAAAGAAAGCTCGTTATCGGTTAATTTCATGGTCGATAACGATCGGAAATGAGCGAACTGAGTCGTCCTGGTGCATATCCTGAAAGGGATCTCGAAATCATCCACGTCTTAATAACCGGCAGGTCGGATCCACCTACTCCGGACGGTTTGGCACCCTCGGCCAGGATTCGAACCACGGACTCCTTGATGACAAGGAAGTCACGTTACACACTGCTCTATGGTGGATATTTGCACAGCCGGATACAGTATCACGCTCACGTAAGACAATAAGCTCCGAAATGTTCACAATTCAGTCCGGCGCCAGCCGGCGCCGTAAGCATGTCAATGACTCGTTAGGAACAACAAATGTTCCGGCAGAAGATTTTTCAAGGCCCACAAAGAAAGGTAAGGACCGGGTCTTGTTAAACTGTAAAACGCCAGTCAGTACATTCCTCAGGGGGCGGTTCCTTAAAAGGAACCTTGTCATCTCTCCGGGGTCAACCTGGGGAAAAAAGAAAGAAAAAAAGCAGAAAACAGAAAAAAAAGTGAAGATACAATTGTCAAAATCATCTAACAATACTATTCGGGAATATAGAATTAAGTATTGGAGTCTTTATATTTGTGTATTTTGTATAAGTGTTCTAAATATAAACTAATTGTCAACTCTCACACACAAGCCTGCATGCATACTTTCAGGCAAGAACTCTAATGCAGCAGCACAAAATCATTTCTAAAGGTAGGAAGGAAGGACAGTTAATATTTAGAAAGAATTCTCTCTTAAATGTAGGGGACTGACACAGAATGACCATTAAATGTTATTAAAGTGCAATATAAAATTCCATTCCCTACCAAAATACAGAAACATATTATTTTTTTAATTTTAATTGCTGTATTTCTTTCGTAAATACCTTGTCACATGTATAGCTGTCTTTTTGCAGAGGAAATTTCTCCGCATTGTCCGAATTTCAATACAACCTGTCCCTGTTACTCCTGCTGTTATAGATTCAGTTCTAGAAAGTTTTTCACGGCCAGCATTCCATCCTTGTTCCAGTGAACTAAGTCTGTCCTGGAGCTTCTTCCATATCTCCTATAAAAGACAATCTTTGAATGTACTTTTGAACCCATGCAGGAATTCAGGACTCGATGTTAAGAACAAAGCTTACTTCATATTATATATATTTTCTATATTTTCCAACATTATGCTATCTCTTTATGTGATATTACAGTGTCTCTTAGAACTGTTTTTCTATGCCAAGAAACCAATGTTTACAGCAGTAATTTTAGGGCAATATACACAAAAGGGAAGAAAACACCATAAGACTAACCTTTCAAACAAGGAATGTAGCACGTGTCCATCTCTCCTTTGGAATAGTCGTCCGACATTTAAAAAATTCCGGTTACCTGAATAGAGAAACAAGATATGTATGAGGAAAATGCATGAATTTTCTGCTATAATATAATCAAAGTAGTTACAATAAATACAGTTGAAAATAAAGCAATTGCCCAATCTTTTCGTACGTTATCATACACGAACGATGAGAATGAATTTAACATTTCGAGATATGTGTATGTCAAAACGAGCATTTAATAACTGAATTTTCATGATAGAAGAAAGCTACTCACATGCCTTCAGAGACTCCAAGCCGTCTTTAAATTTTTTGAAGTTTTCACGACATTCCTTATTCTTCATCATATACGGAACAACAGGTGGAACAAGTATTGTAACAGAGTTTCCCATCCTCTCCAAAATTTCAATGATGCATCGTATGTTGTTTGTTATATAGCCTGCCTCTTTTCCCTGAAAATAAAGAACTATTAGCTCATTCTACATGTTCACACGGCATATACATGAAATACTTGAAAGCTGGCCTCTCCGATGGCGTACTGGTAGCCTCGTGGCCTTGCGATGAAGGGGTCCCGGGTTCGATACCCGTGGGAGACAAAATTAGTGGTTCATATCTCACTGTAAACCGTGGATCCAGTCACGATAACCTTTCATGTGCATAGTGAATTTAAAACACTAACTCGTTCAATCTATCAATTGAACATGGAACTAGAAATATATTTACATTGAAGATACTATTTCAGAAGTAACAATGTTCACTGCCGTTCTTTGTACTAAAACATTCGGAATACAGCTAATCAAAATATATAACTTGCCTTTAACATATCGTTCGTCCCAACCATGAGAATTATCTTGCAGTATCTAAGATTTGTCTCTTCAGAATGCAGTCGCCGCAGAAGATCACTCGTTGTCTGCCCGCTGACACATAACCCGCATTTTCTCACCCCGTCACCTTATGGATGGAAAATAATACAATTATCACACGAGCAGCCCTTAACTATGTTACATTTCGCATTCAAAGACAAGAGTTTGTCAATTAATTATTTTTTTTTCTCAGAATCATGTGTAGACATTAACATTTCAGAACTCATGCCAGGATCAGACCCGAGACCACTTGCATTAAAGGTGAGAGTACTATTCGCTCGTCTCTACGTGGCCCATAATAATTATGGAGTATAAGGAAGAGGAAAAAAATGTGGTTGTACTTACGGTTTTTGTGGATTTCATTGCCAGTGATGAACTCCCAAAATCGTAACAGGAGGCTGTCTCCTACCAAAGTATACACTCCGAATCGAGCTTCCATTCCTTACGAGCTTTGCTATGATAAAGATTCAACTATCCAAAAATTGCAAAAACAATCTTCGTGCTGCGAATGAAAGATCAAAGCAGAGACATCTTCATCTTATACTCCCGCACTTGTCGCTGTGGCCAAATCTCAAAATGTTATTGGATCTCGCGAACACGCCTCTCGCTGGAAGAGTATAATTACGGTAGTTGAAAACGGAGCGGCCTCTTTTCGCGTCCAGATTCCGCCGAGTGAAGATCGTCGTGGGAAGAGCTCTGCTGTGATTTGTCGCCTCTGCGCTGGGTAGACATTTTCAGATAGTTCGCGCGGGAAGTTTAAATCGTTCTAAGGTGTTCAGCGGTAGGGACGCAGGCACTGCCTTACCTGGTGGGTCTGCACGCTGATAAGCTAGCGAAAAGGCAACGGGCCTGAGCTACTGTTATCGAGGTAGAATCGAAAAAAAACAAAAAAAAACCGTAGTGTCGACGCTGCTGTCCCCTGTCTTCCGGGCGTGTTTGGGAACCAATTGCATTTGCATTAGCGAGTGATATTGCGTGAGTACTTACTCGTTTCGGTCTGTTAGTGAGTGTTCAAGACAGGATTTTTGGTGCATCGAGATGGCGTTTGAAAGCAGTTTTGATAAGCATGAGTTTGCAGATTTCGTAAGTAGAAAGGTAACCAATGTATCACACGTTAAGGGATGTGGTAAAAAATCTGTTATTGCATTAGCCGCACAGCATTTTTTCGGTCAAAATAGTCATGTATTGAGACGTAGGTTGTGGAATGTTTGGAATCGTGGACCTGTGAAGGCTGAATGTAGACGGCTTATTGCCTCCAGAAGAGGTTATAATACAGGTCGCATAAACTCGTCTTCAGAAAAGGTATTCTGTATATTGGATTCAGAGTTAAAAAATGTGAATGATGATATATCTGTTGGTGATTCAAATGATTGTGTCATTTCTGTGGAAGAAGGTGAATCTGACAACATGGTCAGTCAGTCGAAAGAACCTAAAGATTGTGTTGTTAATTCCATGTGCTTAGGACATAGTCAAACACAATACAATGATAATTTTTCTAACGCTCTTCTTCCAAATCGTGAAAGTAATCCTTCTGATGGAATTGACACAATCAGAAAATCACATGAGACAACTGCCATGAGTGTTTCGAAAGTTTTCAATTATGTTGGTAATTCGACTGACCTTCCTGAAGGCGATGTTTTACAAAAATCTTCCACTTCTTTGCCTCGTGTGTCTGATAGATCTCCCAGTGTTAAATCTGCCAGTAGAACTAGACATAAAGATATGGATTATTGTGGATCGTTTTTTCTTAATTCTGATGAATGGTGTTCAGTATATGAAGGTGATCACATGAACAAATCCGTTTGGCCATCTCTTGCTAGAAAGAAATTTTTTGAAATAAATAAGGGTTGCATACTTGTAATAAAAGAAAGTAGAATTAATAGTAAGAAACGAAAGTCTTGTCCATTGGTTAAAGTTTATGCAAAATGTTCGTTTGAAGGGTGCATGAAATTTGTCATGACAGCAAACCCGAACCCCACAGAACAAGTTTGTTTTAAAGTATGGTGTAAGGGCACTGTAAATCATGCTGGAAAGAAGAAAACCAGTCAGTTGAGAGGAGTGGATAGGATAATAGCTCAAGACCGTTTGCTTCACACAAAGCCTGCTGCCTATATCCAAAATGAAATATCTGCAGCCGATGTTGAGGCTATTAAGGCAGGAAATTGCCAGGGTATTAAATCCGAGGCAGTCATTCGCAAAGTAAGATCTGAAGCTCTGTCAAAAGGTGATAAATCACAAGATGATTTTCTCGATTTATGTTTGGAATATGCCGAAACTATTGAATCACCAAACCGATATGTTCAATATGTGAGTTTGCCATTCTGTACATACATGTACAGTAAGCAGCAGCTTGAGGTATTGAAGTTGTATTCATCTGCGAAGCAACCGGAAACCTCCATATTGCATTTTGATGCGACAGGCTCCGTAATACGCTCATTAGACATAATGGAAAAAAGACCTCTTTATTATGCCGGAGTTATAAGTTTCAAGGGAAAATCGTTCCCTGTAATGGAAATGATTTCCACAGTGCACAACACTGCTCAGATTGCAGGTTTTCTTCTTTCATTCAGAGCTTTTTTTTATGCAGAGTTCAAGAGGTGGCCAGTGTTTTCTCATGTTGTCACGGACTTTAGTTACGCCTTAATGAATGCAGTCCTTTTAGCGTGGAATAAGATGTCTATGTTGAGTTACTTGAAATTAACGTACACCATGTTGACCACCAATGTTAACATGGGTAGCAAACTTCAAGTAATCCAACTGCATGTATGTGTTGCTCATTTTATGCATATTGTAGCCCAGGATGCGAAGAAGGTAACAAATGACAAGCAGTGTAAGCGTTTTGTACTAGAATCTGTTGGAATGCTAGCAAATTCAACCTCACTATCGCAACAAGAGGTAATTTTTTCAAACCTTTTGATAATATTGTGCAGCAAATATAAAAATGATAAAGTCGTGGAATCTTTTTCTCTTCTTCAAACATTTGGTGTTCCACACTTCGCAAATGAAGCCACAGATTTTGAGCTTGAAGTCTGTGACATGCCTGACATGAAAACAATATACAAAGCCAGTCCGTACTTCCAGCACTTTAACAGCCTTGTCCCTGTAAATATTTGCGATGAAGCTGGAAATGAAATAAATGAGTACTACTGTCCAAAAATGGGGGATATAATAATCAAAAAGTACATACCATATGTTGTTCTCTGGTCTCGGCTACTGCTTCCTACTGGAAGTGAGTTGCCCATTGGTAGGTTCAGTAACGCAGCAGTAGAATCTTGGTTTAACCACGTTAAACATAATGTCTTAAGTAGTGAACTTCATCAGAAGTGTGGAAGGTTCGTTCGGGCATTGAAAGGAAAAATAGATGCATTGTGTAAGCAATTTCTCTTGGATATACCAAGAACTTTCCAATGTTCGCAGAAGAGAAAAAGATGTGATCAGGACGTTGAGGAAATGTCTGAAGAGACATGGCAAAAACGTGTTAAGAGAAAACGTACTTACTTCACGCGGCAAATTCTGAAAGGCGGGGATTTTCTCACAAGTGTTTCCGAAAACCATGTGCATCCTACTTCGGTCAATGTGTTCCAACATACCGATGTGAGTCGAGAATGCTCTGTACCACTCGAGTCCCCAACACAAGCTCCTGTTACAGTCAATAGTCAGCTCTCCTTTCTACCAAATGGGTTAGTTTCGAGTCCTGACTATTATTCAGTGCAAGTAAAAGATAAGGACTGCGTAATTGGTTACTGTAATGCACAAGGGTTGTATCATTCCGACTACCTTACTCTCGTTTCCAATAACTTCCTATCTAATTTTGTCATCGACTTATGTGCAGAGCTCATCGTACTTGAAAGTAAGAAGTCCAACGTTCTTTATATTCCATGTGAATTGGCAACAAATGCTATTGAGTGTAATTTCATCAGGGAGTGCACCGTGAACTCCTTGAAAATTTCCAAGTACTCTTTACTCTTAATGCCAATTTTAATTAATCATAATCATTGGTGTCTCATTGTTGCTGATATCATTGATGGTGCAGTGTCTATTTTGGATTCTGTATATACTTCTCTTGCTCACAAGGAGAAGTATTTCCAATTGTTCCAAAGATTCATAGAACTAAGGAACACCTTTTCCACAGATACACTGGACACAACAAAGTGGCATTTGCATAACTTGATCACCCTGCAGCAAACAGACGGTTACAACTGTGGTGTTTTTATTATACATTTCATGAAGCAACTGCTTCGAGAGGAGAGTCTGTTAGAGAAATTTGATCCTAATGAGTACAGGAAAGCACTGCAAATGAGTTTGCTGGAAGCTTCAAGGAAGGTTGACGATTTTTGCATGTATTGTGGGAGAAGTACTTTGACAGAAAATGTAGATTGGGTGGAATGCGATGTTTGTAAAAGGTGGCTGCACATTCCCTGCGTGAGCAAAACTGCAAATCGCGAATACTATAATTCGAGTAACTTCAAGTGCGTACTTTGCCATGCAAATGGTTTGTAGAATTGATAGCTAGGCAATATGAAAAAAAATATGGCTGCGTTAATCTGATGGAATGTGCAACTATGTCCACACCATAAAGGTGATGTGAGATGCAAGTTCATCAGGTTACAATGCCATAATTTGAGTACTAGATATTCGATTTTGACTATGAAGCAATTGATGTTGAGTACAGGAGGACTGCATTTATTACTTGTCATACACCTTTTAAGTTAGTCGTTTGATGGTTGCAAATAGCTGCTGCTGAAAATCGAAGGTTCAGCAACTATGTCCACACCTCTGTAAGGGGTGATGTGAGATGCTTTGCCTAGACTTCAGCAGCGAACTAACACTGTCTACGCCACAGATTCCACTTGAGTTAGATATGCCATTTCGGTTATTCATTTCGAGCGTCTGTGTTCCTTGCACTCATCAAGTCCCAAAAACATGCTACAGTACTGTAAATAATATTGTATAAATCTTGTACAAACATATATATATATATATATACGTATATTTATTTACTTATTTATATCACATATTTATCTTTACAGAATATATAATTATACACAGTGTACATATTGTAGATATATGCTTGCTTGAATGTGATGTTTCAGTGATGCTCATTTCTTCATTCTGTTCTTACAATTACTGAAAGAATAAATATTATCTTCCTCTTTACTTTTTTCCTATGCGTGCGTGTGTGTGAGAGTTGACAACTTGTTTATATTTAGAACACTTATACAAAATACACAAATATAAAGACTCCAATACTTAATTCTATATTCCCGAATAGTATTGTTAGATGATTTTGACAATTGTGTCTTCACTTTTTTCTGTTTTCTGCTTTTTTTTCTTTCTTTTTTCCCCAGGTTGACCCCGGAGAGATGACAAGGTTCCTTTTAAGGAACCGCCCCCTGGGGAAGGTACTGACTGGCGTTTTAAAGTTTAACCAGACCCGGTCCTTACCTTACTTTGTGGGCCTTGAAAAATCTTCTGATCCTTGGCTGCCGGAATATTTCTTGTTGCTAATAACTCTTTCACATGCTTTCGGCGCCGGACTGAATTATGAACATTTCGGAGCTTATTGTCTTACGTGAGCGTGATACTGTATCCGGCTGTGCAAATATCCACCATAGCGCAGTGTGTAACGTGACTTCCTTGTCATCAAGAGGTCCGTGGTTCGAATCCTGACCGAGGGTGCCAAACCGTCCGGAGTAGGTGGATCCGACCTGCCGGTTATTGAGACGTGAATGATTTCGAGATCCCTTTCATGATATGCACCAGGACGACGCAGTTCGCTCATTTCCGATCGTTATCGACCATTAAATTAACCGATAACGAGCTTTCTTTTAATATTTTTTTGCTTTCTAGGTACAACAGAATCTGGCGATGTTTGATGGAAAATGGCATTTATTTATTGTTAACTATTTTACAGGGGTTTTTCCCATAAACCCCTTTCCCATCGCCAGTTTTGTCGTCGTTCATGGGTGAATTTTCATTTAAGTAAATCATGTGTGGTAATGCATGAAAAATATGTGAATTTTCCTTACAAATTTCGTTCATCAAAAGCAGATTATTATCAAGTGCTTAATTAACCTAAAGTAGACATCCAAGTTAAGACGAGGGAAGAGTTGAAATACCCCAAGGTCACTAGCTCAACAGGCTGCCATGCGAAAGGAATGCACCCGTTTTCCTATTTCCCCCTGGGCTGGTGGCGGCAAGGAGCATACAAGGGAGAGATACTGAGATTACCATGACAGGTTAAGGGGATTGGAGTAAGCCTCTTTCTTCTTCCTCCTCAGTGCAATGAACCTGTAGTTGATACCTCTGGCATGTGATTTGGAATTTTGAAAACTGTGAAACTAAATGAAATTTGGTTTAACTGGTTCAATTGAAAACGTAAACTGGCCCCTGTAAATTACAGTGCTTTTTTTTTCTATTATGGAAACTAGAAATTACGATTTCTTGTACAATGCACTGTAGTGTTTTGGCAAGTTTAAGTAACCAATGTTAATTTCCAGGGGATAGGGTCGTCGTACCTGTTTGATCCCCTCCCGACACCAGTGGGTCCATTTTATATGACACCCGAGTATGCAAATGAAACCCTGTCCCAATTCTCTCGAGTCCTGGGGAGGGGGGAGACTGGCGTACTACTCTGTGAATGAGCAGACAGGGTTAAAGCCCTCTTCTAAGTTTTGGACCCAAATCTGGCAAACAAATTTTGTTTTACTTTACTTCACTTTTCTGGCTAATCGCGAGGGTGAGGATGTTATGATGAAATTGATGAAGGGACACTCACTAAAAGAACATCCATGCCGGGATTCTGGCGTTGTAATGCTCTGTGCTTAGAATTCGTCTGCCGATTCGTCAGGCAGGATGCAGAAGAGATAGATTGCTTTCCTGTTTTAAGTACACTTTATGCACAGGAAGGCTAATCGGGACTGGACCTACAGTTTAAAGTGGGACACGCCCTTGGTGGTCAGTTAGTTTTGATATTTGAGTACGCAGGTTGACCTCCACCCTTTTTCTTTACGGGCGCTGACCCCCGTGGCGGAGCGGTTGCCACATCGCACTACAGCGGCAGCGGTCCCGGGTCGGCATGGATCATCATATCATCACTCATCCCCATCTTTGCAAATTAGCCAAAAGTGGCACAAAAATGGAAGTAAAATTAATGAAATCCTACCATTGGGGCCTCCCCGATGGCGTAGTGGTAGCGTCCTCGCCTTGTAATCAAGGGGTCCCGGGTTCGATACCCGGGGGGGGCACATAGTGGTTTGGATCCCACTTTAAACTGTAGGTCCAGTCCCGATTAGCCTTACTGTGCGTAAAGTGGACTTCAATCACCAAATTAATCCCATCCTTCCATTGGGGGGCGGTGGAGGCCGTCTGGGAAAGTTCCGATGGAGATACAACCCTCCCCCCCCCCCCGAAGTTTTTGTGAAAGCCAAATTTTAAAATGAAAGTAGTACTAAATTCTGTGATTTATTTAGATCATTTTCCTTTAATTTCCTACCTATTTTGGCTAATTGTGCAGATGAGGATGAGAGCGACGAAGTTTCAAAGAACATTAGACCCATCCCAGAATTCAAACCTAGGACCCCTGGAGTTGTAGCACACTGTCCTAACTACTCCACTACAGAGGAGGACTGAAGGGTTTAAAAAATCGACAAACACTTAGTGATGAATGCAACCGCCTCCATTACAATTGCCACCAATTACAGTGTGCATAGCTGAAAACTTACTTTGGAGGGAAGAGGGTAGAATAGGACATGAGGCTTATCTTTGGGGGAGGGGGAAAATCGAAAAGTTTTGCATCTATGACATACATTTCTTCCAAAACTACTTTGCTAATAACTGGTACATATGCAACATCAAAAAATGTGTTGTTCCTTAATAATTCGATCAGTGACAACTTGCTTCATTTAATTTATTTGTGTGTGCTAATTTAATTAATCTTATAGAGGAGAAAACACCAAACAGGCACAAGTTTCTGCCACATGCCATAAATTTAGCAAACTCAAAGTCTGTAAACAGCTTTCATTATTGGAGGTGAAAACCTGCATGGGGAAGGAAATTCCACAAGGTCACTTCACCTTGCAGGTGGCCCTCGGAGCAACATATCAAGAGAACTCCCCCGCCCTCCCATCAGTCTAAGAAAGCTGCAAAGAGAAAGAGAACACCTGAAAAAAAGTAATGAACTTCCTTTATGTATCCTGGACTTTACAAACACTAACAAATAACAAGCTTACAGATTACTCTGTCCCAATATTGTCGATTTTGATCAAAGCATGGAAAGATACATTTAACAACCGCCCCTCCGCCCGATCACGTCTGCGCTCAAACGCGGAAAAAAAAATACGCGGCAGGATCACTAACGGTTCTATACGACGAGAAAAGAGGTTTTCTTTTGTGGGATGTTTATGTTTCTTAATTTTTAAAGGTGACGGCTTACTCTCTTTTAAATGTGTTCCTTGATTTTTGTTCTTTATTTTAAAAGCAAGAAATGAAAGTTTCTGAATGTAATTCGTGGCTGGGTCGGTAACGGTTCCATATGGCGAGAAACGAGTTTTCTTTAATCCCTTGTTGCTTTCGAGGTACAACAGAATCTCGCGAACGTGGATAGATGAGATGGAAATTGACGCTTATTAATTGTTAACTTTGTTACAGTCGGTTGCTCATCTAAACCCCTTCCTGATCACCAGTTTTGTCGTCGCACATGCATGATTTTCCTTTTCAGTAAATCATGTGTGGTCATCAGCGGCGTATACTCTGGGTCACCTAGGTAATCGGAGATGACCCGACTATAATTTTTTAAAAAAGTTGTTTTTTATTTCTTCGCAATATTCTTCCGAACCAATCTATGATTCGCATATTTCTTTACTTCCAGCGTGCGAATGTTTTTCAAACGTTTGCCGCTGAATGTCCGAGAGGCTTTCAGCCACTTTCTCCAGCTGGTGGAATCTGGTGACGTCAGGGTGAGATTCCACCGGCTCCCTTTAAATCCCTTGACGGGAGGGGAAGGAAACACTGCTTCTCAGGCGCGGTTATTCCGTGGCAAGGGTAAGCTGTTTCTGGAGAGAGTCCATCGGTCGCACTCTCCACCCCAGAGCCTTTGCCGTTCCCTCTTCTGCCATTCTTCCCCGATGGCCTTTGTATCGTAGGAGCTGTGTTGTTTACGACAGGGAAATTTCTCAGGAAACAGAATTCTGGGTTCGCAAATTACGTACTGAAAAGGAAAGCAGAGAAAATACATCTGAAAGTGCGCGAGAAACAGGGAAATGTGAATAACATTTGCGAACCAATTCTATGTTAATTCTCATTTTACATTTGCTTCTGTCTTCCTAATCTCTGCTATTTCAACAGATATTGTCATAGAAAAAAAAAGCTTTAATATTGAAGATGACGGTAATTAAATAAATTAAAATTTTAACTAGAAATTCAAGAAATTACAACGACCTCTGTGGCGGAGTGGTTGCCACAGCTCCCTACGACGTCAGAGCTCCAGGGTTCGAATACCGGGCTGGGCATGGGTGCTCTTTGTAAATGTCCCTTCATTAATTTCATATCATCACTCGTAGTGATTAGCCAAAAGTGGCAGAAAAGCGACGTGAAATAACAATTTAATAAATCGATTAATGAAGTAATTAAACTATTTATATGCTTACTTTTATTCATTTTTGTATTTTAAAATGCGTGATTACTTTCTTTGTAGCCTTCAAAACCAGTGAGAGTATTTCTTTCACAGAAATGAATAATTTTTAAAAGGGAAAGCTATCAGAAATAAATTATATATATACGTACACATATATTAGGTAATTTAAGTTGCTTCTCCCCCCTCTCTAGATTAATAATGATCATAATGATAAAAGATGTTTGAATGTAAAATATATAAACTAAAAACGCAATGATTCCAACTTATAGAACCTCGCGCATCGCAGGGAATATGAAGTCTGTGTCAAGCAGTAAGGAACCACAATAGAAGATTGGCGCAGGGAATTGAATGCGTGTTGTAGCGATTCGAGAATTTAATATTTGTTTAGCTGTTAGTGGTTTAGTATTCGTGCTAGTTCTGTGTTTAAAGTTAAAGGCAATGGATATAATATAATATTTTCGTGTGAAAATATTTGGAACGGGATCTTTCCGGAGAAATTGGAAATAGTTAATGTAGGTAGGCCAGTAGAATCTCTTGTACCACAAGTCTTGAACTCAAACTTCCGTGTATAAAAACAAAAATCAGGAATGCACGAGTAACTGGGTACTGGGGTAACTTGAATTTTACACTTCAATTAATATTGAGGGTTTTTATTTCACTACCGAATTCCTTTCATATTCTTTGTTACAGGTTTTTTCTTATAGATTTATTATATAATCTTGTTTTATTGTTTGAAATTCTAAACGTAGATTAACTGCAACTGCAATCACAACAATTATTCGACAGTGGTCGCAACAATAAGGTAACATTTTTCACACATACATTCCTAAATCCTGTATGAATGTTGAGGTAAATTTGCAGGGAGACTTCAGGAGTGGGTGGATTAATCAAGTGTCTGCGATTACCCACTAGTTAAAACCAGCATACGCCACTGGTGGTCATGGATGAAAGGTATGTGAATTTCCCTTACAAATTTCGTTCACTTAAAGTAGAGTATATGAACTCTTTAATTAACCTAAAGTAAACATCCAAGTTAAGAGGAGGGAAGAGTTGAGAATACCCCAAGGTCACTCGCTCCACAGGCTGCCATGTGAAAGGAATGCACCAGTTTTCCTATTTCCCCCTGGGCTGGTGGCGGCAAGGAGCATACAAGGGAGAGATACTGAGATTACCATGACAGGTTAAGGGGATTGGAGTAAGCCTCTTTCATTTTCCTCCTCTGTGCAATGAACCTGTAGTTGATACCTCTGGCATGTGATTTGGAATTTTGAAAACTGTGAATCCAAATGTTCTTTCCTTGAACTGGTCCTATATGAAAACGTAAGCTGGTTAATGTAATTTGTAGTACTGTTATTTAAAGATTTTTTGGCTTCGGAATTCTGTTTGATTAACTAGGAAGAGTTTTATTCCTGTTATGAAATTAATATACTATGTATTAAAATGACTAAATGGAACTTCGATTGGTCTTAGGGGCCCAAAATGCAATTCGTGGCTGGACCGGTAACGGTCGCATATCGCGAGAAATAAGTCATTTTTGGGATGGTTATATATTCGTTATTTGTGGACAGTCACCGTATAAACTTTTTTTGGTTGTGTTCCTTGATGTTTATTCTTTATTTGTAAAGTCATGAAATGGAATTTTGATTCGTTCTAAGAACCCAAAATGCAATTCGTGGCTGGACCGGTAACGGTCGCATATCGCGAGAAATAAGTCATTTTTGGGATGGTTATATCTTCGTTATTTGTTGAAAGTCACCGTATAAACTTTTTTTGGTTGTGTTCCTTGATGTTCATTCTTTATTTGTAAAGTCATGAAATGGAATTTTGATTCGTTCTAAGAACCCAAAATGCAATTCGTGGCTGGACCGGTAACGGTCGCAAATCGCGAGAAATAAGTCATTTTTGGGATGGTTATATCTTCGTTATTTGTGGACAGTCACCGTATAAACTTTTTTTGGTTGTGTTCCTTGATGTTTATTCTTTATTTGTAAAGTCATGAAATGGAATTTTGATTCGTTCTAAGAACCCAAAATGCAATTCGTGGCTGGACCGGTAACGGTCGCAAATCGCGAGAAATAAGTCATTTTTGGGATGGTTATATCTTCGTTATTTGTTGAACGTCACCGTATAAACTTTTTTTGGTTGTGTTCCTTGATGTTTATTCTTTGTATTAAAATCATTAAATTGAACTTTGATTGGTCTTAGGCGCCGAAAATGCAATTCGTGGCTGGACCGGTAACGGTCGCATATCGCGAGAAATAAGTCATTTTTGGGATGGTTATATCTTCGTTATTTGTTGAAAGTCACCGTATAAACTTTTTTTGGTTGTGTTCCTTGATGTTTATTCTTTGTATTAAAATCATTAAATTGAACTTTGATTGGTCTTAGGCGCCGAAAATGCAATTCGTGGCTGGACCGGTAACGGTCGCAAATCGCGAGAAATAAGTCATTTTTGGGATGGTTATATCTTCGTTATTTGTGGACAGTCACCGTATAAACTTTTTTTGGTTCTGTTCCTTGATGTTTATTCTTTATTTGTAAAGTCATGAAATGGAATTTTGATTCGTTCTAAGAACCCAAAATGCAATTCGTGGCTGGACCGGTAACGGTCGCAAATCCCGAGAAATAAGTCATTTTTGGGATGGTTATATCTTCGTTATTTGTGGACAGTCACCGTATAAACTTTTTTTGGTTGTGTTCCTTGATGTTTATTCTTTATTTGTAAAGTCATGAAATGGAATTTTGATTCGTTCTAAGAACCCAAAATGCAATTCGTGGCTGGACCGGTAACGGTCGCAAATCGCGAGAAATAAGTCATTTTTGGGATGGTTATATCTTCGTTATTTGTGGACAGTCACCGTATAAACTTTTTTTGGTTGTGTTCCTTGATGTTTATTCTTTATTTGTAAAGTCATGAAATGGAATTTTGATTCGTTCTAAGAACCCAAAATGCAATTCGTGGCTGGACCGGTAACGGTCGCATATCGCGAGAAATAAGTCATTTTTGGGATGGTTATATCTTCGTTATTTGTTGAAAGTCACCGTATAAACTTTTTTTGGTTGTGTTCCTTGATGTTTATTCTTTGTATTAAAATCATTAAATTGAACTTTGATTGGTCTTAGGCGCCGAAAATGCAATGCGTGGCTGGACCGGTAACGGTCGCAAATCGCGAGAAATAAGTCATTTTTGGGATGGTTATATCTTCGTTATTTGTTGAAAGTCACCGTATAAACTTTTTTTGGTTGTGTTCCTTGATGTTTATTCTTTATTTGTAAAGTCATGAAATGGAATTTTGATTCGTTCTAAGAACCCAAAATGCAATTCGTGGCTGGACCGGTAACGGTCGCATATCGCGAGAAATAAGTCATTTTTGGGATGGTTATATCTTCGTTATTTGTTGAAAGTCACCGTATAAACTTTTTTTGGTTGTGTTCCTTGATGTTTATTCTTTGTATTAAAATCATTAAATTGAACTTTGATTGGTCTTAGGCGCCGAAAATGCAATGCGTGGCTGGACCGGTAACGGTCGCAAATCGCGAGAAATAAGTCATTTTTGGGATGGTTATATCTTCGTTATTTGTGGACAGTCACCGTATAAACTTTTTTTGGTTGTGTTCCTTGATGTTTATTCTTTATTTGTAAAGTCATGAAATGGAATTTTGATTCGTTCTAAGAACCCAAAATGCAATTCGTGGCTGGACCGGTAACGGTCGCAAATCGCGAGAAATAAGTCATTTTTGGGATGGTTATATCTTCGTTATTTGTTGAAAGTCACCGTATAAACTTTTTTTGGTTGTGTTCCTTGATGTTTATTCTTTATTTGTAAAGTCATGAAATGGAATTTTGATTCGTTCTAAGAACCCAAAATGCAATTCGTGGCTGGACCGGTAACGGTCGCATATCGCGAGAAATAAGTCATTTTTGGGATGGTTATATCTTCGTTATTTGTTGAAAGTCACCGTATAAACTTTTTTTGGTTGTGTTCCTTGATGTTTATTCTTTGTATTAAAATCATTAAATTGAACTTTGATTGGTCTTAGGCGCCGAAAATGCAATGCGTGGCTGGACCGGTAACGGTCGCAAATCGCGAGAAATAAGTCATTTTTGGGATGGTTATATCTTCGTTATTTGTGGACAGTCACCGTATAAACTTTTTTTGGTTGTGTTCCTTGATGTTTATTCTTTGTATTAAAATCATTAAATTGAACTTTGATTGGTCTTAGGCGCCGAAAATGCAATTCGTGGCTGGACCGGTAACGGTCGCAAATCGCGAGAAATAAGTCATTTTTGGGATGGTTATATCTTCGTTATTTGTGGACAGTCACCGTATAAACTTTTTTTGGTTGTGTTCCTTGATGTTTATTCTTTATTTGTAAAGTCATGAAATGGAATTTTGATTCGTTCTAAGAACCCAAAATGCAATTCGTGGCTGGACCGGTAACGGTCGCAAATCCCGAGAAATAAGTCATTTTTGGGATGGTTATATCTTCGTTATTTGTGGACAGTCACCGTATAAACTTTTTTTGGTTGTGTTCCTTGATGTTTATTCTTTATTTGTAAAGTCATGAAATGGAATTTTGATTCGTTCTAAGAACCCAAAATGCAATTCGTGGCTGGACCGGTAACGGTCGCATATCGCGAGAAATAAGTCATTTTTGGGATGGTTATATCTTCGTTATTTGTTGAAAGTCACCGTATAAACTTTTTTTGGTTGTGTTCCTTGATGTTTATTCTTTGTATTAAAATCATTAAATTGAACTTTGATTGGTCTTAGGCGCCGAAAATGCAATTCGTGGCTGGACCGGTAACGGTCGCAAATCGCGAGAAATAAGTCATTTTTGGGATGGTTATATCTTCGTTATTTGTGGACAGTCACCGTATAAACTTTTTTTGGTTCTGTTCCTTGATGTTTATTCTTTATTTGTAAAGTCATGAAATGGAACTTTCATTGGTCTTAGGGGTCGAAAATGCAAGTCGCGTCTGGAACGGTCACGGTTGCATATGGCGATAAAAGAGTCATTCTTCGGGTGGTTATATCTTCGTTATTTGTTGAAAATTATCGTGAAACTTCATTTCCTTGTGTTCTTTGATGTTTAATCTTTGTATTTCAATCATGAAATTAAACTTTCATGATTTACTACTATCCGAAAAGTTCATTTACATATTGCCTGGGAAGGTCTGGTTTCTGGGATTGCAACCCTGCCGTAAGGGGCGCGGCGTGGGCGTGGCTTGTATTTGTGGCTGAGGAAAATGTGGAGAACTTCACAGACGTCTGTCATGGACGTACACTAACTATTTTAATGAGGATGTAGAAGAACAAAAAATGAAAACAATGACTTATTGTGCAGATTTTTATTGTAAAAACTGTCAGAAGAGGAATCCAGAGCTGTCTTTTTTTCGTGTTCCGTCATATCCTGAAAGGTTAGTTATTTATGAATTCTGTTCGCTCTTTATGTAAAAATAATTTCTATAAAGATAGTTTCCACGGAGAATAATTCCTAGCATGTCTTCCTATTCTGTATTTTCCTTCATTTAAGTAAAAGGCCATGTGTTAAAAAAAATGTCTGAAAGGGTAAAGGTTCGATTTTGTAACTTAATGCTATTTATAAGTTACACACGAGGATAAGAAGCCAACGAGAATAGTAGGAATGACTTGAAGTTTGTTTGAAGTTCAGAAAAGCTAATTTGTGCATGTTATAATTCAGAAAGTTGCAAGTTATCGCGCTCCTATTCGCTTCTGCATGAAGTTTATTTCTTCTAGCATATAAAACTTTGTCAACATGTACAGCAGATGAAAAATAGCATGTAAATATTAAAGCGATGAAACCTAAGGTTCCTATCGTTCTATGATTTTAAAAAAAAAATCTCTTAGTAGGAAGACTAATTATCGTAGAATTTTAGCAATCATTGTCACACGAAATTTGAACCTTTCTTAAAGCAATTAGCACTCTTTGGATTTTTTTTTTAAAAAATATTTATGTTGAAAAAACAACTTAAAAATTACCTTACGCAAGCTTGCACGCTTCCCAAGGACAATGTATTTTCCATTGACAAGGGACTGTAAGTATCGTAGACTAGTGGGAATTAATATAGAAGTAAATTCGAACCTTAGTAAAATGAATTTAGGGAATTTATTTATAATGCTAAGAGAACCAAACCTGGCCTGCCTAACCTAACTACGAAAGCATACATTGAACCAAATCATAAGTAATCACTAGTTTTGGAAACGAAATGAGTGTAACTAACCTACATGTGCAATATATGCAAAATATTTTACAAACATTTACACATGTGTTACTGTAAAAACAATCCTTTCTCACTGGTGCCACGGGAGGAAGATTTTGTGTTTCAAATCGCATTTTAATCTATGTGCTTTAATCCAACCCTACAGAATTATGGATGTTACTCCTATTATTAATAATAATATAAGAATATATTATGTTGATGGAATCATCTAATTATACCTGTAGTTAATATTATTGCTGTAATTGCTCTTGTTGCTGGTCATGGACTTTGATCTACTAGATGGTAGGGGTGATTTTGATTTGTTGACATATTTCCTGTCCTGTCAGAAATATGTTGTGTCATAACATTTTTCTTGAAAGCACTCCCGGGAGTAGATTCCATGATACATTCAATGAGAAAAATTGCGTTGTTAGCCAGTTGTAGGTTAGGCAGTAAGCTTCAGGGACTCTTTCTAAAAGATAATGTGGTAAAACTTTGCTTCATATGTTAGGAAGGTTAGTGCAATATCTATAATATTTTTTATTTGCATTACCACACACTGTATGGTGCCATAAGAATTAGTTACGATGAGAAATAATGTGAAAATTGAGTAAAAATAAATCAATTGAATGGTGACAAGCTCATAAGATTTTCCGCACTAGTTGAAGGAGCTATCATAGAATGGACCCTTCTACATTTGACACTACTCTATTCAACAGATACAGATAGTGATCTAATGCATATTCATTTTCAGTAACTTTTCTTTGTGTTGACACGCTTTGACCTTAGCTCACAAACAACTCTTGCATCATGGAATTTATCTTTTTTGAGTGACATAAAATGCAGAATGCTTTGTCTTGCATAGTTATATGTTTCTAAAATAATTTTTCATCTTTTATTTTTCTCGTAGAGCTGAGATATGGTTGGAGAAAATATGGCGAAAGGACTTGAGGCACAAAACATACAAAAGTTACAGAGTTTGTGGAGACAATTTTTCAGAGAAAATGTTTATGAATTCTAATAGAAATAAGTTAGTGCATGATGCATACCCAGAGTAGAACCAAGTAAGTATATTGCATTTCTTATGGAATAACATTGTCCTCAGTTATGTGGGTCATGCATAAGAAATTGTATTTTCTCTTTTCTGCATTAAAAAAATATATGCTTTAGAGAAAAATTTTGCTTAAAGTACATAACACCTAACAACACAATACATTGCTTGAGGATGTTAGAAACAAATGTATTTAATGTTTCACTAAATATTCCACGCAGGGTGGATAAAAAATATATGATTTTCAGTTAAACAGTCCTGTAAAATATTTGAACAGTTTGATTAAAGGAAATAAAATGCACACATTTTTCTGTTTGAGACTGTACATATGTGAACCTACTATGGAAATGTTTGTTGAGTGTGTTAATGATGCTTTAATAATTTCAGTAACTTTTATTCCAGTGAAAGTCTGTAGGACCTCAAAGAGATTATCATACCTTATGCAAAACATATTTATTACTAGTGATTCAATAAATATATATACCTGAATAACAATGTGTTTATTTTCCCTTACATTTGTTATTAGCAATAGAATATAATGTTTTACATTTCCACAATATGAGTACTAAATCATTAAGAGTAATGTACTTTCTCTGAAACTGTTATCTTCTTCTGGAGTATTTCAACATGTAAATTCATTCTTGGTGAAGTATAACATGTAACCATAGTGAGTGTCCGACCAAGAAACCTATCAGTATGACTATCAATGGTTTGTCTAATGGAATTTCATTAACAACATTATGATAATATTCAATACAGTGGAAATTAATTGATGTAGGGTTTTAAGGATTTCTTATAGTCTTTTACTCTATATTCCATATGTTTAATGCTAACAATATAATTTATATATGTAATTGGAAGTAAGATGCTTGAAATAGATTTTGGGACTTGTAGGCATAATGACCATATTAGACCATTCAATGTATGTGAGGAAGAATCATCTTGAGTTTGAACTGTTCTTTTAGGTCTACTTTATGCACAGAAAGGCTAATTGGGTTGAGCCTACAGTTTAAAGTGGGATCCGAAACACTATGGGTCTCCACCAGGTATCGAACCCATACCTGAGTTAAAAAATGGGTGTGAAGAGCCCCTTGAGAAAGGTTGAAAGTGAAATGTTATAAAGACTTGCAAAAGATATACACAAAACTACGAACTTCCTCAGAGACGGTATAAGAGCCCCGCTCTTCTCAAAAAGGTAATGACATTTATTAAAGTGCTGTCATTATCTCCCAACCTGGTCAATAATTGGTAAGATCAAAAGTTTGAGGAAAGTATAATCTACACATTACGTAGGAATAAGCCAATCACTTCACATTTAGACATGACACATTGGATGGTGTAACTATGAAATATGTAATGCCATATGATGAAATTGTAGTCAATATGTAGAGTGGTTCCAGTAAGTAACTTCGAACAAAACTCGCTTGCATGACATATTCCTACTCCCAATCTAGATTAAAAATTAGGTATGTTTGACAAATACTAAAATGAATAAGCATGCAGTGATTAGTTAATAATATATCTTATAAACATCCACACGTTTTTAGAAATGGGTTGATATTACTCTCATGCAAACTAGAAAAGTGAAATTTCATACAACTTCGATTGATTGATTGATTTGGTGTTTTATGTCAACTTTATTCACAGTAAGGCCAATTGGGACTGGACCTACAGTTTAAAGTGGGATCCGAACCACTATGCGTCTCCATATAGGTACAACTTCGAGATGAGCTGGTTGCTATATAGGCATTATAGGTTAACTTGTGTAAGGTGTGACCTGTTCTTACACTATTTTCCCATAACTATTCATTATCATCATCATAGTAGTTTTTACAGAGAAATAGACTGATAGAATTAAAACAATTACAATTTTATTCCAGAAATTATTCTGTTTGATAACTTCCCCAATGAGCTGTGTCACTCATAGCTATTATTTTATTCTATTCTCTCATGGCAGATGGCACTGAACTAGTTTCTATGTTGTATTTTCCAAAGTATTATTTCATCTACAGAACACTGAATGTAAGTTGTGATAGAAATTAACTGTAGTGTAAAATATTTACTTTCATGTACAACATAACATAACCCATGGTTCTACAGAATAGTTTCTCAACATATAGGGTGCGACTCACTCCTGGGTCCTGAGGGGACATTTGGTGGGTCGGGAAGTTGGGCTCTAAACTTTGTTAACTGGGTCTTAAAAACCTATTACCTTAAATTACTTAGATATATTGTTTTAACAATTTAAATTCAGGCCGTGTTGTTGTAAAAGAGCAAATATATGATTATAGACTAAGTGGACGCCCCTACAAAGTAATTCCGCTGGTTCCCATCTTATGGTCCCATGAAGTGTAATATCCTTCAAGATGGATCCCCGACTGAAAAAGGTAGAGATCCACTGCTCTACAGCCCTGGAAGGGCCTTGGCCTATCAACTAACTGCCAGTCTGCCTCCCACAACCCTACCTAGAGGTGTGGAGATCTTCAACCAGCAATGGGGTGACGTGGGGTCAGCACATCGAACCCTCAGCTGTTATAGGAGATTTCCCAGACTGGGTTACGCTACTCACTTGTAGGTCCCCAATTTTCTTAGGATGGTGGTTAAGTTTGGAAAACAAGTACTGACTATATGTAGGATATCTTTTATTCCAGTATTTCATACCTACAAACCGCCAGCCGATTTGTAATGGTTTCGTTAGATGAATAGCGCTAATTTTCCATCAGTAGTTTTTAATATACGTTTTATGATTTATTCTTATTTCCTGAGACAAAACCTTCGAATCCTGTCTTTTGTATCCCTGGCATTTTCAGCATCAAATCTCCCCCCTCTCAGGGTACTCCACTGATATCAATTGCAGAGAAAGTGGATGCATTTGTCTTTCGTTTTATGAGGCCATAGACAGATGAATGGAATTTTCTACGTTGGTAAATCAGAAGTGTCTACATCTTGCGATTGAATATGGTAGGCCTACACAAGAGAGAAAATTACAGTGACCAGAAACAGTTGCTGATATTAAGTGTGCTGTATCCTGCAGATTGTCACCCACGTTAAACTGTGCAGCAATTGTTATGAAGAGAAAGAGACAATTTGGGAAATGTTGCAACATGGCTCGAGCGTCCTTTAGAACACTTTTGGTAGCGCAATGATCCTTGTAGAACATTTTTATGCACTTAAATAAAATAATTAATTCGACCTTACGAGATATGTCCCGAATTATTAGCAGAAAATAAAAGAAGGAATGGAAGGGTGGGGTGAGCGGAACATTGCGCTGAAACGCATTCAACTGTCACTGCCAAGAGTAAGATATGATTGGCGGAGAGGTTGCTATGACAACGCTTTACGTTTCGAAACAGCCGTAGGGTGGCTCCACATGTCCGGTTTGGTATACGCACAGATTACAAAGGAGAGATAGGAAGTAAGCGATCTTATTAATCTGTGCCCCAGTTGTACTATATTAGTTTATTTCTCAACGATTTAGCAACACTGAACTTTGTCCATCCGTGTACCTGGCAAGTATTTATCGTGGATGTTTGTAGTGTATTTGCAATTGTAGGTGCTGGAGCTGTTAAGTTGTTGTCACGTATTTGTTGGCTTTGGGGTTTGACATACCCCGCCAGACTAGTCACGGTTCTGTTTTTATGTACGGACTAAATACAAAAAAGAGCCAATAGTTTATTTGTTATTGTTTTTTTAGTGTCTGTGTATTCTGCAAACAATGGGTTCTGAAGTGGAACGTATTAGGCGATTGTTACAAGAATGCGAAGAAGTGGAATCGGATGTGGAGGGAGGTGAGGGTAGTGATTGTTGGTCGGACCATGCTAGTGAAAATGAACATAACACAGATTCTGAAGAAGATGCGGATTTAGACAATACCGATAGTGTAAATGAGAATTTTTACGTAGGTAAGGACGGTACCACAAAGTGGAGCAAGTCAGCACCACGTACGAATACAAGAACAAGAGCGAGTAATATTATCAGAACACGTCTCCCATGTGTACGAGGTGTGGCTAAGAACTGCAAAAGTCCTTCAGAATGCTTTCAGTTATTTCTTAGTGACGACACACTGCAGAAAATTGTAAGTAACACAAACAAATTCATAGACAATGCGTCCCAAAAGTATAGTGAACATGAGAAATATAAAGTAAAAAATACGTCATTAGTAGAAATAAAAGCTGTAATTGGACTTTTGTACATGGCAGGTGTTTACAAAGCAAACAGAGTAAATTTAGATGATTTGTGGGCGAGAGATGGTACTGGTATGGATATATTTTGGAGTACAATGACGTTGCAACGCTTCCGATTCTTACTCACTTGTCTCCGTTTCGACGACAAATCTACGAGAGCTGAGCGATCTCAATTTGATAAACTTGCACCGATAAGAGATTTTTTTGAAACTTTCGTTGAGCAGTGTAAAGTACATTACTCTGTTGGAGCAAATGTAACAATAGACGAGCAACTCGAAAAGTTCAGAGGTAGGTGTCCCTTTCGACAATACTTACCCAACAAGCCAGGCAAGTATGGCATTAAAATTTTTGCTCTTGTAGATTCAAGAGTCTTCTATTCGCAAAACCTGGAAATATATGCTGGTAAACAACCTGATGGACCGTTCAAGATCAGCAATTCTCCGGAATCTGTCGTAGAGCGAATGGTGCCACCAATAACAGGTTCTGGAAGAAACGTTACGGTAGATAATTGGTTCACCAGCATACCACTGGCCAATAAACTATTGAAAGATCATAACCTAACCTTACTTGGTACAATCAGGAAAAACAAGAGAGAGATACCACCTGAGCTAACTGAAGGCACAAAAAAGAACAGTGAACAGTAGTATCTTTGCTTTCACCAAAGATATAACGTTAGTTTCCTACTATCCCAAAAAAATAAGACTGTGCTTGTCGTTTCTACTATGCATCATGACGACAGGATTGACGAAACAACAGGCGATCTTCAAAAACCAGAAATGATCACCACGTACAATTTGTGTAAGGGTGGTGTTGACACAGTGGATCAAATGTGTGCCACGTACGACGTTTCTAGAAACTCTAGACGTTGGCCTTTGACGGTATTTTATGCTGTACTGAATATCAGTGGCATCAATTCTCAGGTTATATTTGTGAGTAACACCAACCAGCAAATACAAAGACGTAAGTTTCTAAAAAAGTTGGCGTTTGAATTGATCGAAGAACACCGCAATCTTCGGGCTGCTTCTAGCAGCAATCTTCCGAGGGAACTACAACTGAAGCTGAAAAGAAGACATGATACAGAAGAGGACTTTCCAGCTCCAGGTCCAAAGTGTTCTCAAGGACGATGTGTAATCTGTCCACGTTCAAAAGATCGAAAGACTAGGTTCACTTGTGCAAAGTGTGCAAAATTTCTATGTTTGGAACACGCACTCTCTCTTTGTAAAGAATGTTACGGACAAGCAAACAACGGTGAACCTGACTGAATGTCACTGAACTTTGAGGTCTTTTCTTTTTTAATTTTTGCTTTCAGAAATTATTTGTAACAATAGAAAAGCTTTTTCGGCAAATGTAAGGTATTTGTAATCAAAAATAAACTAGTTAAAATAAAAATAAGAATTGGGGTGCCTCACACCCCACCAGACTAATGATGTATTTTCTTTTCACCAGACTGACCCAGGGTTAAAAGTCAATAGTGTTCGTGAGCTTCCTTGCAATCCGAAATCTCCGAGCTCGAGTTTTTTGTCCCTTCGCGACTAGATGAAGACAGAGTTGTAAATATAGTGGCGAGCAATGTAAACCAAGAGCGTGTTAATTTCGTACTGTGCGCAAGAGTGTTATTCTTGGTTACTTGCAGTTACTTGTTTGTGTTATTGTAGTGTGTATGTGTGACGTGTCAGTGAGACGATTGGAATGCCAGCCGCAAGATTCACGTTAGAACAAAGATTTTTTTTATGTATGACACGTACCTACGTGAAAACAAACTCGTGTCGAGACGTGTCTAGGTAATTTGTACAGAAATTCCCATGCGTTTCAACTCCACACAGAGATACGGTTAGACATCTTGTCCTTAAATTACGAGAAACTGTATCGTTAAATTTTAAAGCACCTAAGCAAAAACGACGGATTCTAACCGAAGCAAAACTCGATGATATTGGTGCAGCGTTAGAACGTTCTCCAAACAAACCTCTACGCCGTGTTTCACAAGAGGTGGGCGTGTCAAAATCATCGGCACATACAGTCACTAAGCTACTAAAATTAAAACCATACTCTTATAACACAGGTTAGTGCTCGTTTTGCAATATTTATATAAATGTCTGCACATGTCCATAAAAATAAGCGGGCATTTCAGGCCGCAAATGTCGGCATCTCCGTCAGTGCCGCCCGCCACGCTTCTCCCGATCTCTCGGCTGCAGATCGAAATGGATATTGTCCTCGCAGTATTATACGCCTCCACTTCAAGCACACACATAGAGCTGACTATGTAGAAACTACCTTACATTTAAATTCTGAAGAACGAGAGTAAGTCAGTAAGTAGGTCAGAAACGTTTATTTAAAAAAAAAGATACTGAGATACTGACTTGAAAATCGGTTTTATTTTTCAAGATAATCTCCACCAACATTAATACACTTATCCCATCCCTTTATCAGCCCTCCAAAACCTGCCGCAAAAAAAAAAAAAAAAAAAAAAAAAGTTATTTGGCTGCTGTCCCAGGCACAGTCGCACATCACGTTCAACATCTTCATCCGCGAAACGTTTGACCATAGGCGTAGTTAGTTAGGGGCTAGGGGGGGCTAAGCCCCCCAGAACTAGCCATTAGCTCCCCACCCCAAATGCATGTGACAAATACATAAAATAATTAAGGAAAGAGAAACTGCACAGAAATTAGATAATTCTCATGAGACTTCCATGTGTTATTCTTGTGGTGTGGCAGTCACATTATGTCCTGATGTAGAATACAACGAAAGTTGAAGTGCGTGAATCATATGTTCCGAACAAGATTTCAAAGAAAATATATCACCGTTATTTCTTTTGATCTTTCACCTTGGAGCGCTAGGTAAACATTGTTACATTGAAACAATAGCGGCGTTGCATTCAGTGTTTACATAAATGTAGCCTTTCAACCACGGAGCATACGGATAGCTTGGCGGGGAGAATTTCTGTCTCCAGGCAGGCGGAGCTTACGCTGGCATGGTTGCCCCTGCGTCTGGCTCATATGTTTTCCGCGGTCGGAAGAAAACCATGAAAATAGATCCCAGTGTTGTTTCAACAATGCTTCACGGGAGGTACAACAAAGAGGGTTTCAGTTTAAATGTGTAAACTAACTATTAAGTTCACAAACAATGTGGTTTAATGTTGGATATTACTTCAATTAGAAGCAGCGAAGTTAAAGATAAAAGAGGAATGCCTGGCAACCCTAGATCCGCAGCGGCCGCCATCTTCCTAGCAAGGACCTTCCACTTCGCCGCAATGTTAGATCATACGCGTAATACTTTGCGTTGTGATTTACAGAATTTTTTGACCTTTTCCTTCTAATAAATTGATTGATACGCGTTTCAAAATGTGCGCAAATATCGTGGCCATGATAATGAGTAATATTTTCGAATGCAATTGCATTGCAAATGCAGTCCTACGCATTTCCTACAAATGATCATTTAGTGAAATAAAAATAATAATAAGAAAAAAACATTTGGCGGACTGAAATATACAGCTTATTGCAAAGTATGATTGAATGCAGTGGCGCAACCACAGTGGAGTCAGGGGGCATTGCACGTTAACCTTAGACGGAAATACATTACAAGGGAAACAGGCAAGAGGGGTTCAAACTTTGAAGTAAGAAGTAGGACTAACAAAATCTAAAAATAGCCTGACGAAAAGGAAAATTCAAGATGGAATTAGTTTTGGGGGAAACTGACCCCGAATATCGACAGTCGTCTTGGAATCATAGGACTGTCTCTTTTATAGGTCACTGAACGAAGACAAACTCATACAGGAACAAGTTTCGAATTTCATACAATATTTTTTATCTGTCTCTTCATTGTTTTAAATTATAAATGATATCTCCTATGTCACATATAATTTCTACGTGTGTGGTAGTACAGTCACGGACACTTCTGGGATGTAATGGCCTCATTTGCTTTCAATGGAATCGCTACAACGTAGAAGTGTCCGTGACTGTACATGATTGCACTTATGTACAAAGACTTTATATATGCGTATTTCGTTTTCTGGTAGGCAATTCTTGATTATTCTTTATAATTTTTGCCTTACAAATTTAATTTAGTATGGGGACGTGGGGCTGGCCCACATATTTTCGACCTCGACCATTTTGTAGGTAATGTAATCAGAACCACGCTCCGGTAGCCTTTAACGGCCAGGTACCCATTGATTTGAGGCTGGGTGAGCCCAAGAGCCGCTGTGTGCGGAGACAAGGCCGGAAAAATTCCGACCTTGGATCATCCAGCCCGGGAATGGAACACAGGTCACCCGCGCGTGGCAGTCAGACGCCTTACGACTAGACCACCGCGGCTGACCAAAAATAATAATGTACAATAACTAGAGGCATGTATATTTCGATTTTGACGAAATGACGAAATGTGAAATAACACATTGTGATGTTAATTTTTATGTTTCTTAATGATGTGAGGTGCCTTTCCCTACCCTGTTTTGTCATGAAATAATGCGAAATGAGCTGCAAAATGCGAAATAGACTCTTAAACACGAAATTTAGAGTTTATTTACCGACACGACACTTTCTGAAGTCGGAATTATCCTGTGAGTTATGCAATTCACGGAAAATTGATTGATTCTGCTGTAAATATTTGAGAAGCAAAAATTGACCCCTTTATACAGGAATAAACTTAATATTCTGGTAACGACAAATGTACTATTAGAAGGGATATGTTTATTATGTGTAATAGGTGCATTTTTTAATCAAATTTAGGATTATATTCACATTTTTAAAACCAAAATGTCATTTATATTCCGCTTTTCACCACTATAGCAGCGAAATTTTATTTTACTTACCGCTTTTGAACCCGAAATTGGCTTGTACCGAAATGTTGCTTTTTTATTTACCAAATATATGCGCCTCTAATAATAACTTTAATTAGTACTGACAAGCGATTATTGCCACAAATTTATCATTGGAAAAAAATCATAAGAAATTTTCAAATTTTCACGTAAATAAAAAGTTTATAAAATAGCTCTATCTTGGTTGTCAAATATGAGGTCTATAAATACTGAAATAACATTGTTACAAAGTTACAGATTCTTTATATGGAAGCGTAAGAAACTTATATGTTTTCATTGTGTAGCTTCAAACAATGCTTTTACCGGAGTAACTTTCAACAGCCTCCTTGCCGAAGATACGGCGCAACCGGTTTCTGCTACGCGCGCTCTTGCGCAAAACCCAGCCACCAATCACGTTGCCCGCCGCGCGAGGGACACGAACATCAAAGGAACCGACAGTTCCTTATCCATTTCTCCTTCTCTCTGCTTTCAACAATGAGTTCCTTCAATTGTGTTTTTTCGAACATGAAAAAGAGAGGCCATCATTGTAAAGACTTAAATAGAATAGCAATTTCGATAGGAAAGAAGAGTCAGTTCAAATTGAATTTAGTTTCTGCGAGGAGGATATTTAAAGATGTACGTCTAAATGTCGTGTTAATGTGTTGTGATCCTGTAATCGTGCGTAATTGTTTTATTAAATGATGATCACTACAGTTCATTGGCGAAATCACTCTTTTTCCAAGTCTTTTGTGTGCGATGCGATGCGTCACCAATATGTATGCAGATGTGCTGGGTTGGATTTTTCATTGCACGAAGGCCGTGCAGTTGAAAGTTGTGTTCAACTCTCCTGGTGACGGGCGAATCTTGGGAATCACTTCTAGGGATGCTCCTCTAGGAATCTCAGGTAACTCTTGGTGTCTCGGGACAGATTCATTCTTCTGGAGGTAAGAAGAAGCTTATTTGTTGTTTCAACTAACCCACAGGAAGATTATCGTGGAAGGCTGCGTTCTCATGATGGTTGTATAATAGCAAGAAATCTTAATCATCTTTTGGAGATTGGAAATTATCGGAAAAACATTATTTGATGTTGTACTCTTACTGTTTGTGAATTTAAAGCACAAATGACAGAATGATCAATCCTTTAATTCAGAGTTTATTAATAGTAAAAGTCAGGCGTCGAGCAAACAAGCTTAGACTATTGAATTTCAGAAAGAAATTTAAAGAATGCATGCATAGGCAAAGTGATAAAACCTGCTTCGAATGTCATGTCTTTTGAAGCCTAGTTTTCAGGATAATTAAATAATATTTCGCATATATATAGCAACTTTCTACATCTTTCATATCCGTAACAACGTTTATTAGTGTATCTTCTTTTTTTATATTTCGTTTCATCCATAATTCTTCGTTTCCTCAATTCACTTTTTCAATATACATTTTCTTAAGATTCGAAAGCGTCATTAAACTTATAGTGTTCCAGTTTAGTGCACTTAATTTCAGAGTCCCATATGTAAAACTATACATTATTTCGTTAAGCATCTTTTTTTATATACGTCGCTGCTCATGTTGGCAAAACTTACACGTTGCTGTTCATTCTTATTTGGTTTCTGATTTGACAATAGGCGGTACTGGACTATAATCTGAATCAATGAAACTTAGAATGGCATTTGTTTCTGTTCGATTAGATATTACTAGAGCCCGGAAGTTCAGGCATTTATTTTCGTTAAAATAGGCAGGCAAAAAGGCATTTATAATGTGGAAAATAGGCACTAAAAATGAAAAAAAAGGCAAAATAAACCGAAAAAATGGCACATTTGGAAGTCGCTTACTTTTATATATAATTTCTGGCAACATGTTAAAATCTACATTGGGAAGAGCATTTCAATTTTCTCCGTCTTGATTGCACATAACTACAAGGTGTTTTTTTTTAAGTTCTCAACATTCATTGATAGTCGTCTGTCAGAGAGAATGTTTTTCATAATATAAAATGATCTTTCTACTTCGACAGAAGTTATTGGAGCATACATAGAACAAGCTAATGTAGCTGGACTCATTTTGGTAACAGCATTTTCATCTTTTAGAATATCACAAATTGTTTTCAATTGTTTCAAGTCCTTATTTGCACTCACTACACGTTTGCACTTTTCCGCAACAGCTGACCCCTTTTCTCCAGGCACTTCCATCATCTGCTGCATAGATTCCTCGAAGATTTTCATGGATGCTACAAGAGTCTCACCTCTTTTTTCTAGCTTTGTAATTGTCTCTGGCAATGCACCATAATGTGCAAAAATAAACGACAGTTCATTCTTCAGTTCTGAATAGCACAGGAGTTTTTCACTTCACGAATTGAAGCCGCTTCATTTTCTGGATGAGCATCGATCACCTCACTGATTTTTTCAAGGTTGTTAGCATAATATATAGCTGATGATATCCAGGTTCCCCATCTTGTCAAGACTGGTTGCGGAGGAAAACTAAGCTCAGGCGTAACTTCCTGAAATTTTCGGGTTCGAGAGGGATATTTCAGAAATATCTTCTTTGTGTTCGAAATCAACCTCTCCACTTCAGCAGTCAATCATGCACAAGGAAATGTTAACCGAAAGGCAATATCCTAACTGAGCATGAAATACTTTTTTCTCACACTTTTCTCCTTCAGCAATGTTGAAACATGCGTGAGTTCAATATTACTTAAATAAGGCGAAAATTATTCAAGTAATAAACGGAAGAAAAATAAATGCCAACATTTTTTTAAAAAAAAATTGGTCAAATTTCATTGAAAAAGGCAGAAAAAGGCATTATAATTAAAAATTGGCAGTGGGGTCCCAAATAGGCAAAATAGGCAAAATGAAAAGGCTTCTAAAACAACATAAAAAACGTATATCCGGAAAAAATTTATCAATATATGCAGTAAATAAAAAGAGGCATTTTGCCAAACTTCCAGGCTCTAGATATTACGAACAAGGGCGTCTACAGAGAGGGTGGAGATATCTGGAAGACTTTATACAATTCAATTCAAATATTGAAATTGTAGCGTGAAAACATGGACGAAGGGTGTCGTGAAAGACAGCAGATTAAGTGCCTATGTGAATTATCCTAGTACTGGGGATGCTTTATGAGAATTCTCTTAACTGGGGGAAAGCATCACCCCACCTTTCCTCCACTTTAAGTACTGATACAGTACCTCACCCCTGAGAAAAAAATCTTGCGAGCGACCTTGATTAAGCAAATAACGTCCAATTATAAGCATGCATAGTATATTGTAAAAAAGATGATCTGCATGTGAGGTTTAAATAAATGGAAACTAATTACAGCCTACTAAATAGTATTCTGGGGAGCTCTTTGCAAACATTTATAAAATTATTTAGATAGCAAACCAACTAAGTTCATCTTCTCTCTCCTATCTAAGGTCATCTTAAAGTTTTCTTCTCAAATCTAGTCGCAAGTAGTTCTCAGTTGTAGTAAAATTAGGAAAATGCGAAGTTTCGTTGTATAGAAATTAGGGAAATTTAAATGTTTACTTTTCCCTTATCTATGTAGATTGTGCTTTTAGATGCCTTGAAGCACTATAATTTGCTCAGTACCATGTACACATGATTATTCATTAACCTTATCACAAATTAAAATATACCCTTCTTTATTCTGAAGAAGAAATGTGTTCTTTAATAAATTTGCAACCATCTATAATAACGTATTTATTTCTTTTAAGAATTCCCATTTCTTTTGAATAAGGTAATGTGGGGTGGGGATCACCTGTCTCCCAAGGAGAATGTCCATGATAATTTTTGTAAAGGATAAAAGCATGAATAAAGTTATCCCCACCTAGCCCCCCCCCCCCTCAAGCGGACGGGCAAAACTACGCCTATGCGTTTGACAGTTTGAGTGAACTTATCTACCCAGTCGTGCACTGCGTTACGCGACAAACTCTTCTCACCGTAACCAGGAAATTATTCCTTATGAATATCCTTTGCAGGATGTCTTTTTGCCCACAAAAGACACACAACAGCACTGTTATCTTCTAAAGTGCACTCCTCGAACACGGTTGTCATTTTTAAACTGAGCTGACCATGCTTGCGTCTTTTCTATATCTATTGGTAACTGAATATCAAGCTGGATTGTGCTGCCACCTAATTACACCTCTACAGACTACTCACTACTGTTTTCAGCTATCCCTCATCAGTTTGTGACCAATTTACTGACTTCCCCCGTACATCTCATTTAAAAAAAATACTTACTCTGTTTGATTCTCTGTGAATTGTCTCAGTATCTTGTTTTCCGAACAAATAGTGACTGCAGGAAACGGAATGTCCCAGATAGGAGTAAAGCTCTGTCCCAGGGACACTAGTACAGGAGAGTCATCCATCTTGACGAAGAGATCATATATTATACTCATGGCTATTGACAGACTCGCTATTACAGCTATCGTCCAGAAGATCCTGTTCAAAAGAAATTAATAAAGTAATTATTTAACATATGACGTTAAGGAAAGTATGGGGGATGTTCCTGGGTAAACAAAAAATATAATCGATCAGACAATTCGATCATCGAAGGCGAAAAGAGAACTTCCGGTTTGACCAAATTCCCAATGTAAACAAGTGGGACCAATATTATCTTGGAACTTATTTTTGTTATAAAAGATTGCATACAGAATGTCTAATTTGGAATTTTTAAGAAATATTTAAAACAAAGGTATATCTGGAAAAGGTCCTTTCGCTAAAGATTTAATGAACAATACGTAAACCTGTCCAAGACAATGTTGATCCTCTATACACTGTCTCTCTATACGTATATACGATAAAACCTTTCTCTTTTTAAACAAGAAAGTTCATTTGCTAATAAATAAACATATGAGTTTATTATTTTTATTAGAAAAGAATCTTCATATTAAATTCATAATAAAGGTAAAACGAAGATCAAATGCACCAACGTAAAACAAAGATATTCTATATTATACAGTAAAAGCTCGTTAATCCGGGCACCGATAAGCCGGACTTCGCTTAATCCGGACAGGCCAAAGGCAAAAAAAAAAAAAGCAGAATGTAAGGTTTTAAATGTGGCTAAAAGTCAACAAGAGAACTTCCCAAAGAAAAGGCAGTCAACCACTGATGAAATTCTGTTTCCCGCAGACTTTGTACTGTACTGTATACTGTATTTAGACCTATGCCCTTTAAATACACCATAATAAACGTGTTTTGTTGCTATAAACTGGATTTTAATGCACTTTCTACTGTTCGTTTAGGTTATTTCAGTTAATCCGGACTTTCGTTAAACAGGTCAACATATCCCTCCATTAGTCCGGATTAACGGGGTTTTACTGTAGTTATAAAATGCACATTTTATTAGTCATTAATAAAACCACAAATTATTTTTTACATAATAAGTAGGTTCTAATTAATGAAGACTACAGGGGAAAAGTGAGGCAAGTCAGTTTTTCATAATTTTACAGAATAGCAAATTGAAAGTTTGATACCAAATAATATTTATTCTTGTTGTGTTATTGTATTATGAAAAAAGCGTATATTTCTTAGTATGAAAATGAAGTATGAAAGAAATTGATTCAAGAAGAGTACACAAGTTATGACAAAAACTTTCTCAATGTAACAGTTTACAGCATTATGAAGTGGTGCACAAATTCACTTGTTCAGGTTTAGGCAGTGCTGTCCTTATTGTTTCTGCCCCTTAGGTCCATGTGGCAGGTTTGTGTAGAAAAACTGAGCCTCTCTTGTGAAGAATACTTTCAATTCCTGAAGATCTTTGAACTTTTCGTCTGATATATGTAGAAGTCCCTCATAAGCTCTGGCAGGATGTAGAAATTCGTTAGATTCCAGATGAGGTGCAAGGCTTCTGTCTTTTTTCTTCCCGCGCACGATTGTGGAAATCCATGCTGCATTGTAGTGTTCCCGATGCATGATCAGACGGGGATGGTGTCCTTCAACTTTCAGCTCCTTGATTGGTCTCGTTGAAATGGGGCATTTCTTGATGTAACAGTTTTCAAGGAATCCACTCCAGTCTCTGATCATCCCATCATCCAATTCTACAACTGTGAAGGGTTCTGGTTTAACTCGTGCACTTTGGAACACTGCAACCCAGTCCTTAGGAACTTCAGTTACAGTTTTTGTTTTTAGTAATCTCATATCCTTGTCGCATTCCATGTATGAATGTCCTCGTATTGGAAATGGGACAATAACTGACTGCAGACGTTTCTTCTCATGAACAACATAGTGTAAATATCGAAGAACAGTGTAAATTTTATTTTGGCCTCCTGCAGAGTCACAGAAAGTATGTAAATGATGAACGTCTGAGCTAAGAATGTTAGTAATGTACTCATTCAAAAACGATGTTACCTCATTTGGCCCTTTTCTGCCAATAGTTTCAGGATAAACGTAGAAAATTGCCTTGTTGTCAGACAATTGGTGAATGTTGAAAGAAAAAACACTTAATTGTCGTTTGTAGTAAACCATGTTTGTAGTAATGTTTGGACAAGAGAGATTTTTTTGAAAATCCATGGAAATTGATTCCTACTTCTTATTCTTGCCTGTCTTTTGCGCTCATAGAAAGTTTCTGCGTTCCTAATATGAACCTGTTAGCTGAGTTTCCATATCTTTGATTCTCTTCTCTAAGTCATGCTTCAACCCTTCGTCTGCAGAAACTAATTGGGCCGTGAGTGATTCCTTATGTGCAGAAAATTCATCACAGGTACTACATGGTTCGCTTCTTGGGTAACTAAAGGCAATGTTAAACTTGGTATTAAAGATGGTACGGTATGTTTCATATGACAGCATGTTGTGAGGATTCTTTTCTGCGTACATATTAAACATTTTAGAAATGTTTAGCTCTTCTGGTAAATATATCTTCTCTGTTCTCTTTCTACTGTAATGGCTTTCACGGCCTTTAAATGATGATATGTGATCCATAACAAGCTTTTCAGTTTCTGAGGACAATTTATTGTGCCTATTACTATGCTTGCCTCGCATGTCGTTACCTATATCTTTATTACATTTTATGGCTCTTTGGATATTTTCAAGTCTTTTTTCTAGAAATGCCGTGGAGTGAACGGAAAGCTTTTTGACTTGTATTTCTTTTACACTTGCATTAGTCTCGCCTGGAAATCTTACCTTGTACATAAAACTTTTATCTCGTAGTTTTGCATCTTCTTCATCTTTTCTTTGTCTCCTTTGTTTGATATCACGTGATGTACTTAAACCACTCAAATGCAAACTTTGTTTCTCCAAACACTGAAAATTATTAAAGTCACTGATAAGTTTATTTATATGTTGAAACACTGCAGTTTACAATTACAGGAATCTCCGATCTCGTGCGTCTGGGCCCTAGGTTTCTTGTTAGCGTCCTTTATCCTTCCAAAATTATTTCTCTTTTTACTACGTTGTGTAGATATACATGGTCCTTCGTCACATTCACTCATTATGCTATGAATCAGATTCTGCACAGAATATTACTCACAAAGCAACAGTCTAAAGAAACAAGAAATTCCCGTTTAAACACTTACGATGGGACAATCCATTGAAGAACAAAGTTTATAATGCTTCACCGCCTCCTCAGTTCTGAAATGGCGAATGCAATTGACGGTCACGTGCACGTTTAATGTTTGCCGGGTGTCGGAATAAAGCACAATTTAACAATGGAACGCAACGTACACAAAACAATGTCCCTCACAAAACAAAACACAGCATGCAAAATTTCAATCCGACAGAGTTGCCACATGCAGCGAGATTACAACAGTGGTGAAGTTACTTTCGTAAAATGACTTGCCTCCCTTTTCCTCTGTATTCAACTGACTTACCTTCTTCTTTCCCTGTAGGCGAAATCTTCAAGATTTAATTTCTCAGTGACTAACCTCCCTGTTGCTCTGACATTGCGTCCACATCAACTACATCATTCACGCTACATGAATCTGTTGTTAACTCATTTTCGACCATTTACTGTCTTGCCTCCCATGTTTGACCTTTCATCATTCTTTATAATTACGAAGTCCAGATAATCATAAACATATGTACACCTGTTGATTTGTAAGTCACGAAAACGTAATAAACGAAGAGACGTTTCCACACATGTCGGTAGTTTGAGTTTGAGGATTCTACAGGTTGAAATCAAGCTTACATTAATAATAAACATTCAAATACTTCGAGGTCTACCCGATGGCGTAGCTATAAAATTGTATCTTTGTAATGAAGGGCTCCCGGGTTCGATACCCGATGGAGGCACAAAGTGGTCCGGATCCCACTTTAAACTGTAGGTCCAGTCCCGATTAGCTTTACTGTGAAAAAAGCGTACTTAAAACAGAAACTTTTAAAAAAGAACTCAAATACTCCGACTACAATAGAATAAATAATATTTTGATATTTTGTAGCTACTCGAACACAGCCCTTTTAATTGATCTTTCTACCATGGTTAATAACATGTATGGCTTGGTTGTAAACAGTCACATCTTTTAAATTTGTTATGCCAACATCAACATGTGCGTTAGACAATTATAATTTTAAAACGCCTAGAGCCTACTCTCTCGTCTTGGTTTAGTCTTTTTGCTTTATTGCCTGAATCCACTGAATCGAGTCTGTCGGGAAACGATGCATAGATATTAGAGAAAAATTATTCGTTCCCAACCTCATGTTGCAACCAACAGCCATGCAATGATTGTCGCTTTTTCTGTAAGACATTACCCTTACACCTGTGAAATCCATGTTATTTTAGTAGACCTAGTGGCCGGGTACTGGGCCAACATTTGAGGCTCGGTGAGGCTCGGTGAGGCTCGATCGCCTTAATGGATTTCTCTCGTAAGGCGCAGTGTTGCCAACTCTTACCCGAAAAAATCACCAAGGTTGTGGCGCTCGTCGTAGTTTTTTATGATGTATATTTTGAGGGGCAGAGTTGGCAAGACTGTGGGGGCACTGTAGTTTTTTATGAGGGGGGGGTTTATTGTCCTCTGTTTACATCTGGCAACACTACCGTAGATTTTTTGACAGTGTTGTTAACCTACTGGGTTTTTTTCACTGTAAATTTTCATCAAAGGGCCTGAGGGGGTCCATGTATTTTTTATGTCTGGCAATACTGTTGGGGGGGGGCCTAGTGTTGGCGACACTGTGGGTTTACTGTAGCTTTTTATGAGGGGGGTCTATTGCCCTCTGTTTACATCTGGCAATTTTATTGGATGTTCTTTTTTTGAGGCTCGAAATTATTATTTGAGGCTTGAAATCATCATTTGAGGCTCGTCGGTGTTGCGTACCCACTCTACAAAAATTCCACTATATGATCTTTCACTGGCTAAGCTAACCTACAAATAGGAGTTGGCAGCACTGACTTATAAACCTATTGGGTCTTCTTGGCATGTTTTTTCATGATGTGTTGCCAGGCTATTGAGCATCTTGGCGTATACAATGTATATATTTTGAGAGGGGGGTTATAGCTTTTTATGCTGTACGAATACTGGAAGCTTGACAGTGACAACCAACAGAGTAGGTAAACCTACATCCAGGAACTGGCAACACTAGTTTCTGACAGTGAATTTGAAATAAAATATTAAACAAAATACATGAGTAAGCACTGTGATTACAAATAGTACCAGTGTTATGCCCCCAACTCCAACTGGACAACTGGGGAAAATAATTGTACAACAATTTGTACCTAATTGTACAATACTTGTACCTAATTGTACAACATATACACAGACATAAAAGAGAGAGCCTTCCCGTAACTTACCTCATGTACAATTTATATGATTTTACAACTGTGAAAAGAAAGCATATGTGTTCTGTATGCACACATTTATTCTTATTTTTCGAAGTTGAATGAAAGCACGTGTTTTTACGCTCTCGTAATACTGACCTTGCCCCACTGATTTTAAATTGCTTCCATCCGCAATTTTTTTCTGTGTTATTTCCGCATGCACGCAACATTCGCTTTCAATAGACAGAAGGAGTGTTAGTATAGCAGGCTCCGAGTTTACAATTTATTAAATTAAACAATAATTTATGTAAGAATATACTTGTACTTACCGAACACAAAATAATAAAAAGCACATGTGAATCTTTGCGTGTGTTCATGTTATATGACGACTGAGTAAAAAAATAATGTTGACTCCCCGAAAGATAAAAGTTCCTGGTTCGACATCAGATGCATGCAAATTTTATGTTTTGCTCTCCAAAATCTTGATTTTATGTTTGTGCTATTTGTCATACAGCAGAGGAGAAGAGGGGAGAGGGGAGGGGAGGGGGTACTATTAGCGCCATCTATTAGCAAACAATAGAAATAAAAAAGTAGGGTCAAACTTTTTCAACACCCAAACATTTTAAACGTCCTCGTTTAGTAATACGATCAGCAGAAGACGTTTAAAAGAGTACTCTTTGTCGAGAAAGCTAATTGCTAGGGCCCCTATATTGCTAAAATGTTCTTTGATTTGCATATTTCTCATACCGCCATATGTTGTTCTAGTTGACTTCTTCCAAAAAAATGCTAATTAGCGAGAGTTAATTAAGCAAGGCAAGTAAAAGAAGCAAATAGGACAATATGTGGTGGCGTGGAAATATGTAAAAATTCGATAAAATTCGAATTAAAATTGGGGGATATTTTGCATTTTTTTCCTATAATGTACAAAACATTTACCGTACATAATCTTTTCTATTTACAACAGTATAAAATAAGAGGAATGTGTGACAATATCCATATTAATTAGGAAGGTATGTTGTATGCTAGGTTAGCTAATTGTGTCTTCTACAGCTTCACTGTATAGAGGAAAGATGGAAAAAGAGAGCTCTACAAAAACTAACGCTCTTAACAATATTGTACGCCCCGTGAAAATTATATATAAATAAGGCATAAGCGTATTATCTGCTTTCATGTCAGATTTTCCCGACCTGTGAGCTGTAGTGTTTAGGTGACAAGCGACCTACTCAAATATAATACTGTTGACAATATTGTACACCCCGTGAAAATTATATATAAATAAGGCATAAGCGTATTATCTGCTTTCATGTCAGATTTTACCGACCTGTGAGCTGTAGTGTTTAGGTGACAAGCGACCTACTCAAATATAATACTGTTGACAATATTGTACGCCCCGTGAAAATTATATATAAATAAGGCATAAGCGTATTATCTGCTTTCATGTCAGATTTTACCGACCTGTGAGCTGTAGTGTTTAGGTGACAAGCGACCTACTCAAATATAATAATGTTGACAATATTGTACGCCCCGTGAAAATTATATATAAATAAGGCATAAGCGTATTATCTGCTTTCATGTCAGATTTTACCGACCTGTGAGCTGTAGTGTTTAGGTGACAAGCGACCTACTCAAATATAATACTGTTGACAATATTGTACGCCCCGTGAAAATTATATATAAATAAGGCATAAGCGTATTATCTGCTTTCATGTCAGATTTTACCGACCTGTGAGCTGTAGTGTTTAGGTGACAAGCGACCTACTCAAATATAATACTGTTGACAATATTGTACGCCCCGTGAAAATTATATATAAATAAGGCATAAGCGTATTATCTGCTTTCATGTCAGATTTTCCCGACCTGTGAGCTGTAGTGTTTAGGTGACAAGCGACCTGCTGAAATATAATACTGTTGACAATATTGTACGCCCCGTGAAAATTATATATAAATAAGGCATAAGCGTATTATCTGCTTTCATGTCAGATTTTACCGACCTGTGAGCTGTAGTGTTTAGGTGACAAGCGACCTACTCAAATATAATACTGTTGACAATATTGAACGCCCCGTGAAAATTATATATAAATAAGGCATAAGCGTATTATCTGCTTTCATGTCAGATTTTCCCGACCTGTGAGCTGTAGTGTTTAGGTGACAAGCGACCTGCTGAAATATAATACTGTTGACAATATTGTACGCCCCGTGAAAATTATATATAAATAAGGCATAAGCGTATTATCTGCTTTCATGTCAGATTTTCCCGACCTGTGAGCTGTAGTGTTTAGGTGACAAGCGACCTGCTGAAATATAATACTGTTGACAATATTGTACGCCCCGTGAAAATTATATATAAATAAGGCATAAGCGTATTATCTGCTTTCATGTCAGATTTTCCCAACCTGTGAGCTGTAGTGTTTAGGTGACAAGCGACCTGCTGAAATATAATACTGTTGACAATATTGTACGCCCCGTGAAAATTATATATAAATAAGGCATAAGCGTATTATCTGCTTTCATGTCAGATTTTCCCGACC
Source organism: Lepisma saccharinum (assembly GCF_977018435.1). Classification (NCBI taxonomy): domain Eukaryota; kingdom Metazoa; phylum Arthropoda; class Insecta; order Zygentoma; family Lepismatidae; genus Lepisma; species Lepisma saccharinum. Next base: position 54,033,016 of record NC_139242.1, read on the forward strand.
TGTGAGCTGTAGTGTTTAGGTGACAAGCGACCTGCTGAAATATAATACTGTTGACAATATTGTACGCCCCGTGAAAATTATATATAAATAAGGCATAAGCGTATTATCTGCTTTCATGTCAGATTTTACCGACCTGTGAGCTGTAGTGTTTAGGTGACAAGCGACCTACTCAAATATAATACTGTTGACAATATTGAACGCCCCGTGAAAATTATATATAAATAAGGCATAAGCGTATTATCTGCTTTCATGTCAGATTTTACCGACCTGTGAGCTGTAGTGTTTAGGTGACAAGCGACCTACTCAAATATAATACTGTTGACAATATTGTACGCCCCGTGAAAATTATATATAAATAAGGCATAAGCGTATTATCTGCTTTCATGTCAGATTTTACCGACCTGTGAGCTGTAGTGTTTAGGTGACAAGCGACCTACTCAAATATAATACTGTTGACAATATTGTACGCCCCGTGAAAATTATATATAAATAAGGCATAAGCGTATTATCTGCTTTCATGTCAGATTTTACCGACCTGTGAGCTGTAGTGTTTAGGTGACAAGCGACCTACTCAAATATAATACTGTTGACAATATTGTACGCCCCGTGAAAATTATATATAAATAAGGCATAAGCGTATTATCTGCTTTCATGTCAGATTTTACCGACCTGTGAGCTGTAGTGTTTAGGTGACAAGCGACCTACTCAAATATAATACTGTTGACAATATTGAACGCCCCGTGAAAATTATATATAAATAAGGCATAAGCGTATTATCTGCTTTCATGTCAGATTTTCCCGACCTGTGAGCTGTAGTGTTTAGGTGACAAGCGACCTGCTGAAATATAATACTGTTGACAATATTGTACGCCCCGTGAAAATTATATATAAATAAGGCATAAGCGTATTATCTGCTTTCATGTCAGATTTTCCCGACCTGTGAGCTGTAGTGTTTAGGTGACAAGCGACCTGCTGAAATATAATACTGTTGACAATATTGTACGCCCCGTGAAAATTATATATAAATAAGGCATAAGCGTATTATCTGCTTTCATGTCAGATTTTCCCAACCTGTGAGCTGTAGTGTTTAGGTGACAAGCGACCTGCTGAAATATAATACTGTTGACAATATTGTACGCCCCGTGAAAATTATATATAAATAAGGCATAAGCGTATTATCTGCTTTCATGTCAGATTTTACCGACCTGTGAGCTGTAGTGTTTAGGTGACAAGCGACCTACTCAAATATAATACTGTTGACAATATTGAACGCCCCGTGAAAATTATATATAAATAAGGCATAAGCGTATTATCTGCTTTCATGTCAGATTTTACCGACCTGTGAGCTGTAGTGTTTAGGTGACAAGCGACCTGCTGAAATATAATACTGTTGACAATATTGTACGTATATTGTATTGTATAGGAGACTAGAAGCATATAATTTGGCGAAAAAAAAAAACCAAGTAAGGTCATAGAAAATAGTTAAAAAAAAAATAAACAATTATATTTTGCATTGCACAGCATTAGGTATTAAATAACATACCACCAAAAAATCTCTGCATTATGCGTTCTGAAAAAAATTGCCCTACGTGCCAAATTGCTGTGTCAAGTAAAAATTTTCAAAGACACTGTCGTACTTGTGTGCCGGGAAAGCGAATATGTGCAACCAAACTGTGCTCTAAGTGTGGAAAAAATTTTTCTATTGACTACTTCAAGCGACACCAGGTTACTTGCAAGAGCACTGGAACATCTCTACCGCAACCTTCCAAGCGAAAGGTAGAAGTAACCTCCCTCGATGCATCGCCACCTGCCAAACGCGTCAAGCTGGCGAAGAAAGCAGACCGATTTGCGTTTGAGCATTTATTAGAAAACTTTAACATAACATCAGACAGCTTCTGTGATGTGCGTAGTTTTCTGGAGAGCGAGCGAGCTAAGATAATATCCATCCTCAACGATGCATTGGCTACATACTCCACTAAATTCTATGCCGTGCTATGCTGCAAGTATAAGAAACCGTCTGATGAAATATATAAATTCTTCCATGCCACAAAAGCAAAAACACTGCATCAGGGAGATGTCACTGACCTCGACAGCATCTACAACAAGTTTGTCGAGGAGTTTGTGGCAAAGCACGAGGAGCATCAGGCTAAAGGCTCGGGCGGTTCGCTGTGTGGCGACCCCCACGAACTTTGTCTGACACTTAGCAAGTTCCTGCCACTGGCAGGGTCTAGCTATATTGCCCTGCCACCCGAGGTTGAAGCAAGGAAAGCTGTTCTCAATATTCAGAACAAAGACACCAAATGCTTCCTCTGGTCGGTGCTGGCAGCATTGCACCCTATACCTAGGGAAAACCACTCGTACCGTGTTAACCACTACACGCAGTATGAGTCGGAACTGGAGGATGCAATGGCCGGGATTGCCTACCCTGTAGAAGTCTCGCATATTCCCAAGTTTGAGGTTCGTGCTCGTGACTTGTTGAGCCTGCAATTAGCCATCAATGTTTACGGTCTCACCGAGAACGAAAATGAGGTCCACCCCATCCGGGTGAGCAACGTGAGCAACAACAACGAGGTACGAGAAATCAACCTCCTGCTCATCAAGGACGAGACCCATCACCATTACACCCTTATCCGTTCCCTCTCTCGGCTTGTTTCGAGCCAACGGAGCAAAGGCAAAACCCACGTCGAGGTGTGTCGCAGGTGCTTGGCTACATTTAATAATCGAGAACAGCAGGGTTACCGGCGCATCAGAGGTCCCAACATTGCTGCTGAGAAGCTAGCTCGCCACATGTTCTACTGTGGTACCAACGAGCCTGCACGAATTATCCTGCCCGAACCTGGTGCAGTAGAGTGCTTTCGCATGCACAGTGCTATGGTGAAGCATCCTGCCTATATTGTAGCAGACTTCGAGGCCTTTCTTCAACCTCTGTCTAACTGCGAGCCCAACCCCGAAACATCCTCTACCATTCCTTTCCAAATCCACGAGGCCTCGAGTTACTCCTATGTTGTGGTGTGGCGAGACCAACATATTGCCTCCGAGGCCTATGTGTATCGCGGTCCCGACCCGGTCAAACACTTCCTGGAGAGAATGCAACAGGAAGCCATCAAGATAGGGAAGGTGCTGTTGGCCCCCAAGCCCATGCTTCCTCTGTCTCCCAAAAACAAGCATCAGCACGAAATGGCTCTAAATTGTCCTGTTTGCAACTCGGTCTTCACTGACGATAACAAAAAGGTCCACCACCATGACCATTATGGGACCGGAAGCTATATTGGCCCGTGGTGCAACAGATGTAACTTGAGAGCCAGGGACCCGCGCTTCATACCGGTCTTTTTTCACAATGGCTCGGGATATGATTTCCATCACTTGGTCACACATCTAGGGTACGACAATGCGAGAATCAATGTCCTGGCACAGAACGAGGAGCGTTATATTAGCATCAGCAAGTGGGTGCCGATCCCCAACTCAAGCAGCAGCATCGAGCTTCGGTTCCTCGACTCTCTGAGGTTCCTCCAGGCAAGCCTCGATGCTCTTGCTGGGAAGCTCAGAGACGACCAACTAACCATTACCACATCAAGTTTCCCGAACTTAGATGTCGCACTCATCAGACGTAAAGGGGTCTACCCCTACGAATACGTCACAGACCCTTCCAAGTTCGAAGAAGAGTTGCTGCCTCCCCAGGATAAGTTCTACAGCCAGCTGAGAGGTTCAGGTATTACCGACGAGGAGTACAAGCATGCTCAGTCTATGTGGGTCGAGTTGGGTTGCCGAACTTTCGGTGATTACCACGATGCATACCTGAAGCTTGATGTGACGCTTCTTGCCGATGTGTTCCAGGCGTTTCGGGCGACTGCGATAAACATTTACAACCTGGACCCTGTATATTTTTACAGCCTTCCTGGACTGGCATGGTCGGCCATGCTCCTGCTGACTAAAGTTAAACTTTCACTTATCACCGATAATGATATCATGCTTTTCATCGAGAGAGCTATCCGGGGCGGCATGGTCCAAGTGTCGCAACGCTTCGCACATGCCAACAATCCCCACATGGCCACTGGTTACGACCCCTCCCAACCATCAAGCTACATCATGTACACTGACGTGAATAATCTTTACGGGCACTCCATGATGCAGCCACTCCCAACAGGACAGTTTGAGTGGGCTGACCCCTCCAACTTCGACATCGAAAAAGAGTGCGACGAGTTTGGGTTTTTTGCCGAGGTGGACCTTGACTTCCCCTAGAAGCTGCAGGATACATTCTGTGACCTTTCGCCTGCTCCGGAATTGAAGTGCCCACCTGGCTCGGATCAACCGAAGCTCGTCATGGACTTGGAGCCCAAAAAGCGTTATGTGCTACACTACCGGAACCTCCAGTGGTTAATGCAGCAAGGGGTCTCGGTCAAAGCAGTTTACCACGTGCTCTTGTTCAGGCAGTCTCCATGGTTGAAGTCGTACATCGAACTGAACACCAACCATCGCACTGATGCCACTTCGGAACTTGATCGCGATTTTTTCAAATTAATGAACAATGCGGTATTTGGGAAGACCATGGAGAATGTGCGAAATCGCGTTGATGTGAGGTTGGTGACGAAGAAAACACAGTGTCGTCGACTTGTTGCAAGCCCGCTGTTCAGGTCTCGAACAATTTACAACGAACAGATGTCTCTGATTCACATGAACCGGGGCAAGGTGCTACTCAACAAGCCCATCTATGTGGGAGCTGCAGTTTTGGATCTGAGCAAGTTGTGCATGTTCGAGACATATTACGGCATACTACGTGCGCACTACAACCACAATATCTCGCTCCTCTACACAGACACAGACAGCTTGGTGTACCATGTTCGCACGGCCGATGCGTATGGTGATATGGCCAAAGTTCCAGCTCTTGTCAAGCTCTTCGACACATCGGGCTATCCCCAGCTAAACCGGTATGGAATTCTGCCCCGGAACAAAAAAATACCCGGCAAACTCAAGGACGAGAAAAACGGGGATGTGATTGTGGAGTTTGCTGGACTTCGTGCCAAAGCCTATGCGATCCGGGCTGAGGGTTCAGTAACAAAAAAAGCAAAGGGTGTAAGCAGGCAAGTGGTTCGGGAGCACCTCAAGTTTGAGGATTACCTCGAGTGCCTCAGAACAAAATCGCCCATTCTACAAAAAGAACATCGTATCCAAAGCGTCGATCATGTACTTACAACTAATATTGTCAGTAGTGTGTTTGATACTACGGACAGCGCGAGAAAGGAAGAGCTTCTCTCTAGCAGCTTTGCTACACTTAAAACTTGCTTAACATGAGCATATGAGTTTTTTGCTCAAGTGTGGAGCTCTTCCTAATCCAAGATTTTTGTAAAAATGCCCTTGGGAATTTTTCAGAAAGGAAGAGCTCTTCAGATTGATTTGTGCATACTTACAAAAGTTGCATCAGCCAGATTTTTGTCCATAAACTTGTCAAAAAGTGATATATTTTTGGCCACACCAGAAATTAAGCTTATAGTATGTTTTTCTGTCAAAATCCCAGGAATCTTGAATTGATATCTATTGGGTTCTGAGACCGAGTGGAGTGTGGTGCATGGTTTTTATTGCCTTGTAATCAAAAGGTTCGGGTTTGAGTCCTCATAAAATCTGATGGCAAAATGTTAATATTGTAGTTTTGTAAACAAGGGGCTCTGGGTTCGAGTCCTGATAGATGTGGCATTCCATATGTGAGATTTTGAGAATAAATACTGCTAGTTGATAGCTCCCAGATCTTAAATTTGGTAAAAAATGTTATACAACAGAGCAAAATTATTCTCTATTAAGAATCACCAGAGTTTTGTTATCTGGGTAAAATATCAGCTCAACAATACGGGCAAAACTGCCTGATCAATACAATAGAATGGAGGTCAAGTAAACATTCCATGTTCTTTCCAATCTTTTGATCAGTCCCATGTTTCTGCCAACAATTAATCATGCTAGCCTGGGAAATTATATTTCTTGTATGCTAGCAGATATAATCTACACTGCGTCTTTTCAGAGTTATTTATCATCAAAGAGTAATTGCCTTCTTTCTGTATGCCTGAGTGATTATATCTGTTGATATTACCTACATTGTGCCTTTTCCGAGGGAAATTACATGTCATTTGTCATGGGACTCAAAGAGAAATTCTTATCTACACTATGCACCCTTTCAGGGACCATTCATCATATTGAGGAAATTTCTTCATGGATATTGTCATGCAAAGGTTTGGTCTTGTTGCAATAATATAGGCTCAAGTCTTTAACTTACAGAATAATCATTGCAATATTTTTGTATTTCAACTTTTGGCAAATGTATTGTATTTTGGGTAGGTATCTGCTACGAGCAGAGGTGCTATAAAATTTGGGTAGGTAATATATTTCCTGACGGTAAAGTGTTGTTTTATATCCAAAGGGCCTCTGTGTTTGAATCGGGCCTCTAGAACTGCTCTGTGACCCGCTCATTTCTTACGTCATAAACATATGATTTTTCACCTATGAGAATGACACTACAAATGGTGTCATCGGGTAAAGCCTCGTGAAATTCACAGATAATTTTAATGTTTGTCCTGTCATTTACCACAACTTGTTTCCTTTTTGAAGTGTTAATTACAAACATGGGTCTCCGTGTCTTGAATTCATCTGGTGTGTAATACATATCAGTACTGCCAGTAGTGACACGCTTGAAAGCCGAAAATGCCTCATATAATTTAAGAAAATCATCCTTGGAAATGTCTAAATTATAATTTTCTCTAGGAAAGACCTCATTTCTGCCATTTTTAAGATATATGTTTTTGATGTTGCAGTTATCAAATCTACTTGAATTTTTTTCCTGATTATTGTGTCTCCCAGTCTGAAACAGTACCACTACAAAATCAGGCATGTCGTATTGTATACTACAGAATGAATTTGTAGCATCAAATTCATAATAAGAGCCAGTGGCAACCTTCTGTACAGATTGATATGTGTAAAATTGCAGAGGAATTTGTGGATTTTTTAGGATATCTGCTTTGTATTTAAGAGCGTAACTGGCCTCATATTCAACAACCGGGATTCTTAGCTCCATAGTCTGAATAATGCACTTGCCCTCATCAGGTAGGGTATTAGGCAGAGCTTCTCCTGTAGAGTTTAATGTGCTGTACCTCATCAAAGCATTATTATCATTGGCAGCTCTTCTAAATGTAATTCTTAACCCACCCTTCCACATAATTTCTTTGTAATCCGAGAAGAATCCTGGCAACAGGCGCATAGGAAACAGCACCGTGTGATTTTTAGATAATATTTTCTCACCAGCCTCAAATCCGCCTATTCTGTAGTATGAAGCCTCTGTTTTGGATAATTTTAATGTGGCCAAAGCTGTGGAGGTAATGCCGGGATAATCTATTCTGTTTATAACAACACCATGCTTTCTGACTTCAATTTCAGAGAACAGATGCGGCACAAAATTATCTACCAATCTTATGTTTGAATTTGCCGGATAATCTGTTCCATCGAGCTTTACAACATCAAATTTGATGTATAGATCTGCTCTGTGGGGGTGTATAAAGCCGTCCCCTACATCAAGATCAACCTCTATTTCTGTGTTGGGTTGATTTAAATTTGCAAATGTCCTCCTGTTTGGAGGGAATGATTGTAGATCATAACTCTCAATATTTTCCATTGTATGTATTTTTATTTAAATATTAATCTCTATGATTGCAGTTGTTGTGGCTCCAGCAAAATCAACTAATTCTTCTTTTTCATTAGTGACCATCAATTCAATGTAATCTATTCTGTTATGGCACACAGGAAAATATAATGTTGGGGATGGATTGTAGATGATGGGCTCCATGAATTCGGAATTAGGTTTGAATGTTGCAATGATGCCGGTTTGTTTGTGAGTGCCTATGCCATTTGATTTGGTGATCATACCCTCGGCTACATTACAGTGAATATTCAGAGTCTCTATGGCTAAGAATTTAGGTATATTCATAGCAGTGTGTTTGATTGCTGGTTCAAGTTTTGTGTTGTTCTCAAATCCTAACAGCTCTCCTATAGTACCCAGATCCACTGTCTCCGTGGCAGATACAATTTCTACTCTGTGAGTGACAGAATTTTGACTTAACACTATACCTCTGGGTAATTGAGCATTTAGAGTGGACAGATTATACTGCCCTGGAGTGATGACAATTTTTTGATCCCCAACTGCAATTTTGTTGTTGTGGTGCGTAATATTAGGGATCAGGTACATGCCGTAAAATGCTCTGAGAGCTATTGTTTTGGGATACACTATATCATCATGCAATTTGAGTTTCAATATTGAATTTTGGCTGGTGAGATGGAATACCCCCATGATGTTTTAAATACCACAAGGCTTTTTGAAAATCTTCAATTGATGGTTTATTTATTTGAGACATATATCTGAGAACAGATAAACACAAATGTCCACAATTAACATCTTTGAAGTTTTGAATACGGGCATTATTGTAATAAAGATTAGCTGATTTTAGATATTTTATTAAATTTTCAGGTGGAACACCTCCAAATGAATCAAACACAAATGCCTCATTGTTTAAATATTTAAGATAACAAATCCAGTGAGTGCCCTGATTTTTGTACTCATCCAAATTAACAATGCCACACTCTTTGTTGAGTGGTTGTTCCGGTAAAGAATCAGACATGTACACACCCCTAAAATGTTTGATGCCCAGTGGCTTGATTAAAGCTTCAATATCTTGGTTTGTAAGCGGCTCTTGTTTTTTTTAAACTTATTCATGGCTCTCTTAACACCTTTGCCTTTTTTCTCCATAGCTAGATTATGGCGCTTCTGCTCATCTAGTTCTGCCCTATTTTTCTTGGCATCTATTACTGTTTTTGCTATGGCAGCTGATCCCCCAGCCAAGCTCCCAACAGCCCCGAGTGCTGCTAAGATGGCAGGGATGGTAAATATGAACCCCCCCACATGTGATTTTTTTCTTGATTGCTGTAATTTTTTTAATTGGGGGGTGCTAAGCAACAATTTCATACCATGGCCCTTTGCAAGACAAGAATTTTTTTTCTTGCGCTGCTTTTTGGTTAAAAGACTATCAATAGTTTTAAGAGATTTAAGACCTGCATAAGGTATAAGATACATAACACCCTTGGCCTTCATTCTAGGTTTATTATATACATATTCACAGCCCCCACCCCAGTTTTTGTTTGGTGCTCATAGCTATGGTGGTTCCCAATGCTGCTATTCTCTCACTCAAAGAAGCATCTTTGCTTACAAATCTACCAAATGCAGCCTCTTCTAATTTCTTGTCTGCAACATGTCTCTTGTCAAGATCAGAATGTGTGTTGTATGCTATGTCATGGTCTCTACAAGCAGCATCTAAAGGATTAACACCAGGATCACCTCTGTTTAATCTATGGTCCAATTTTGTGCCTGGACCACAATACTGATAGCCTGGAAGGTGTAGTTCAAATGGCAGCTTGTTTATAATGTCATTAACAAGGCCCCGACCCTCAGAAATATTCCAAAATTTAGGTGGTAGAGTATTAATAATTTTTATGAGATATCCAATCCCTTTAGTGTCATTCACTATAAAATTAGACAATTTGGTGCTTATCATGTCCATAATTCCAACTTTTTCATTGTAAAAATTGTGGTTCCCTGCATTTTCCTCCCCAGCTATGACCAGCAACCTATCTACAAGTTTCCTGACATCATCAACCCACACAAATTCTTTAGGCAGGGTGTTGTATTGTTTGATTCCACTGCCAGTCTTGATCTGTGACCATATGGGCTTGATTAAGTTGTTATATTTTGCTCCACTGCTAGACTTGACTCTTTTTTGTGTGGGATCATTGTTCTGGTATAGAGCATCTGATTTTATTAATATTTCTTTGTAATGTTCATAATCTTGATCTGTATAGCTGCCAGGCCTCTTCCTAGTCATCAGTTCCCACAATCCAGGTGTTCCGGGGTACTTAACAAAAGCACCTTTTTCTCCGAGACGAGATTCTGAATAAACAATCAGATCATCTCCCATAAAAGTTACTCTGAAATTGCCAATTCTATGAATGATGCTCCCGTCAAGCTCTGTGTCAGCATATAAGCCAAACACCTCATCTTTGTTGTCTTTAGGTGTGGTTAAATATTTTTGAGCAAGAAGACCCAATTCAATAGGATCCTGAGTAGCTTCAATTCTTCGAGGAGCAACAGGACTAGGTGTATGAATGCTGGAAAGTGGGGTGAATGGATAATCTAATATGTTCCTAGCAGCTACAGGTACAAGCTCTGTGATCAAATTTTGATTTTGCTCTGTAACAGTTTTGATATTTTTACCTAAATTATTAATAGCATCAATTATAGGCTGTTCTGTTTGTTTGTGTTTTTCATAAATTCCCCGGTTCTCTGATTTCCATCCCTTAAATCTTTTTACAAGATAATCTCTTAACTTAAGATCATCAATGATTGGTCGTTTCATGGTTATTTATTTATGTCTCAACGTCTAGAAAATCGTTGATTTTATTTCTGTATTTGCCACTATTGGGTGTTCTTGTCATATCAATTGTGACAAACCCATAACTGTCCTGGTTCCAGCACCTACTGCAAAACTTGGAAAAATCATTGTAGCTCAAGTCCCCACCTACATATTCATCATGTATATGTTTGAGGTTGGTATGATCCTGATGAAACACACATATAAAATTGCTGTTGTCTCGGATCAGCTGCTTCGGTATTTTAGAAAAAGTCTGTGCAAGGTAGAAGCAATCAATGTTTTTGTGCCGGCCCTGTGTGAAGAAATTTCTAACCTTGTTTTGATTATCCAGTATAATGTCATCAAACACAACAACAGAATTATCGAGACATTCATGAAGTGGCTTAACATCTGGTTCAAAAGTGGCTATATCCAATCCATCATATAGCTTCATCAACTGCTGATATTTTAATTGTTCCAAGCTCTTAGAGAAGATATACAAGTGCCTGTTTTTCCAGTCTAACCAGTTGGGTGCCAATAAAAAATTATCAACCATTAGTGTAGTTTTACCACAAGCAGATGGCCCAACAATAAGACACCTAATATTATCAGGTAGCAATTTGCCATTTCTCTTATTCTGTTGTTCAGGTTCTGGCAGCCTTTTTATAACATCCCAGGTGCTCATATTATTATTTTGTTTGCATCGATCCAGCTGTTTTCCGGATGACCCAGCCATTTGACAAATAACTTGTTGCCTTTTCTGCGGATTATTTTTTCTATGAGATATGTGTCAGGCTGTTTAGTTTTGCTGAGCTCTTGTTCATAGAATCTGCCTTTGAGAATTTCTCCTCGGTGATCTTTTATTATATATGTGTTAAGGGTCCCAGGTTTAACTTGAACCACTGTAAATAATTCGGTGCTCCAGTTTCTCGTAAAGCCTCTTTTGAATAAGTGCTTATATTTGCTGATTCTTACTTGATCCCCCACCCTGTATTTGGCCTTTCTTGTTGTTGGCTGGTATCTAGGATAATAAACAGTCCTGATCAATTTTTGCTCATCAGATGAAGTTACTTCAGAGGGTTTCATGTTGATTGTGGAATGGACAGAGTTGTTATATTTATGTAGAAGTTCTGGAAGAATATTAAGCCATTTATAATTACCTTGGAGGGTAAATTGTTTATACATAAGATTTTTTAAGGTTCTGTTGAATCTCTCTACAATTGAGGCTTTGAGATCACTGTAACTCGAGTAATGTTTTATTGCCTGGCTTTTAATAAATTGTTGGAATACAGAATTATAAAATTCTTTGCCATTATCTGTTTGCAAATAGCGCGGTGATCTTCCACTCTGATTGATGATTGTCCTGATGGCTTCTGTAACACATTTTCCAGTCTTGGATTTGAGTGGCAGAGCCCAGGCAAATTTTGAAAATGTGTCTATCACAGTAAGTAGATACTTGTATCCCTTGTTGATTTTGTCTAAGTTTTTCAACTGTCCACTTGACAACTCAATCAAGTCGCTTTGCCATAAATCATCTATGCCCTTTGTGACTACTGGGAGCCTCTTAAAATTATGTCTGGCTTGTCTGTGTAATTCATCAACAATAATATCTCTAGACATAATATGTAAACAAGAATATTGCAACTATGGGGTGTTCAGCAGCTGAGACGGCAGGATTTTCTAAATATAATTTATCCCCTATTTGTATTTTAAATTCCAGAGTGCCATCATCTTCAGTATAGGCTGTTTCCAATGTATTGGGATCTGTAAAATCCTCTAATTCTACACTTGTGATTTTTGGTTTGTTGTCAGCATTTGTTATTGATAAGGTGGGGTAGTGGTGTGCCTGTGGTTGTAGCCAATATTTGATCTTGATTGGTCTCAATGTGCCCCCAACAAAAAACTGGTAATAAAATTGTGCAGGGGACAGCATATATATTTTGCCTCCTGGTGTAAATGGTGAATCATATTCTTTGTTGGGGATGCTGTACAATTCAAGAATTACTGTATGTTTTGGATTCTCGATTATGCCTGTTATTTCTTTTTCTGCTGTAAGCAATCTGCTTGTTACAGTTTCAAGGTGCTCATTGATGGTCCTAACAACATCATCATGGCCTGGCTTGATTTTTATGTCCACAGCAAGTCTCTTGTATTGTTGCACAATCTCTTGAAGCTGGGTGGCAAAAACAGACAGAGCATTTGCTTGATTGGATTCCATGGTCCCTAGCTGTTGCTTGATATTAGCTACAATTTGTTGCAAATTTTCAACAACTGCCAATTTTGAATTTTGAGCAGTAAGATCATGGACCTGTCTTCTGATATCCTCAAACAAGGCATGCAGTTCATTAATATGTTGATTGGTTGGTAGAGTGGCCACTGTCTGAGTGAGATGTTTGATCTCTGTCTGGATATTCTTGATATCTTCTGATTTCAATATCCTATTCACTGCTCTCTTAATATTTTTAAGTTCCTGTGATGTGGGAAGATTTGATACAGTATTCTGCAAAAATTCAAGTGCCAATTTCACATTGTTTAATTCAGAAGCATCAGCCACATTTTGCATAGCATTTTGGAGCAGGGCTATGTCTGCCTGAGAGGGTGTGGATTGTTGTAAAATTTCAAGTTTTGTTTGGATATCATCGATCAAGTGATGAAAATGAGATAGCTCAGATTCAGTGTTGAGGTTTTCAAGCTTTGTGATTTGGTGCTGGACACTAACAAGAGTGTCTACAATACCGGGCAGGCGGGATTCTAGTACATTTGCCAAATCACTTTGCACTGCTGCTATTGTACCTTCAAGATGGGTTATGGTACTTTGAATTTTTCCAAAATCTTCATATGTTTCAAGTTGCAGCTTGATGTTGGCAACACTCCGAGTTATTGCATTCAAAGCATCAGAAGATGGCAAGTTGTTCATAAAATTTTCAAGTGTCTCAATTTTTTCTTTAACCTCGGCTATGGCATTGTTCAGGGGGTCCAGGTTAGGTATCTGGAGTGACTGAATCTGTTCTTTTAGAGTGGAAATCACTAGATCAAAATCTTCTTGTGATTTTATGCTTTTGACAATTGTTTGGAGCTGTGCCTGGACATTATTTATCTGCTCTTCTAATTGCTGTTTCAATTGCTCAGAGTTGGTGGCCTGGGTCTTAAATTTGGCTTGAAGAGCTGCTACAGCTTCTTCTAAACTTTGAAAATTATCCAATGTTGCCAGATCAGTATATTTCTGAAGCAACAATTTGAGTTCAGAATCAATTTTAAGAAGAGGGTCCATGCATTGTGATTGCAAATTTGTAATTTCTAATTGAAGACTGGCATTGAGTGTGGTTTGTAAAGCTTGTAAATCACTTCTTAATTTCTTGACTCTGACATCAAGCATCAGAATCTCATCACTGTGATCTTCATGTCTTGTATGGCCAAATATATCATTAGGCATTTTTGTTTTAGTGGTTATTTATTATAGAGTATCTGATTCTTAATTCTATAAAAAAAGGTATAAGCTTGTCATAAGATCCAGGGACCTCAATATATAAGCAGTCACCAGCAGAAACAGTATATACAGTGCCAGAAACCATGTTTGAGTGCTTAATTCTATAAATATTTCTCCCTACTGAAATTTTAACATCACCCTCAGGGGTTGTAATAAATTGCAATTGACCACCTACAGGTAATTGGTAATGATTTAAATTATTGTTAAATATGTACAATTTTTTGCCTGTTTCATCATCAACATCTGTAAGTATGCTGTTCAGATGAATAATTAACAAGCCACTCAGTTTAGACAGCATATCAGGAGAGGGTTGTGGTGTTGGCAGCTCCATAATAGCCTGTTTTTTGAACCCAAATAAGTTCATAGGCATGTTTATTTATTTCAAATCATGCTCTGTAATTGGGCATTGATCCCCATTTTTCAAATCGCAATGACCCCAAGGTAAAGTATGTATGTCACATGATAAAATGCATCTCTTATCATCATGTGGGTCCAGGGCCACTTTTCTTACAATATTTGAAGTCAATAAGTGATCCTCACTCTGAATTCTATTTTCTGATGTTCTAATTGAACTCTGTGATTTGATGCAATTTTTATAATCTTCAAATACAAGCTCTTTTTCCACAACTACTTTACCAATGCCCTTGGCCTTTTTGACAACAGCACTACATGTTTTAAAACTGTACACCTTGGCACTTAACCCAGCAAATTCCACAATAGCATCACCAAGTGTCTCATCTTTTAACTTGCCAGGCACCTTTTTGTTGTGGGGTTGAATTCTTGTATGTTCACTGGTATCAAAGTATTGAAACAATTCAGGCTGTGACATATCTTGATAAACATCTTCTGTTTGAATATCAAGAATAAAACTATCCGTGTCCATGTACAATAATTTTACACGATCACCATAAAAAGGTTTCAGCACATCATAATACAATATTAACATATGTAATTTGGACAATTCCAATATCGCAGCCCCTACATAAATAGGTTTATCAAACTTGATCTTTGTTTTCATCATGTTGAAAAGTGCCATGTGCTCATCATAAATTCTTCTATAATTGAAGTTGGGCTTTGCAACCAATTTTTTGCTCAGGCTGGGGTCAGTAATTATTTTAACATCGGTATGTTTTCTAACATTTTCAATAGTTTTGCCATATACTGAATTCACCATCAATTTAAACAAGGCCTTATCAAATTGACTCTTTGCAGATGTTCGAAGCTCTGTGTTTGTATCAATGTATGGTTTCAACCATTCTGAGTGCCTGAACCTCAAGACTTTGCCAACTTTGGTCACTTGAACACCATGTTTCATCAGGAACTGGAGGTTTTTGTAATATGTGACATATCCCTGTTTTGGCTCCAGAGTCATCATGAGCTTCTTCTGTTTAGAACCAGGTGAGCACTGAACCTCGGGAATTGGGGGCAGATCAGAAAATTTGTTGTGTAAATTATCAGGAATTGTCAGATCAACCTCTAAGAATAGGCCATATTCACTGTCATCAAAATTCTTAAGATCCTCAATATTGAAATCTTCAACCCACTCAAGACCTGCATATGGCAGTTTTTGCATCATGGCATAACCATAGAGGCTGTTTGCATCTACATACAGTATAAAATTTGATGGCCGTGCTGGATCATAATCAGGCAGCATAACATGCTTGTTATTTGCTCTGGCATATCTCTGGGAACATTGCACCATCCCTCCTCTTATACATTTCTCCATAAACAGATACATATCTTGATCGTGGATCAGATCCAATTGCTTTTTGGTGTTGAAAAACGTTGCGGCCCATGCTAGGCCCGGAGCACTGTAAAAATACACTGGGTCCAGTCCATAATTTTGCATGGAAGATTTTCTGAATGCTTGCAATATATCAGCTAAGAGGGTGACATCAAGTTTTAAATATGCCATGTGATAATCACCAAATGTCTTGCATTTTAAATTGTTCCACATCAACTGAGCATGGTGATAATCTTCATCAGTGATTCCAGATCCTCTGATTTTGCTGTAAAACTCTTCTTGTGGTGGCAGGGAACACTCATCAAATTTAGAAAAATCTGTGACATAGGCATATGGATATACACCCTTCCGCCTAATTAATTTCAGGTCCTGATTTGGAAACAATGCACGTGTGATTTTGAATTGATCATCAGGTAATTGAGTGGCCAGTGTATCCAGGCTAGCAGATAAAAATCTGTAAGAATCAAGAAATCTTATGTGAATAGGAACACCATCAACTTTAATTATTTTGCTAATAGATATATATTTCTCATCATTTTCAGCTAAAATATTTAAATTCTGCTTCTCAAACCCCTCGTACCTGATCAGATGATGGAAATCATAATTGGATGCTCCATGGCAAAATATGGGGACAAATTTTGGTCTCTTGATCTTAATATTGCAGCTATTACACAGGGCCTGTTTATATCGACCATCTGTATGAGAATGGTGTTTCACCTTGATATTTGTATCTGAAAATTAAGAATCACATACCGGGCATTTTTCTGCATTGTTGAAATCTTCAATCTGTTCCTCTGTTAAAGGCAACATGGGCTTTGATATTAATAAGATGTTAGATGCTATGTCACGGCACACATTTTCTATTCTATGTGCAAATATTTTGATGGCATTTGGTCCCTTGTATAAGTATGGCTCACTAGCTACACCATCCTGTACAACCACATAACAAAAGCTGGAAGGTTCATGTAGCTGGTATGGTGTAATTGAAGATTCTTCGGGATCTGGATTGCAGAATGCAAGAGATTTGAGATTTGATTCAGAATCCCAGACAATATATGCTGGGTGTTCCAACAAGGCTTCATTCTTTTTGAATTTGCAATTTTCACTTGGATTGGGCATCACCATATGAACAGGTTTATGATTCCCACAGTATTTCAGATGCTCAATTAACTTGTTTTTAGCAATTTCTGCATTTTTTTCAAGAACCCCTTTTACCATTTTTTGACCATCAAATACAGTTAAGCATCTTCTGCACAACTTGAATATTGTATTGGATTTGTCTAGTTGTGTTCTCACCAAAGCTTCAAGATTATGTATCAGAGTATAATGGTGTGTATCATCCCCTTCAATTAAGAGCAGATCAATCGGAATTGCAGATTCATCATCAATTGTACTGATTCTGAGAGGTGCTATCGGGCAATTGCCAGTGGAACAAATAAATACATTAATAGATAATTGTTTGCCATTGATGTGCCTGGCCTTTTTTTCAAATTTATCAATATTCTGAACAGACATTGGATATTCCAAACCCTCCATTGCATCGTCAAAATCATGTTCATGTTGCTTGTAATAAGTTATTCTCTGAGGATCCCTTGAAACTGGATACAAAGCAGCTAATATACACCACAAAAAGCATTTCTGGTCGGTGTTTTTTATATTGACCACGGCTCTTTTATTTTTGATATTAGCAGGTAATGGCACATATGTAGATCCTTGTAATGGGCTGAATTCAGAAATATTAACATATAGCTTGCGCGGAGAGCCGCATAGGCTCCATCCGGACTCTTTTGCTGCAAATTCAGAGTGTTTGATATTCAATTGATCCATTAAACTGCTTATTATTGTGTCTAAATTTGGATTTGAATATACCGGTACAGTTTCTGTTATGTGGGGGTGTGTAAATTTTGTAGCGTTTGGCTTCTTATATTGTATAAACAATTTGAGAGAGAGCTTATAAGAGCCATTTTGTGCATTTAGAATTGCCTGCACTTTAGGATTTACACTGTTCAAGAAATTCTCAATGCCACATCTTGGCTCTGATACAAACTTGTGATCCCTTAATTGGCCGTTAAAACTGCTACGGATAGGATCATGGCGTGGCTGCTTTGCTGCTCTGGCATTAAGAGGTGCTTCGTGCCTTCTTTTCAGACCAGATGTTGATGGTTGTATTGATGACTGTGCAGAGCAAGTATCTTTATGTTTATATGTGAAGTATTCCATGTTATATTTTCTATTGCATTTGGGGCAAATTTTTGTGGGAGTTCTGTATTTGTCCGGGTTACAAATTTTTTGGTGTCTGGCCCAATTAGAGCTAAATATATTCTTATTACACTGATTGCAATATTTTTGATTTGGCATTTTTGCTGTTGTTTATTATATACAATTTCCTGGGATTCAATTCAAAACTTTATACTGGATAAAAATATCAGTTGGGTTCAGCTGTGTGATTTGTATGTGTGTGTATGTATGTATGTGTGTATACACTTAATATTTTTGGCTTTGGTATTTATATAAAATTTCCTGGGATTCAAATCTAATCTCTATGCTTATCTTATGACAGGTTGTAAAGCCAATAGCCCACAAGTGGAAAAAGAGAATAAATATTCATTCACACTGACCCAGCGCAAATGCCTGCACGAACATGCATATCTTGAATGGCAATAACCTTGTTATGTATAACAGGCTGGGACAAATATAAGCTTGACTCTAAATATGAGTGGATTACAACAAATATCAGATTTTATATTGTTCAATATGAATTTAAACCAGTAAGTATGAGAAGCACTGTATCAACACGTCTGTTCTCCTCAGTCAGTCTCACAATACTGCCTGATGCAATATTCGGGAATTTCTGTAAATACTGGCGCTGAGGAGAAACATGCAAAGCAAAAATCAATACTACCGTCTCGGGAATTCCACACACTGACACCGAGGGGAATTACTTGAAACGGAGGGTCTCTGCATATTGCATTGTTTTAATATTAGATAAGTAAATTGAACCTGGGGTCCAATTAAACTTAAACTGTAAGTAAATATGTGTGTGTATGTATGGGTTTTTGGCTTAATTTCTGGTGTGGCCAAAAATTGACAAGTTTATAGACAAAAATCTAGCTGATGCAATTTTTGTAAATGTTAGCAAATCTGCTTGAGGGGGGGTTGATACTTTCCGATTACAAAACTCTTGGGTTAGGCAGGTACTACACTTGAACAAAAAACTCATATGAACATGTTGAACAAGTTTTAAGTATAGCAAATCTGCATGTGAAGAGCTCTTCCTTTCTGAAAAATTCCCGAGGGCATTTTTACAAAAATCTTGGATTAGGAAGAGCTCCACACTTGAGCAAAAAACTCATATGCTCATGTTAAGCAAGTTTTAAGTGTAGCAAAGCTGCTGGAGAGAAGCTCTTCCTTTCTCGCGCTGTCCGTAGTATCAAACACACTACTATTGTCAGGAAAGTTGCTCTGGATGCACACGACGACAAGAGGTGTATTCTTGAATGTGGGGTCCATACACTTCCGTGGGGCCACTATCGCCTCCAAACTAGTAAGGCCTGCCCAGAGTGCAACAAAAAGTAATAGGCAATGCGAAAAAAACAATTTTAATTTACTTCCACTTCCTCGATTACATGCATGCATGGCACAGCAAAATTAAACTTCTGGAAACTGCTAATTGCAATTTGTACTTATATATATAAAATTCCACATTTCTTATTGTGTGCTATTTTTTTTTTTTATTTATTTAAAACTGTTCAGTTACTCTTTCATTCTTGACGTCATACACAAATGTTTTCTCTGCAATAAGAATGACACTGCACAGAGTATCTGCAGGCAAGGCATCGTGGAACTCGCATACAATCTTGATGTTGGTACGATCGTTGACCACAACCTTCTTCCTCTTAGATGTGTTGATGACGGTCATGGGTCTCCGTGCTTTGAATTCGCTGGGCGCGTAGTACACGTCCACGCTTCCCTCGGTCACGCGTTTGTAAGCCGTGTAAGCTTCGTAAAGTTTGAGGTAATCGTCTTTGGTCACGTCGAGGTTGTAATTCTCGCGCGGGAACACTTCGTTGCGTCCATTTTTGAGGTAAACGTTCTTGATCTTGCAGTCGTCGAACTTGCTGGAATCTTTTTCCTGATCGTTATCGCGTCCGGTCTGAAAAAGCACTACGACAAAATCTGGCATGTCGAACTGTATGTTGTTGAACTGCGTCGTCACGTCGAATTCCATGTGACTTCCCGACGCCATCTTCTGCACGCACTGGTAACCGTGAAAGTGAATCGGCACCTGCGGACTTTTCAAGATCTCCGCTTTGTACTTGAGGGCGTAGTTCGTTTCGTATTCCACTACCGGCATTCTCAATTCCATGCTCCGGATGACGCATTTCGCCGCTTCGGGTAAAGTGTTGGCTATCGGCGTGGTGCCGTCCGGACCCAAAGTAGCGTATCGCATCAGTGCGTCGTTGTCGTTGGCCGCTCTTCGAAACGTGACGCGCAGTCCTCCCTTCCACATGATCTCCTTGTAGTCCGAGAAGAAACCAGGCAGCAGACGCATGGGAAAGAGCACCGTGTGACTTCTCGTCGATATTTTGGTTCCGGCTTCGAATCCCCCGGCCTGGTAGTACGCTGCGTCCGTTTTGGATAATTTCAACGTTCCCACCGCCGTCGACGTGATGCCTGGATAATCTATTCTGTCGATGACGGTGTTGTGTTTCCTCACCTCCACCTGCGAGAACAGGTGAGGCACGAAGTTGTCCACGAGTATCAAGTTTGCTGCTGCGGGAAACGCGTCTCCGCTTTCCTTCTTCACCACGTCGAATTGAAGGTAGAGGTCCGCTCTGTGAGGATGAATGAACCCGTCGCCTACGTCCACGTCGTATTCGATTTCCCTGTTCGCTTCGTTCAGATTGGCGAACGTGCGACGGTTGGGAGGGAAAGATTGCAATTCGTAACTTTCGATTTGCTCCATTTTACATGTATGGTTATTTATTATACGTTGATCTCCACGATGGCAGTGGTAGTGGCACCTGCGAAATCCACCACGTCTCCTTTCTCGTTTGTTACTACCAACTCTATGTCGTCTATGCGGTTGCGGCATACTGGAAAATAGATCGGTGAAGAGGGCGTGTAGATGATCGGTTCCATGAACTCGGAACTTGGTTTGAAAGTAGCTATGATTCCCGTCTGCTTGTGACTTCCTAATAATCCGTCCGAAGATTTCGTGATCATGCCTTCCGCCACGTTGCAGTGTACGTTCAGAGTCTCTATGGCCAAGAATTTAGGAATGTTGGTTGCTACGTGCTTGATGCCAGCTTCGAGTTTGGTGTCGTTCTCGAAACCTAAAAGTTCTCCCATGGTGCCCAGGTCCACGGTCTCCGTCGCGGATAGGATTTCCACTCTGTGCGTGACCGAATTTTGAGAAAGGTATGTGCCTTTGGGTAATTGAGCTTGCAAAGTGGAAAGATTGTATTGTCCTGGCGTGACGACGATGTGTTCGCTTCCGACGCTAATTTTGTTGTTGTGCTGCGTAACATTAGGTATGAGGTACATGCTGTAGAATGCACGCAGAGCCACGGATTTAGGATAGACGATGTCGTCGTGCAGCGTGAGTTTCAAGATTGAAGATTCGCTCGTGAGATGGAACACGCCCATCCTAGTGATGCTGTTTGAGGTTCCACAATGCTTTCTGGAAATCCTCGATCGTAGGGTTATTTATTTTAGAGAGAAACGCGAGCACGGAGAGGCAGAGATGGCCGCAGTTCACGTCTCCGAAATTTTGAATGCGTTCGTCGTTGTAGTATATAGAGGTTTTGTTCGTTTTCAGATAATGAATTAAATTTGTAGGTGGAACACCTCCGAAAGAATCGAAAACGAATGCTTTATCATCATTTTTGTGGTAACATATCCAATGCGTGCCTGGATTTTCTTGACCGTCCAAGTTGACTACTCCGCATTCTCTTCTTTTAACGCTTGAAGGTAACGAGTCGGACATGAAAACTCCTCTGAAGTGTTTGATTTGTAACGGTTCGATCAGAGATTCAATATCTCGGTTGGTGAGTGCTTCTGTTTCTTTTTTTTAAACTTCTTCATCACGCCCTTTCCTCCTTTCTTCTCCATGGCCAGGTTGTGACGTTTCTGTTCTTCCAATTCCGCCTTGTTCTTCTTCGAGTCGATGACGGTTTTCGCGATGGCGGCACTTCCGCCGGCCAAACTTCCAACGGCCCCCAATGCTGCCAGGATGGCCGGGATGCTGAATATGAAACCTCCGATCTTTTGCTGTTTCAGCAATTTCATTCCGTGTCCTTTCGACAAGCAAGAACGTTTCTTCTCGCGTTGTTTCTTGGTGAGTAACCCATCGAGGGCACCTAGATTTTTAAGATTGGAGTATGGTATCTGGTACACGACACCCTTGGGCTTCATGTTGATGCTCTATGTGTTATTTTCACGGTATGTTATTTATATATATATTCTGAGATTTTTTCTTGTGTAGTTTTTTTACGGTATGTTATTTATATATTTTCAAGGCCTCGCAGTCGTTACACAAATTCTATTACGTGCTTCGTTTTCTTGCCAAGAAGTTCCTTTGTCCCCTTGTACACGATTCGAGTTTTGTTCTCGATTAAAATAGATAGCTTCTCGTCGGATAACATGTTAGCGTATCGATCTGGTAAAAATAGACTGTATTGTGCGTTGAGCAACAGGCGTACCTTGGGACCATACTGGGTAGAAACGATTGAACCGGAAGTTATCGTGTAAGGTTTGTCGACTTCCAATTCCTGAATTTTTACATACTCGACTGACAAATTTAGCATTTGTTTTAATGCTTGGAGATCGCTCATTTTTTCAGTTGTCAGAGTGTTAGAGAGAAATTTAATTGCTTTTTTTCACGATGTGTGTTATTTATATATACCGAAGATTATTTTTTTACGATGTGTGTTATTTATATATCAAGTTTTTTTTACGGTATGTTATTTATATACCCCACCCCAATTTTTGTTTCGTGTTCATGGCGATGGTGGTACCCAGTGCGGCGACCCGTTCACCCAACGATGCGTCTCTGCTGACGAACCTTTCGAAAGCTGCATGTTCCAATTTTTTGTCTGCTTCGTGACGTGCGTCCAGATCCGTCTGCGTGGTGTTGTAGGCGATGTCGTGATCTTTGCATGCCGCGTCCAACGGATTCACACCCTTGTCTCCTCTCTCCAACCTTTTCTCGAGTTTGGTACCCGGTCCGCAGTACTGGTAGCCAGGTAGATGCATCTCGAAAGGTAACTTGTTGATGATGTCGTTCACGAGCCCCTTTCCTTCGGCCACGTTCCAAAATTTCGGAGGCAGCGTGTTGATGATTTTGATCAGGTAACCTATGCCCTTGTCGTCGTTCACGATGAAGTTGGAAAGTTTCGTGCTGATCATGTCCACGATGCCAACCTTCTCGTTGTAGAAATTACGGTTGCCTGCATTCTCTTCGCCGGCTATCACCAACAATCGGTCCACGAGCTTCCTAACGTCGTCCACCCAAACAAATTCTTTGGGTAACGTGTTGTAGCGTTTGACGCCGCTGCCCGTTTTGACCTGGTTCCAAATCGGTTTGATGAGATTCCTGTACTTCTCGCCGCTGCTCGA
Organism: Lepisma saccharinum; assembly: GCF_977018435.1. Taxonomy (NCBI): domain Eukaryota; kingdom Metazoa; phylum Arthropoda; class Insecta; order Zygentoma; family Lepismatidae; genus Lepisma; species Lepisma saccharinum. Next base: position 54,056,297 of record NC_139242.1, read on the forward strand.
TTTCACCCTATTCTGCGAGGCGTCGTTGTTCTGGTACAAGGCATCCGTCATGATCAGAATTTCCTTGTAACTTTGGTAATCTTCGTCGGTGTAATCTTTCGGCTGCTTTTTGGCGACGAGTTCCCACAGTCCCACCGTACCCGGATACCTGTTCCAACTATCCTTGTCGCCTAAATTGACTTTAATGTCGTTGCCTTCGAAGGTCACCTTCGATTTCCCAATCTTCCACACCACACCGCCGCCTTCGCTAGTTTCCATGCTGGGATACAATCCGAACACTTCATCCTTGTCGAATTTCCCCGTGCTCAGGTAGTCTCGTGCCAAAGGTCCCAACTCGATTTTATCCGAAGACGACGACGTGCTGCCTATGGCTCGACGTCGTGCAGGTGCATCCTTCAGTTCGAACGGCGTCGAAGGAATGCTCGAAATGGGTGTGGGTACGGCGTAACTTTTAGCTGCGAGCGGTACGAGTTCGTTGATCAAATTTTTATTTTGTTCCGTGACACTTTTAATTTCTTTACCTAGACTGCTGATGGCATCAATCACGGGTTGATCCTGACGTTTCTTCTCTTCGTAGAATCCGCGATTCTCGGATTTCCAACCTTTGAAGCGTTTCGCGAGGTAATCGCGAAGCTTGAGATTTTCGTCTTCGATTTTCCGTTTCGTCATGACGTTATTTATACACGTCGTTTCTCACAACGTTGCAACGTTTAGAAAGTCGTTGATTTTGTTTCTGTATTTTCCGTCGTTGGGTTTCCTCGTCATGTCGATCGTCACAAATCCGAAATCGTCACCGTTCCAGCAAGTAGAGCAGCAGCGTTCCAAAAATTGATTGTAGTTCATGTCTCCGCCTACGTAGTCATCGTACGCATGCTTGAGGTTGGTGTGATCTTGACGAAACAAACATATGAAATTAGCGTTGTCGCGCACTAACTGTTTTGGAATTTTGGAAAACGTTTGAGCTAGGTAGAAACAATCCATTCCTTTGTGACGGCCTTGCGTGAAAAAGTTGCGAATTTCATTTTGATTTTCCAGGATGGCGTCGTCGAACACAACAACTGAATTTTCACGACAATCGTCGAGTGGTTTTATTTCCGAGGCGAACGTTGCAATGTCCAGACCATCGTACAGTTTCATCAGTTGCTGGTATTTGGATTGCTCCAAACTTTTCGAGAACACGTACAGGTGCCTGTTCTTCCAATCTAACCAATTCGGTGCGAGGAGAAAATTGTCCACGAGCAGTGTCGTTTTCCCACACCCCGAAGGACCTACGATCAGACAGCGAATGCTGTCGGGAAGCAACTCGCCGTTCTTTTTCTTCGTTTGACTTTCCGGATCCGGTAGACGCTTCACCACGTTCCACGTACTCACAAGATCACTTCGTCCGCGTCGATCCAACTCTTTTCCGGAAGTCCCAGCCATTTGACAAACAGTTTGTCACCTTTCCTACGCAATACTTTCTCGATGAGGTACGTGTCGGGGTATTTCGTTTTAGAGAGTTCCTCTTCGTAAAATCTTCCTTTCAAAATCTCACCGCTACTATCTTTTATTATATACGTGTGTCGGTTTCCAGGTAAAACTCGAACCACCGTAAAGAGTTCCGTACTCCAATTTTTTGTGAATCCCTTCTCGAAGGTGCGTTTGAATTTGCTGATCCTCACTCGGTCTCCAATTTTGTATTTAGCTTTTTTTGTCGTGGGTGTGTACTTTGGACAGTAAACTGTAGAAATTAAACGCTGCTCGTCGGACTTGGTAACGTCGGCTGGCTTCATGCCTATCGTTCTGTGTACCGTATCATTATAGGTGTCGACGAGTTCCGGCAGGATGTCAACCCATTTGTAATTTCCCCGAAGCGTGAATCGTTTCCACATGTGTGTTTTCAAGGTTCGAAGGAATCTTTCCACGATGCTGGCTTTGATGTGACTGAAGGTCGAATAATGTCGAACGTCATGTTTTTGAATAAACTTTTGGAATACAGCGTTATAAAATTCCTTCCCCTTGTCTGTTTGCAGAAACCGTGGTCGTCTGCCACCGCTTTCGCGAAAAATTAATTTGAAAGCTTCCATGACGCACGTTCCCGTTTTGGCTTTCAAAGGTAGGGCCCATGCGAATTTCGAAAACGTGTCTATGACGGTGAGGAGGTACTTGTTACCCTTGTTCAATTTATGTACGTTTTTCAAATTGCCGCTACTCATCTCCACGAGGTCGCTTTGCCAGAGGTCGTCGATGCCCTTGGTTACCACAGCCAAACGATCGTAGTTACGGCGTGCAGGTTTATGCAATTCTTCGACGATAGCTTGCCTAGACATTTTTTTGTTTAGAGATTACGTTTCAAGAGAAGCACAAGCGTGATGGGATTCAAAGAGGGTGGCACTTCGCTCGTGTTTTGAATGATCAGCTTATCGCCGGCACTCACGTCGAAAACGGTAAGATCTTCGTCTTCGTGTATTTCATATATGTTGCGCGTTTCGTTCCAACGTGCCAGAGGAATGTTTCCTGCTTTCTGGACACCACGATTCGATATCAAAGTCATGGTGGGAACGCTAGCTTTTCTACCGTGAGACCAGTACGAAAATTCGTTTATCTGAATCGTGCCATCGAGGAGAAACTTGTAGTACGGATGATAAGGATGCAACATGTACAGTTTGTTGCCTTCGACGAACGTGGAGATTCTCTGTTGATTGGGTACGCTGTTGATTTCGATGGCTTGCAGAGAATGCAGTTTGGCGAATTTAGTGTCGACGCCGAGCAGATTACTGTGAACTTGTCCGAGTTTATTTTCGATGGGCAGCAAATGCTCGATTATGGCATCCGTTACGGCAGAAAACGACGGTTTGATTTTCACTTCCACGTTCAACTGCTTGTAGTTTTCGTTGAGTTCTTGCAACTTGGCACCGAAAGAAGCCAGCGTCGATTCCTGCGTGGATTCCAGCACTCCGACTTGATCTCTGACGTTGACGACGATGTTCTGAAGGTTCTCGACTTGATTCAATTTCGAGCTCTTCTCGGTAAGATCGTTCACGATGCTTCGCATCTCTGTAAACTGCGTGTGAAGATCCGCGACGCTCTGCGAAGTGGGTAGCGTCGACACCAGCGAACTAATTTCGTCTCGAATCTGTTCCACGTTCGCCGTTTCCGTTTCTAGTCGTTTCAGCATTCGAGATATGTTTCTTTTCAAAGCGTGCAATTCTTTGGAGGTGGGGAGATTGGCCACTTTACTCTCGAGATCGCTCAATGAGCTTTTGATGTCGCTCGAATCGGATAGTGCCGTCACCGCCGTTTTCAATTTTTCCAAATCTTCGCTCGAAGGCACGCTCGTCCGTAACGATTCCAAGTCACCCTGTATGTTGTCCAGTACGTGATGAAAATGAGCGAGATTCGTTTCGACGTTCAAATTTTCTAAATATTCGATCTTCTGCTGAACCGTGCTTAACGTGTCTTGAATGCTCGTCAACGCTCTTGCTTCAGCGTGAATATTTTTAATTTCTTCGTTGATCAATTCCAAGGACGCCTGAAGCGTGGCGATGGTGGTTTGAATGTGTTCGAAATCTCGATAGGCCTCCAATTGAATTTTTATGTTCGCGACGCTTTTACCGATGACCTGCAGTTCGTCCGACGATGGTAGGTTCGTCATTGTATCTTCCAAAGTCTGCAACTTGGATTTAATTTCTTCCAACGTGCTGGTGAATTCTTCTTGTAATTTGGAAACAACGACATGCAAGCGTTCTGCGTCTATATCGTTCACGACGGTTTGAAGTTCAGAGAAATTCTTTTCTATTGCGGAAGTTCGTTCTTCGATTTCGAGTTTCAGTTTTTCCAAATCTTCATTTTTCGATTGAAATTGCTGTAATTTGGCCAAATCATTTTGAAGCGAATCCACGCTCAACTGTATATTTTGAACGCTGTCGTAAGAAGGTACGTCGACATAATTTTTTATGAGCGTTTTCAGTTCGGAATCGATTTTCAGAATGGGGTCGAGACATTGCGTTTGGAGCGTAGCGATTTCCGACTCTAAACTTTTGTTTAAGGTCTCCTGCAAAGCGATCAAATCGGTCCTCAACTTCTTAACTCGAATGTCCAACATGAGAATCTCTTCTGCGTGGTCTACACGCTTGGTGTTGCCGAAAATGTCGTTAGGCATTTTTGGTTAACGGTTATTTATAATAGGATAGACGATTCGTAATTCTACAAAGAGAGGAATGAGTTTGTCGTAATCTCCGAGAAGTTCCATGTAAAGATAATCTCCTGCAGACACATCGTACGTAATGTTAGAAAGCATCTTGTCGTGCTTGATTCGAAAAATATTCTTGCCGGTAGAAATTTTGATTTCGCCTGCGTTTTCCGGATTTACGGTGATTTGAAGTTTCCCGTCGATCGGAATTTCGTAAAAATGTAAATTGTTATTAAAAACATAAAACATCTTGCCCACATCGTCATTCAGTTTCGTCCAAATGCTGTTGAGATGAACAATCAGTAAACCATTGAGTTTAGATAACACGGAAGGTAAGAGGTTATTGGAATTTGGTGGTGCAGTCTCCATGTTGATCTGTTTGCGGAAGCCAAAAAGATTCATTGTCTTTGTTAGTTATTTAAGAATACGGTCAAAGTTTTTTTTGTAATGACACGCAAAGTTTTTTTTGTTTGCTTGCGTCACAATACAGGCACGCGCGCGCACGTGTGTGTGTGCGACACATTGTCCCCGAAAGAGGTTTACAAAAATCACGATATATAAACATTTGGTCCCACAGTTGGAAAATTACGATAAGTTGCATTCAAAAGTTTCAAAATATCATATAGTAGAATTTTTGTAGAGTGGGTAGGCAACACCGACGAGCCTCAAATGATAATTCAAGACTCGTCGGTGTTGCCAATTCCTATTTGTAGCTTAGCTTAGCCAGTGAAAGATCATATAGTGGAATTTTCTTCGGATGGGTTGGCAAAACCCAAGCCTCAAACAAAACATCCAATAAAATTGCCAGATGTAAACAGAGGGCAATAGACCCCCCTCATAAAAGGCTACAGTAAACCCACAGTGTCGCCAACACTAGGCCCCCCCAACAGTATTGCCAGACATAAAAAATACATGGACCCCCTCAGGCCCTTTGATGAAAATTTACAGTGAAAAAAACCCAGTAGGTTAACAACACTGTCAAAAAATCTACGGTAGTGTTGCCAGATGTAAACAGAGGACAATAAACCCCCCCCCCTCATAAAAAACTACAGTGCCCCCACAGTCTTGCCAACTCTGCCCCTCAAAATATACATCATAAAAAACTACGACGAGCGCCACAACCTTGGTGATTTTTTTCGGGTAAGAGTTGGCAACACTGCGCCTTACGAGAGAAATCCATTAAGGCGATCGAGCCTCACCGAGCCTCACCGAGCCTCAAATGTTGGCCCAGTACCCGGCCACTAGGTCTACTTATTTTCTAATGCAGGAAGTAGCGTCCCCTCCCGTGCCGAACACGAACGAAAATGTAAACATCGGATACAAGAGATATAGTGCCAGTGCCTTTTATGGTCGAGATGTCCGTGGAGCTGCGGCTAGCGCGGCGGAAAGTATGATCGCGTCTGCCGGCAAACTGAAGGTAGCAACATCCTCGTAACTGGAATCGGTAGCTATGTAATGAAATAATCTCGTACAATTACATTGATAGTTACAATTAAAATGAGCATCTGGGAAATATGCTACAAAACGTATTCTAACTTCCCTACAAGAATTCGTAATGACGTAATAACACCTTAACACTTCACGAATACGTGCAAAGTGGACACCAGTTATCTGGATACTGAAGCACTGACGCGTGCAGTGCCAAGATCAGCGGACAGCTGTGGTTTTAAATGCCGGCAGATGCGATCTTACCGACGCGCAAGTCGCCGCTTCACGAAAACCTCGACCATAAAAGGCACAGCATGTCGTAATTTACGCTGTGATATATTTAGTAATGGAGTGGTGTAGGAACAAGTAGGGGGAAATCGTACATTAATTGTATCCCTTTCAATTTTTAACGTCCTTCATGTCATCGATCCAAATTGTACACATTGTACCCCCTTTGTCTGTAGTGATTTCAAGAAACGACAGTTAAAATAAATATATAGTAACGTAAATATTCTTTCCGGCCCATATTGTTAGAAACCATGCAATGTGCAGAATATCCGTATACTTCCCTTAGGGAACACTATTCTTTTTTCTAAATAAAAGAAAGACACACTTTCAGTGCAGTGTTTTTTTTGTGTGTGTGTCATGTGTGTGATGATGATGATGTGTGTGTGTGTTTGTGTGTGTGTGTGTGTGTGTGTCTGTGTAAGGGGTTTCACGACAAATATAACATTTCCGAATCGCTTTTAATTTCAAAAGTTAAAGAAATGTAAAAATCGGAAGAGCAGAGAATATGCTCTTCACTTTCAATAGTTCTAAGAACTGTATTTTGAAAATTGCAATTTTCACAAAGTTACCACATAGCTTTGCTAATAGAAACAAACAGTTTTAGAAAATCTTACAGAAATTTAAAAAAACGATGGAGGGGATTGTGTGTAGTAGTTGTATTTACGGGGGGATAAACCCGAGAAAGTATGAACTCTCCTCAAGCAGGTTTGGCTATACTTAAAACTAGCTCAACATGGCCATATGAGTTTTTTGCTCTAGTGTGAAACCCCGTATAATCCAAGATTTTTGTAAAAAAGCCCTCATGGATTCCATGAGAAAGTATGACCCCCTCAGATTGATGAGGCTACACTTATAAAAGGCACTTCTGTGAGATTGTTGTCCATAAATTTGTTAAAAATATGCCCCTCTTGTGGCCACACTTAAAACTAGGCCACCCACACACACATACACACATATTTATTTCTGGTTTAAGTTCAATTGGATACCAGCTTCAATTTGTTTATCTAATATTAAAACAATGTAATTCTTCTAGAATTGCTCCGTGACTCTCTCATTTCTTACATCATAAACATATGATTTTTCTCCTATGAGAATGACACTACAAATGGTATCTAATACATATCAGTATTGCCAATTGTAGAAAACAGTAAACAAAATTTGCCTGTTTTAGAGATATTCCAAAAAAATAAGCAACAACAACAGGGGCCATCTATGTGCAAATGTCTGAACTCGGTGAATACTTGGGAACAAGTCAATTATTTTAATATGTTAATATTTTTAACTCTTTTTGCCAACAACAGAGCCATCTATGTGCAAATGCCTGAACTCGGTGAACACTTGGGAACAAGTCCATTTTTTTTCATTATGTCAATATTTTTAACTCTTTTTGCCAGTAATAGGGAATGGTAATAAGCAATAAACAAAGTACTTTGGAGCCGAATATGCCTTTCTTAGACGTCGTATATTACTAAAATATCTTTAATTCACATATTTCTCATACCGCTGTATCTTGTTCTATTAGGTTTGTTCAATAAAATTGCCTCTTCAAGAAAATTGCTCAACAGCAAAAGAGGTACCAATAGGACAAGCATACAATGATATGGGGATATGTGAATTGTTGGTTTCTTCGATTCAGATAAATGGATTGAATTGAAACTGGGATATTTTGCATTTGTTACATTCAGTTTATTTGTTGTAATCTGTTCATATATAAAATTAAGCACTGAGAGGGTATAAGATCAATACTTGAACAATATGTGCGCATGACGGCCCCAAAGCGGTAGGATCGATACTTTCCGCACGGTGCACAGTTCTATTGCACGGTGCACAGTCCTATTTGCCTGCATTGAGTCTTATTAGAGCTCCGGCAGTTTTATTCTGATCGATTAGTTCCAGACAATTCCGCTTCCCCGGCGCTGAGGCATGGCGCTGCGGTATGGATTGCATGTACGCTCAGCAGAAAAACGGGATACACTCAGAAGAAAGTACTTCGGCAAAAATGTTAGAGAATAGCTCATGTTTCTGAATGCACCCCCACAGTGTTTCTATTGGCTCTGTAAAACTATAAAAGCCAGGGCACAGTGCAGATTCTTCACCATTGCTGGATTGGCAATGGAACCCACAAGTGGGGGGGGGGGGCAGAACCTGAACAGGCTCCACCAAAATATAGGAGACTTGAAGCATATAATTTGGCGGAATAACCCAAATAAAATCATATATACATACACATACAAAGCACAGTGCTGAACCCAACTGATCCAGTATAGAGTTTTGATTTGAACCCCAAGAAATTGTATATAAATACCAAAGCCAAAAATATTAATACACATACACACATACACACACACACACAAAGCACAGTGCTGAACTCAACTGATATTTTTTATTCAGTATAAAGTTTTGAATTGAATCCCAGGAAATTGTATATAATAAACAACAGCAAAAATGCCGAATCAAAAATATTGTAATCAGTGCAATAAAAATATATCCAGCCCTAATTGGGCCAAGCACCAAAAGATTTGTAACCCAGACAAATACAGAACTCCCACAAAAATTTGCCCCAAATGCCATAGAAAATATAACATGGAATATTTCACATATACACATAAAAATACTTGCTCTGCACAACCATCCACATCTGGTCTGAAAAGAAGGCACGAAGCACCTCTTAATGCCAGAGCAGCAAAGCAGCCACGCTATGAACCCATCCGTAGCAGTTTTAACGGCCAATTAAGGGATCACAAGTTTGTATCAGAGCCAAGATGTGGCATTGAGAATTTCTTGAACAGTGTAAATCCTAAAGTGCAGGCAATTCTAAATGCACAAAATGGCTCTTATAAGCTCTCCCTCAAATTGTTTGTACAATATAAGAAACCAAACGCTACACAATTTACACACCCCCACGTAACAGAAACTGTACCGGTATATTCAAATGCAAATTTAGACACAATAATAAGCAGCTTGATAAATCAACTGAATATTAAACACTCTGAATTTGCAGCAAAAGAGTCAGGATGGAGCCTATGCGGTTCATCACACAAGTTATATGTTAATATTTCTGAATTCAGCCCATTACAAGGTTCCACTTATGTGCCATTACCTGCCAATATTAAAAACAGAAGAGCCGTGGTTAATATAGAAAATACCGACCAGAAATGTTTTCTGTGGTGTATATTAGCTGCTTTGTTTCTAGTTTCAAGGCATCCTGAGAGAATAAGTTATTACAAACAGCATGAACATATTTTTGACGATGCAATGGAGGGTTTGGAATATCCAATGTCAGTTCAGAATATTGATAAATTTGAAAAAAAGGCCAGGCACATCGATGGCAAACAATTATCTATTAATGTATTTACTTGTTCCACTGGCAATTGCTTGATAGATCCTCTCAGAATCAGTACACTTGATGATGAATCTGCAATTCCGATTGATCTGCTCTTAATTGAAAAGGATGGTACATATCATTACACTCTGATACATAATCTTGAAGCTTTAGTCAGAACACAACTAGACAAATATAAAAAAATATTCAAGTTGTGCAGAAGATGTTTAACTGTATTTTATGGTCAAAAAATGGTGAAGGGGGTTCGGGAAGAGAGTGCGGAAATTGCTAAAAACAAGTTAATTGAGCATCTGAAATACTGTGGGAACCATAAACCTGTTCATATGGTGATGCCCAATCCAAGTGAAAATTGCAAATTCAAAAAGTATGAAGCCTTGTTGGAACACCCAGCATATATTGTCTGGGATTCTGAATCAAATCTCAAATCTCTTGCATTCTGCAATCCAGATCCCGAAGAATCTTCAATTACACCATACCAGCTGCATGAACCTTCCAGCTTTTGTTATGTGGTTGTACAGGATGGTGTTGTTAGTAAAGAATTTTCATACATGGGACCAGATGCCATCAAAATATTTGCACATAGAATAGAAAATGTGTGCCGTGACATAGCATATAACATCTTATTAAAATCAAAACCTATGTTGCCTTTAACAGAGGAACAGATTGAGGATTTCAACAATGCAGAAAAATGCCCGGTATGTGATTCTGAATTTTCAGATACAAATATCAAGGTTCATCACCATTCTCATACAGATGGTAAATTCAAAATGGCCCTGTGTAATAGCTGTAATATTAAGATCCAGAGACCAAAATTTGTCCCCATATTTTGCCATGGAGCATCCAATTATGATTTTCATCATTTGATCAGGTACGAGGGGTTTGACAAGCAGAATTTAAATATTTTAGCTGAAAATGATGAAAAATATATATCTATTAGCAAGATAATTAAAGTTGATGGTGTTCCTATTCACATAAGATTTCTTGATTCTTACAGATTTTTATCTGCTAGCCTGGCTACACTGGCCTCTCAATTACCTGATGATAAATTAAAAATCACACGTGCATTGTTTCCAAATCAGGACCTGAAATTAATTAGGCGGAAGGGTGTATATCCATATGACTATGTCACAGATTTTTCTAAATTTGATGAGTGTTCCCTGCCACCACAACAAGAGTTTTACAGCAAAATCAGAGGATCTGGAATCACTGATGAAGATTATCACCATGCTCAGTTGATGTGGAACAATTTAAAATGCAAGACATTTGGTGATTATCACATGGCATATTTGAAACTTGATGTCACCCTCTTAGCTGATATATTGCAGGCATTCAGAAAATCTTCCATGCAAAATTATAAACTGGATCCAGTGTATTTTTTCAGTGCCCCGGGCCTAGCATGGGCCGCAACGTTTTTGAACACTAAAATGCAATTGGATCTGATCCCAGATCAAGATAAGTATCTGTTTATGGAGAAATGTATAAGAGGAGGGATGGTGCAATGTTCCCAGAGATATGCCAGAGCAAATAACAAGCATGTTATGCTGCCTGATTATGATCCAGCACGGCCATCAAATTATATACTGTATGTGGATGCAAACAGCCTCTATGGTCATGCCATGATGCAAAAACTGCCATATGCAGGGCTTGAATGGGTTGAAGATTTTAATATTGAAGATCTTCAGGACTTTGATGACAGTAACCATGGCCTATTCTTAGAGGTTGATCTGACAATTCCAGATAATTTGCACAATAAATTTTCTGATCTGCCCCCAATTCCTGAGGTTCAGTGCTCACCTGGCTCTAAACAGAAGAAGCTCATGATGACTCTAGAGCCGAAACAAGGCTATGTTACATATTACAAAAACCTCCAGTTCCTGATGAAACATGGTGTTCAAGTGACCAAAGTTGGCAAAGTTTTGAGGTTCAGGCACTCAGAATGGTTGAAACCATACATTGATACAAACACAGAGCTTCGAACATCTGCAAAGAGCCAATTTGATAAGGGCTTGTTTAAATTGATGGTGAATTCAGTGTATGGCAAAACAATTGAAAATGTCAGAAAACATACCGATGTTAAAATAATTACTGACCCCAGCCGGAGCAAAAAATTGGTTGCAAAGCCCAACTTCAATTATAGAAGAATTTATGATGAGCACATGGCACTTTTCAACATGATGAAAACAAAGATTAAGTTTGATAAACCTATTTATGTAGGGGCTGTGATATTGGAATTGTCCAAATTACATATGTTAACATTGTATTATGATGTGCTGAAACCTTTTTATGGTGATCGTGTAAAATTATTGTACATGGACACGGATAGTTTTATTCTTGATATTCAAACAGAAGATGTTTATCAAGATATGGCACAGCCTGAATTGTTTCAATACTTTGATACCAGTGAACATACAAGAATTCAACCCCACAACAAAAAGGTGCCTGGCAAGTTAAAAGATGAGACATGTGGTGATGCTATTGTGGAATTTGCTGGGTTAAGTGCCAAGGTGTACAGTTTTAAAACATGTAGTGCTGTTGTCAAAAAAGCCAAGGGTATTGGCAGAGTTACTGTGGAAAAAGATCTTGTATTTGAAGATTATAAAAATTGCATCAAATCCCAGAATTCAATCAGAACATCAGAAAATAGAATTCAGAGTGAGGATCACTTGTTGACTTCAAATGTTGTAAGAAAAGTGGCCCTGGACCCACATGATGATAAGAGATGCATTTTATCATGTGGCATACATACTCTACCTTGGGGGCATTGTGACCTGAGAAGTGATAAACAATGCCCAATTACAGAGCATGATTTGTAATAAATAAACATGCCTATGAACTTATTTGGGTTCAAAAAACAGGCTATTATGGAGCTGCCAACACCACAACCCTCTCCTGATATGCTGTCTAAACTAAGTGCTTTGTTAATTATTCATCTGAACAGCATACTTACAGATGTTGATGATGAAACAGGCAAAATATTGTACATATTTAACAATAATTTAAATCATTACCAATTACCTGTAGGTGGTCAATTGCAATTTATTACAACCCCTGAGGGTGATGTTAAAATTTCAGTAGGGAGAAATATTTATAGAATTAAGCACTCAAACATGATTTCCGGCACTGTATATACTGTTTCTGCTGGTGACTGCTTATATATTGAGGTCCCTGGATCCTATGACAAGCTTATACCCTTTTTTATAGAATTAAGAATCAGATACTCTATAATAAATAACCAGTAAAACAAAAATGCCTAATGATATATTTGGCCATACAAGACATGAAGATCACAGTGATGAGATTCTTATGCTTGATGTCAGAGTCAAGAAATTAAGAAGTGATTTACAAGCTTTACAGACCACACTCAATGCCAGTCTTCAATTAGAAATTACAAATTTGCAATCACAATGCATGGACCCTCTTCTTAAAATTGACTCAGAACTCAAAGTGTTGCTTCAGAAATATACTGACTTGGCAACATTAGATAATTTTCAAAGTTTGGAAGAAGCTGTAGCAGCTCTTCAAGCCAAATTTAAGACCCAGGCTACCAACTCCGAGCAATTGAAACAACAATTGGAAGAGCAGATAAATAATGTCCAGGCACAGCTCCAAACAATTGTCAAAAGCATAAAATCACAAGAAGATTTTGATCTAGTGATTTCCACTCTAAAAAAACAGATTCAGTCACTCCAAATACCTAACCTGGACCCTCTGAACAATGCCATAGCCGAGGTTAAAGAAAAAATTGAGACACTTGAAAATTTTATGAACAACTTGCCATCTTCTGATGCTTTGAATGCAATAACTCGGAGTGTTGCCAATATTAAGCTGCAACTTGAAACATATGAAGATTTTGGAAAAATTCAAAGTTCCATAACCCATCTTGAGGGTACAATAGCAGCAGTACAAAGTGATTTGGCAAATGTACTAGAATCCAGATTGCCTGGAATTGTAGATACACTTGTCAGTGTCCAGCAACAGATCACAAAGCTTGAAAACCTCAACACTGAATCTGAACTATCTCATTTTCATCACTTGATAGATGATATCCAAACAAAACTTGAAATTTTACAGCAATCAACACCCTCTCAGGCAGATATAGCCCTGCTCCAAAATGCTATGCAAAATGTGGCTGATGCATCTGAATTAAACAATGTGAAATTGGCACTTGAATCTTTGCAAAATACAGTATCAAATCTTCCCACATCACAGGAACTTAAAAATATTAAGAGGGCAGTGAATAGGATATTGAAATCAGAAGATATCAAGAATATCCAGACAGAGATCAAACAACTCACTCAGACAGTGGCCACTCTACCAACCAATCAACATATTAATGAACTGCATGCCCTGTTTGAGGATATCAGAAGACAGGTCCATGATCTTACTGCTCAAAATTCAAAATTGGCAGTTGTTGAAAATTTGCAACAAATTGTAGCTAATATCAAGCAACAGCTAGGGACCATGGAATCCAATCAAGCAAATGCTCTGTCTGTTTTTGCCACCCAGCTTCAAGAGATTGTGCAACAATACAAGAAACTTATTGTGGACATAAAAATCAAGCCAGGCCATGATGATGTTGTTAGGACCATCAATGAGCACCTTGAATCTGTAACAAGTAGATTGCTTACAGCAGAAAAAGAAATAACCGGCATAATCGAGAATCCAAAACATACAGTAATTCTTGAATTGTACAGCATCCCCAACAAAGAATATGATTCACCATTTACACCAGGTGGCAAAATATATATGCTGTCCCCTGCTCAATTTTATTACCAGTTTTTTGTTGGGGGCACACTGAGACCAATCAAGATCAAATATTGGCTACAACCACAGGCACACCACTACCCCACCTTATCAATAACAAATGCTGATAACAAAGTAAAAATCACCAGTGTAGAGTTAGAGGATTTTACAGATCCCAATACATTAGAAACAGCCTATACTGAAGATGATGGCACTTTGGAATTTAAAATACAAATAGGAGACAAATTATATTTAGAAAATCCTGTAGTATCAGCTGCTGAACACCCCATAGTTGCAATATTCTTGTTTTCATATTATGTCTAGACAAATTATTGTTGATGAATTACACAGACAAGCCAGACATAATTATAAGAGACTCCCAGTAGTCACAAAGGGCATAGATGATTTATGGCAGAGCGACTTGATTGAGTTGTCAAGTGGACAGTTGAAAAACTTAGACAAAATCAACAAGGGCTACAAGTATCTACTCACTGTAATAGACACATTTTCAAAATTTGCCTGGGCTGTGCCACTCAAATCCAAGACTGGAAAATGTGTTACAGAAGCCATCAGGACAATCATCAATCATTCAGGAAGATCACCGCGCTATTTGCAAACAGATAATGGCAAAGAATTTTATAATTCAGTGTTTCAACAATTTATTAAAAGCCGGTCAATACAACATTATTCGAGTTACAGTGATCTCAAAGCCTCAATTGTAGAGAGATTCAACAGAACCTTAAAAAATCTTATGTATAAACAATTTACCCTCCAAGGTAATTATAAATGGCTTAATATTCTTCCAGAACTTCTACATAAATATAACAACTCGGTCCATTCCACAATCAACATGAAACCCTCTGAAGTAACTTCATCTGATGAGCAAAAATTGATCAGGACTGTTTATTATCCTAGATATCAGCCAACAACAAGAAAGGCCAAATACAGGGTGGGCGATCAAGTAAGAATCAGCAAATATAAGCACTTATTCAAAAGAGGCTTTACGAGAAACTGGAGCACCGAATTATTTACAGTGGTTCAAGTTAAACCCGGGACCCTTAACACATATATAATAAAAGATCACCGAGGAGAAATTCTCAAAGGCCGATTCTATGAACAAGAACTCAGCAAAACTAAACAGCCTGACACATATCTCATAGAAAAAATCATCCGCAGAAAAGGCAACAAGTTATTTGTCAAATGGCTGGGTCATCCGGAAAACAGCTGGATCGATGCAGACAAAGTGATAATATGAGCACCTGGGATGTTATAAAGAGGCTGCCAGAACCTGAACAGCAGATTAAGAGAAATGGCAACTTGCTGCCTGATAATATTAGGTGTCTCATTGTTGGGCCATCTGCTTGTGGTAAAACTACACTAATGATTGATAATTTTTTATTGGCACCCAACTGGTTAGACTGGAAAAACAGGCACTTGTATGTCTTCTCTAAGAGCTTGGAACAATTAAAATATCAGCAGCTGATGAAGCTATATGATGGATTGGATATTGCCACTTTTGAATCAGAAGTTAAGCCACTTCATGAATGTCTCGATAATTCTGTTGTTGTGTTTGATGACATTATACTGGATAATCAAAACAAGGTTAGAAATTTCTTTACACAGGGCCGGCACAAAAACATTGATTGCTTCTACCTGGCACAGACTTTTTCTAAAATACCGAAGCAGCTGATCCGAGACAACAGCAATTTTATATGTGTGTTTCATCAAGACCATACCAACCTCAAACACATACATGATGAATATGTAGGTGGGGACTTGAGCTACAATGATTTTTCCAAGTTTTGCAGCAGGTGCTGGAACCAGGACAGTTATGGGTTTGTCACAATTGATATGACAAGAACACCCAATAGTGGCAAATACAGAAATAAAATCAACGATTTTCTAGACGTTGAGACATAAATAAATAACCATGAAAAGGCCAATCAATGATGATCTTAAGTTAAGAGATTATCTTGTAAAAAGATTTAAGGGATGGAAATCAGAGAACCGTGGAATTTATGAAAAACACAAACAAACAGAACAGCCTGTAATTGATGCTATTAATAATTTAGGTAAGAATATCAAAACTGTTACAGAGCAGAATCAAAATTTGATCACAGAGCTTGTACCTGTAGCTGCTAGGAACATATTAGATTATCCATTCACCCCACTTTCCAGCATTCATACACCTAGTCCTATTGCTCCTAGAAGAATTGAAGCTACTCAGGATCCTATTGAATTGGGTCTTCTTGCTCAAAAATATTTAACCACACCTAAAGACAACAAAGATGAGGTGTTTGGCTTATATGCTGACACAGAGCTTGATGGGAGCATCATACATAGAATTGGCAATTTCAGAGTAACATTTATGGGAGATGATATAATTGTTTATTCAGAATCTCGTCTCGGAGAAAAAGGTGCTTTTGTTAAGTACACCGGCACACCTGGATTGTGGGAACTGATGACTAGGAAGAGGCCTGGCAGCTATACAGATCAAGATTATGAATATTACAAAGAAATATTAATAAAATCAGATGCTCTGTACCAGAACAATGATCCTACACAAAAAAGAGTCAAGTCTAGCAGTGGAGCAAAATACAATAATTTAATCAAGCCCATATGGTCACAGATCAAGACTGGCAGTGGAATCAAACAATACAACACCCTGCCTAAAGAATTTGTGTGGGTTGATGATGTCAGGAAACTTGTAGATAGGTTATTGGTGATAGCTGGGGAGGAAAATGCTGGGAACCACAATTTTTACAATGAAAAGGTTGGAATTATGGACATGATAAGCACAAAATTGTCTAATTTTATAGTGAATGACACTAAGGGCATTGGATATCTCATAAAAATTATTAATACTCTACCCCCCAAATTTTGGAATATTTCTGAGGGTCGGGGGTTGGTTAATGACATTATAAACAAGCTGCCATTTGAACTACATATTCCAGGCTATCAGTATTGTGGTCCCGGTACAAAATTGGACCATAGATTAAACAGAGGGGACCCTGGTGTAAATCCCCTAGATGCTGCTTGTAGAGACCATGACATAGCATACAACACACATTCTGATCTTGACAAGAGACATGTTGCAGACAAGAAATTAGAAGAGGCTGCATTTGGTAGATTTGTAAGCAAAGATGCTTCTTTGAGTGAGAGAATAGCAGCATTGGGAACCACCATAGCTATGAGCACCAAACAAAAACTGGGGTGGGGGCTGTGAATATGTATATAATAAACCTAGAATGAAGGCAAAGGGTGTTATGTATCAAATACCTTATGCAGGTCTTAAATCTCTTAAAACTATTGATAGCCTTTTAACCAAAAAGCAGCGGAAGAAAAAAAGCTCTTGTATTGCAAAAGGACATGGTATGAAATTGTTGCTTAGTACCCCCCAATTAAAAAAATTACAGCAATCCAGGAAAAAATCACATGTGGGGGGTTTCATATTTACCATCCCTGCCATCTTAGCAGCACTTGGGGCTGTTGGGAGCTTGGCTGGGGGATCAGCTGCCATAGCAAAAACAGTAATAGATGCCAAGAAAAATAGGGCAGAATTAGATGAGCAGAAGCGACATAACCTGGCCATGGAGAAAAAAGGCAAAGGTGTTAAGAGAGCCATGAATAAGTTTAAAAAAAACAGGAGCCGCTTACAAACCAAGATATTGAAGCTTTAATCAAGCCATTGGGCATCAAACATTTTAGAGGTGTGTACATGTCTGATTCTTTACCGGAACAACCACTCAACAAAGAGTGTGGCATTGTTAATTTGGATGAGTACAAAAATCAGGGCACTCACTGGATTTGTTATCTTAAATATTTAAACAATGAGGCATTTGTGTTTGATTCATTTGGAGGTGTTCCACCTGAAAATTTAGTAAAATATCTAAAATCAGCTAATCTTTATTACAATAATGCCCGTGTTCAAAACTTCAAAGATGTTAATTGTGGACATCTGTGTTTATCTGTTCTCAGATATATGTCTCAAATAAATAAACCATCAATTGAAAATTTTCAAAAAGCCTTGTGGTATTTGAAACATCATGGGAGTATTCCATCTCACCAGTCAAAATTCAATATTGAAACTCAAATTGCATGATGACATAGTGTATCCCAAAACAATAGCTCTCAGAGCATTTTACGGCATGTACCTGATCCCTAATATTACACACCACAACAACAAAATTGCAGTAGGGGATCAAAAAATTGTCATCACTCCAGGGCAATATAATCTGTCCACTCTAAATGCTCAGTTACCCAGAGGTATAGTGTTAAGTCAAAATTCTGTCACTCACAGAGTAGAGATTGTATCTGCTACAGAAACAGTGGATCTGGGTACTATAGGAGAGCTGTTAGGATTTGAGAACAACACAAAACTTGAACCAGCCATCAAACACACTGCTATGAATATACCTAAATTCTTAGCCATAGAGACTCTGAATATTCACTGTAATGTGGCCGAGGGTATGATCACCAAATCAAATGGCATAGGTACTCACAAACAAACTGGCATCATTGCAACATTCAAACCTAATTCCGAATTCATGGAGCCCATCATCTACAATCCATCCCCAACATTATATTTTCCTGTGTGCCATAATAGAATAGATTACATTGAGTTGATGGTCACTAATGAAAAAGAAGAATTAGTTGATTTTGCTGGAGCCACAACAACTGCAATCATAGAGATTAACATTTAAATAAAAATACATACAATGGAAAATATTGAGAGTTATGAGCTACAATCATTCCCCCCAAACAGGAGGACATTTGCAAATTTAAATCAACCCAACACAGAAATCGAGGTTGATCTTGATGTAGGGGACGGCTTTATACACCCCCACAGAGCAGATCTATACATCAAATATGATGTTGTAAAGCTCGATGGAACAGATTATCCGGCAAATTCAAACATAAGATTGGTAGACAATTTTGTGCCTCATCTATTCTCTGAAATTGAGATCAGAAAGCATGGTGTTGTTATAAACAGAGTGGATTATCCCGGCATTACCTCCACAGCTTTGGCCACTCTAAAATTATCCAAAACCGAAGCTTCTTACTACAAAATAGGTGGATTTGAGGCTGGTGATAAAATATTATCCAAGAGCCACACAGTGCTGTTCCCTATGCGCCTGTTGCCAGGATTCTTCTCGGATTACAAAGATATTATGTGGAAGGGTGGTTTAAGAATCACATTTAGAAGAGCTGCAAATGATAACAATGCTTTGATGAGGTACAGCACATTAAACCCTACAGGAGAAGCTCTGCCTAATACCTTACCTGATGAAGGCAAATGCATTATTCAGACTATGGAGCTAAGAATCCCGGTTGTTGAATATGAGGCCAGTTATGCTCTTAAATACAAAGCTGATATCCTAAAAAATCCACAGATTCCTCTGCAATTTTACACATATCAATGCGTACAGAAGCCCGCATCTGGTACATATTATGAGTTTGATGCCACAAATTCATTCTCCAGCATACAATACGACATGCCTGATTTTGTAGTGGTACTGTTTCAGACTGGAAGACACAACAATCAGGAAAAAAATTCAAGCAAATTTGATAGCTGCAACATCAAGAACATATATCTTAAAAATGGCAGAAATGAGGTATTTCCTAGAGAAAATTACAATTTAGACATGTCCAAGGATGATTTTCTTAAATTATATGAGGCATTTTCGGCTTTCAAGAGGGTCACTACTGGCAGTACTGATATGTATTACTCACCAGATGAATTCAAAGCACGGAGACCCATGTTTGTAATCAACACTTCAAAAAGGAAACAAGTTGTAGTTAATGACAGGACAAATATTAAAATTATCTGTGAATTCCATGAGGCATTACCTGATGATACCATTTGTAGTGTCATTCTCATAGGAGAAAAATCATATGTTTATGATGTAAGAAATGAGAGAGTCACGGAGCAATTCTAGAAGAATTACATTGTTTTAATATTAGATAAACAAATTGAAGCTGGTATCCAATTGAACTTAAACCAGAAATAAATATGTGTGTATGTGTGTGTGGGTGGCCTAGTTTTAAGTGTGGCCACAAGAGGGGCATATTTTTGACAAATTTATGGACAACAATCTCACAGAAGTGCCTTTTATAAGTGTAGCCTCATCAATCTGAGGGGGTCATACTTTCTCATGGAATCCATGAGGGCTTTTTTACAAAAATCTTGGATTATACGGGGTTTCACACTAGAGCAAAAAACTCATATGGCCATGTTGAGCTAGTTTTAAGTATAGCCAAACCTGCTTGAGGAGAGTTCATACTTTCTCGGGTTTATCCCCCCGTAAATACAACTACTGTGTGTACTTGTGTGTATGTCCTGATTATTCAGTCTGTGCCTACAGTGGATTTAAATGAAGTTTTATATTTGAAAATACATTTTTCATCCCCTCTGTTTAAGAATCAATAATTTGATCACAGCATTGATATTTTTAAGCGTTCTCAGTGCAGGCGGGGAGGAGGGTGGAAGGTAAACCAACCTTGACATCTGAAACCTACAATAAACTCCTTCTTGACGTCATTTCCAATGACCATTGTAGATGAGAATATATCATCAAATTACCAGCAAATGTTATGAAAGTATTAAATTTTGGATGAATTGATTTTCAATTTAAGATTTTTCATTCTTACCAACATTAAAAGTTAATCGGTGTTCGGAAATTTGCTTTTTAAATCATCCTAGTTATTATATTATTACAACAAATAAGAATGGAAACTTGAAAATTGTAATGAGTGGTGAAGAGCTAAATTTGGCAACAGTGTTTCCAACTATGTATCTTCTCTGGATGCTAAGGCGAAATGATTTTGTTGGAACCGTCTAAGGAAAGGAAGCTGGACTTCGTTGCATTCTAAATTTAGGATGTCCACGTGTTCGGTGAACAATGTATATAATTAGTGTTTTCCATTTTTGTATACAGGGTGCTCGGAAATTCACCTTACAAACTCCTAGGGCTAGTAGAGGAGACTGAGTAGACAATATTTGGAATAGGAACTCATGTCCGGAAACGTACCGTTTCCCTGCTACAACCATGACAATGTGTCGGATGTGCCTGTGTTAATATGCAACTGGGTAGGCAGTACATGACGTCAGAAGATCACCTGATGACCTAAAGTGTAATTATTTATTACAACCATGTCAATTGAGGTGTTATGTAACGTACAGAAGTGAATGACGTGTGTGTCAGTCCATAATACAAGCAAATGTATTGGGTAACAATGCCATGGGAACAAAAAAGAAACGTACTATTCATTGATCAACACCTGTGTCGACAGTGAAACGCAACAATTTGTTTCTGTCTTCTGCACTGGATGTCTCGCATACGGCACTGCTCAACTAGAACAGTGGCTCGATGTGACGACCACCAACGTCATTGCACACATTGTACAGAGGAATCATGTTCCGTTACATTCGATCCATCACACCTGGTGTCCCGTCAATCTCTTGTGCAGCGACCATAACTCGTGCCAGCAGTTCGTCCTCTGTTTCTACCTATCCGGTTGCATACCAACACAGGCACATCCGACACATTGTCATGGTTGTAGCAGGGAAACGGTACGTTTCCGGACGTGAGTTCCTATTCCAAATATTGTCTACTCAGTCCCCTCTACTAGCACTAGGAGTTTGTAAGGGGAATTTCCGAGCACGCTGTATAATATGTATGTGTGAGTTATTCATGTGAAATGTGTGTGAGTAAGAAACTGCAGAATCTCCCGCATTCTTGATTACGGGAACTTACACCCACAAGTAAATTCGGGAACGTCCAGAGAGCTGAGCCAGGCGCTTAGCTCGGGCGTTGCCACGAGAAAAGAATAGTCGTCATCAGAGAGTCGTCGTGAAAGGAACCGTGTCACACGCGCGCGGTTACAAGTGCGTTGTAGAGACAGTCTACAGCCGAATAGACAGTCCTTCGTGTATATTGTTTAGATGTTGTATAGTCCTTTGTATATATGTATTATAGACATTAAATGTATGTATATATCGTCTTTGTGCGTCTGTTACTTAACCAGACACCGTGCGGGAACCGACGCATTTAGGATAATTCGGACCAGGGTGGAGTTCACCCAGTTAGCCAATGTAGTGCGGGGCTTTCTGGAAACTGACACTCAACAAACACGGTTCCTTTCACGACGACTCTCTGATGACGACTGTTCTTTTCTCGTGGCAACACCCAAGCTAAGCGCATGGCTCAACTCTCGGGACGTTCCCGAATTTACTTGTGGGTGTAAGTTCCCGTAATCAAGAATGCGGGAGATTCTGCAGTTTCTTACTCCCACACACCTCACATGAATAACTCACACATACATATTATATACAAAAATGGAAAACAAGATAAAAACACTAATTATATACATTGTTCACCGAACACCACGCTTTATTGTAGTTCGTAATTTCTAACAGCGCGAAGACTTCAGTGTTTTGGATGGATTGGTGCATTCGTTTGAAATGTGGTAGTCGAGCTAGAAAGAAGCCATTGTCGAGGAAATGGATCTTGTTGAGTTGGAATTTCATCGAGTCTTTCTTCACTCAGCAATTCCCGCGTTTAAGGATACAGTTTCTCTTAATCTCAGAACAAGCTGCCTAACTGCTTCTCTACCTGGAGCTGCAACGTCAGGGGTTTCTGTAAAAATTGCCTACAAACGTCTCGACGAAGACATGATTCGGTTTTCACATAAGTGTCATACATAAAAACATCTTTGTTCTAACGTAAACTTTTCGGCTGAAATTTCAATGGTCTCACAATCTTATTATACACACTGAAATTACACAGAAAACTAACACTGAAAGTAATGTATTTGATCTATGAGTACATTGGACAAATGCGCACATACAGGGGTGCCCCTCCCCCTCCCTAAGGCCAATGGCGCATCCCCCCAAATCACTGTAATGCTTCCCCCACAAAATCGTCTTAATCCCATAAAGTATTTAATTACGACAGCGTGTCTACTGAAAGTAACGTTTTTTAAGCTTTATTATTATTATTCATATCCATAGCGGTGCAATAAGGTGTTGAATCAAAGTGTTGAGTGTTTTAATTTGTAAGAATATATATTTGATTTGCCAAGCCGACGGGAGGAAGGAGACGTTCGCGTGTCTTAAGGATGAGCACCTGAAAGGTCACGTTATGCGTCTAAAGCTTAGGAAATTCGACCGTAATGACAACCATTTAAATATCTCGGTTTCCAGCGGTCAGATTTATGTGAAACTTTTACCAGCGCAGCAGCATGTGTGCAAGGACGGATGTGTGGAGTTTCGTCGCGATCAAGCAACAATTACGGATGCCAGATCAAATTGGTTGTAATCGATCAGTTTATGGGCACTGATTGCAGTTGAGGTATGGGCGACAGCAAGGCGGAAGCTTAATCCGTAGAAACCAAACTTCGAGCACGACCCGTCCAGGTTGGGAGACAATAGAGCGAAGTGGAATGACCTCTCCGGAAGCGTCCCTTCAACGAGCGCCGAGCGTCCTTTTTCAAAATCCAAATAAAACGAAGGATATGGTTTTTCGACACACAGTCTTACCGCGATCCTTGTAGCGAGAGCACCTCCGTGCTACCTCTCCGTATACAGCCTTACCGCGATTCTTGTAGCGAGAGCACCTCCGTGTTACCTCTCCGTATACAGTGGACTTTGTTGTGCTTCGCGAACATCAGTGTGTGATAGGCAGTAAATCTACACGAGTGCGCTTACCTCAACCGCTGGAGGAAGTCGAAGCGAGACTGTGTTTCCGTGATAATTTTACGCCGTTTATAGTTTTTGTGAAACGAGCAACATCGAAAATTATGGCGGGCTAGAGGAAGAAGAAAGATGAGGGCGTTGGCTCGATTCGCCCGATGCCAGACAAGACTACGACCCATGCCTACAACATGCCAAGAAACGACGAGCTACGCCGCCTGATGCCTACCAGCCGCCACGGAGAGAGAGAGAGTGAGATGTCGAACGCTGCCCTGTTGACGTCCCGACGCGCCGACCATGCCTACCAGCCGCCACAGAGAGAGAGAGATATGTCGAACGCTGCCATGTTGACGTCCCGACGCTCGAGATCGTCCGACGGTGATGGAGAAGACGCCGACGAGCCGAGAACGACCGCCCACCGCCCAGATGCGACGTCCGAACCGCGCCAGACCGCGGAGATGTTCACCGATCCCGAGAGGAAGAGAAGCCGAGGAACCAGATGTATGAACGCTTCGCATCTTCATCGTCGCGACCAAGGAAGGATAGGAAAACCTTTCGTGTGAATACTATGTGTTTTCAATCGCCCATAAAGACGCCAGGATGCACCTCGGAAGCTGAGAGATGGTAATGTATTCATCTGTGTGAATGTCAACACGTGACGGCCCGATTGATTTAGAGAACGCCCTTGAAATTCGTCAACATTTTGAAAACGCCCACACCACTCGGAACTTCATACCAAACTCCCGTCGCGCTTGTCATTTGTAATTTATTTGTCTCAGGTCAATTTTTCTTATTTCTTGTGATATTTTTAATGATCTTAAATTCGTTGTTGTTTGTGCTCCTTTGTATTTGTTTAAAGTGCTTACTATTAGAGTAAAGCGCCGCCCGCTTAATTGTTTAATCTACTTGAGGTTTGTTCATTTTTATGTGTCAGCGCTGTGTCGCCGCTAGCTACGTCGGGTCGCGTATGTGATTATCTGTTAAAGTATTTGCCTGGGAATATGAATTGGTCGTCGCGGCGAAGTGTTTAAGTCCCACCTGCTAGAGAGTATGTTTGCGTCACTCAACGGAGGTTATTGTTATGTTTGGAACCACGTGAGGTCATGTAAAAGGAAAACGTCCGCCCACGTGAGCGTAATTGCCGTTGAGACACCTTTGTTTATGCTGGACAAATAATGTATTGTCACCGCGCCGACCTAGTTTCTTTTAAAAAAAAGGTGAACTTAAGTAAGGGCTGGCTAGGATTTGAGAAGCACTGGAGCAAAATCACAAATGACCTGATTAGACAAAAATTAAGGTAAAATTAATTGAGAATGCAATAATTAGGCTTGTCGTCATAAAAACCTGTACATGTCATGTATCATTTTTTGTGTTGATGACCCCGAAAGGATTGAATCTGAGAGAGAATGTGTGAGTGAAAGAGGGGGAGATGTAACTAATTGATTTTTGTTTTGTTATGAATAGAATATACTTTTATTTTTCATGTTAATTTTTGGGCTATATCATTTTGTACGCATGTCGCTACCCGTGATTTTCAGGTATGCAGCTAGCCGCTTCCCGGCTACAGGTAAAGAGGTGGTAATTTGAAAGATTATATGTTTTTGTTTTCTATTCGATATGGCTAATCACTATGCACTGTTGGTCACCGGTTCCTACACACGAACTTAACCTGGACCGTAACGCTATTTCACTTGCCCGAGGGAGATTTTGCCGCCTCTATCTATGTAGTGGTAGCATTTGTTTTCCCGGGCAAGGGAGGGCGTTTCACACATTACCCCCCAAAAAAGTTTGGATGAATACGTAATAATTTATTGTTATTTGAATCCCTGTTAAATTGTCCATATTTTTTTAGTTGTTGAAGTTTTCAGATTAGCGGAAAGCCATAGGAATCTAAAATGTAATAAAGCAAAATTATATAATGTATGTATTTAAACAGTGTTTGTGGGTGGAGAATTAGATTTTAAAGACCCACAACTTGCGTATTTAACACAAATTGTTACACAACTTATAATAGAAAATTGAACTTGGTCAAACCAAATAACTTGCTTCAGTTGTCTGTTAAACAAATACTGACTTGTTCATGTGGCCGATTCAATTATTAATACAGAAGCCTAGCTAGAAATTCCTAAGGCCGGAACGAGAATATAACAAGAAAAATAAGGTGCCTGCTTCAAAGAACTTGCTTAAGGGTAATTATAATTATTTTAGTAATCCACAGCAACAATTACGTGAATTTTATCTCAAGTCTAAATTTACTTGCTAAAGTAAAATTAGACTGCGACAATAAAGAGGAATGCAAATTTGATATTATATATTTTTCTGTTTTATTGGGGTAATGGGCAAGACGTTACTATGATTTACACTTAGTACAACTATTGCAGTATACAAGGAATCAATAATACAATAAAATTGCTAAAAGAACTACATAAAAAATGATGCACCTGCTTTAAATTAATCAGAATACAGTGGCGGCGATTCGGGGGCGTGGGGGGCATTTTCCCAGCTCCCACCGTTTGTCACTTTTGCCCCCGTACTACGGCCTCTTAATGCTAAGCCTAGTCTACCAAGGAAAAGTAAACTATCCTTTCCCCTCTAATTTTGGCACCCAATCGCCGTTACTGGCAGTACCAACACTAAGCATTATATTTTAATATATGATATTATTAGTCAATATCGAGAATATTCTTTATGCCATGCGAGCCGGCTATAATATATTTCTTCGCAATCATCTCATAAAAAAAGTCAAACATGCATTTCCGTAATCCATGATTGCGAGCAAGAAAATTTTTATATACATTTCTTTGCAGGCTTGCAAGATTATTAATTTAATGGGGTATCAATACTTTCATAGGATTCTGGGATATTTAGTCTTTTTCAACTATTCTTTTTACACGTTTGACACCAAAAACGAGTGCATAACATTTCGTTACATGTATTCTCCAAAATATAATGTTCGACCCCTCCCTCTTACTACAAAAATCCCTTGACTATCTAAGATATAACAAACACATTTAGCTTCATATTTCCCCCTCAAATTTAATATTCAATATTGAAGAGTAGACATTACCCCCGCTAAGAAAAATAATTTTCATTTCCAACACCAACAGTCTCAGACGTAATAGAAATACACAACAGTTTGACCCCCCCCCCAAATTTAATGTTTCCCCAACTAAAATTCCCGTCATAATCTAAGACTTAACGTTGATATTCAAGAGTTGGCTATTGCCCCCCCCCCTACGTTTAATACTCAATCCCCCCACCAAAGTATTCATGTGTCAATTTAAGGCATTGCCCCTAGATAATATTACCTGTTTACAATTCCCTTGGCATCTGAAATCATATAATGGTTAGTTGATAACGTAATTCCACTTGTGTCTAATTCTGTACTTCTCACATCAAAGTTCCATCACAAAAAAAAAAAAAAAAAAAATTGTGTGGATACAGTTTGCTCCATCATCTAATGGATTAAATATAGTGCACCTAGAAAAATATATAACTGTTGAATTTTGTATTATTTTAAGAAAAAATCCCCCCAAAAGTTTCGATGGCTTGGTCTGCGCCATAATCGCCCCTTTTGGGCACTCCTGCGCACATACAGGCACTGAAATTAGACAGATCACGTTAAAAACGGACAGGATCGTACTGATAAGCAAGCAACAACAATTATTCAACGTGAGCTTCAGATTGTGTATCGCTTTGTGCGCTCTCCCGGCCCTAAGACCAACAGCACACCGGATCCGATACGACGAGCACGAGTCATTTTTGTTGCAAACCGACTCGGGGAACATTTAACATGGGGCTCTTATGAGCCGCCGCACACCGGACGAAATATTTGACTCGAGTCACGTTGCGACAGTTTGCGACAAAACAATGAAGGCCCCGGGAATTTGGTCTCGGAGGAGCACGATGCGACAAAACGCTCTGCGCATGTGCGAATCCGTTCTTCTCAGCGCACCACTTGCATGTGAATCATCACTGTATTGTTTGACAGCACATATTATATGTAAGTTTGACAGTGCGGTCAAGGTTAAAAATAGAGCTTGATCCAGAACAGCTAATCGTTCTTGTGCAAGCGCAGCCTTCGCTGTACGATTATTCATCGACTGAGCACAATAATGACAAAATTTATGCGCTATGGAATGAAGTGGCACAGGAGATGAATTACATTACAATTACATTACGTGAAAAAATAAGCTTATTTGAAATTATCTTGTAATGTACAAAACATATCGTAAATTGTACAAGAAAAACAATCTTAGGGCTAGTTTGATATTTATTGCTCGAATAACTATGTGGATGCAGTACGCGAATTAAACTTATTCCTTTTTTGGTGGGGAGCAGCGTTTAAAGTGAGCCGGAATGCACCGGAACTCCATTCTGGCAAAACTCTGTTCCTGCTGCGACATTGGACATCCGTTTTATTTATTTAAGGCACCATACAAAAGTCCATTCTTCTTTATATTATTTCTTGTAAAGAATATATGAAAATAATAAAAGAAAGTATTTTACTAAATTTGTCTCCTGTCGGTGGAAATGTAGAAAAAAATAATATATTGCGGTGAGTGCTATTCGTTTAAGATGCAAATGAGAACCTAATTTCCTGAAATGACAGATGTGATAGATCTTGTGTTTATACATTTACTTTGGATGAAATTATAATAATCGGTGCTTTTTTCAGGCCGTACGCAAGAGCACGCCGTACCTGTAACCTTTATGTGAGAATGACACTAAAATGATTTTATTTTAACGAAAGAAGTGTGTGTATGTGTGTGTGTGGGGGGGGGGCGGGGTGATGGTGTATGTGTGTGTGTGTGTGAGTACATGTATGTAAGATCATTTATATACCACAATATTTAGAGCAGTTCTTATGATAAACACAATAACAAATGATAACAACAAACCAACTTGTACCGAAAACTTTCTTTTCAGAAAAAAACACTGATAACAATAATTAATATTTGTTTCGTTTTGTCGGAAGCATAGTGACCCGTCGTGTCGTGTCGTGTCGTGTCGTGTCGCTTTGTGTACCGGATCCGTCAATGCGATGGCGTTTTCTTTCACAGAATAAATAACAACACTGTAACTGCGCTGACAACTTGTGTGTTTCTAGTTTTTAACACAAAACTTCTAGTGTTTAATGATGGCAGGAAACAACTTGCAAACAGAACAAATATGTCAATCAAACTTTTATCGAAATATGCCAGAAATGTGTGAATGCCACCACTTTGAGCAACTCTTATAACAAAAGTTAGTACTCGTTATGGTTATGCTATATAAATATAATTATTTGCGTGCTCAAGATATGTGTGTAAAAATAAGCGGGACATTACAGATCGAAAATGTCGGCATCTGCGCCATGCCTCGCCGTCTGAAGTCGCGAGCTATCTCGTCCCCAAGCCAAACTAAACACACACTATACTTATCACTTATCATAGTATTACCTCTCCAACCGCACCCTTCCAGCCTCACCAACATATCGCAGCCCGTGCAACGTTGTGCGATCACAGAACTCCTTGAAAAGGTCCCAGAATCGTGTGGATTTGTTTTGCTGCGGTGGATTTTCAGTTGGAAAAGCTTCCTTTCGACCATAATAGTCATTTCCTTTACTGTAATACGGCAACATGATAACTGTTCTAACTGAAAGAAAAACAAGTCACCACGTCTGTGGCATGCAACTATTAGAAAGATAGTTCGTTTATGGGAGCAAACTGCGCCGAAACCACTTAGACTCCATTGTAATATAGTTCTCTTCTTTTCTGAATGCCTTTTAGGTTCGGTCCATTAAAGTGCAGAATTCGTTGATGAATGAGAAGATAACTAGGTTTCACGGAATGTAAACAATGGAACGGTAAAAATGTTTTCGTGTTTGTTCGTTCTGTATCTTTGAGGTCCGTGAAAATCGATCACAAGAATTAGCCACAAGTAAAAGATGTTGCAACTATGATGTTAGTATGTGTTCAGAATAAAGACGTCCACATAACGTTAATGGAGTACATAGGATTCCGTAATGCTTGGAATGCGTGTTCCTGCTTTGATAAAAACACATTTAAGGTTATATAGGTTAATTTCGCTGTTATCAAATCTAATCAAGGGCTCCTAATGGTGTTCAAGAACTGCAACACGCAATGAGATCGAATTTTGTAAACGCAAATTATTGCCCAATCGGGCATAAAGTCCAACGCTGCTGTTAGAAAACTTGACATTCTGCGCGTATATCCACATCTTCACATTTTGAAGAGTGAAAATATTGCCAAATTCCAATACTCGTAAGAATTATACACAGGGACGTCGGAAATTAAATTAGGATTGGGGGCAGGTTCTCAAATCTATCAACCAGTTTTTACAATCTCATCCCCATATATATATATATATATATACACACACACACACACACACACACACCCACACACACACACACACATAGTGTGGCCATAAATACTGTTACAAACTTTCAGCTTGGACTATACATTCGGTAGTAAGGCTCATGAACCATGCTTGTGCTGAAATTCACTCCTGACCATTGTGTGTTCAGCTGTGAAAGAACAAGCGTGTATCTTCTTGTGCTTAGCATGGAGTGGGGCGAATATGACAACAGAGTAGTCGTAATTGCTCTGCATATGGTTGGGAATTCACTCACTGAGATTTTTCAGTCCCTAAAAATCCCGAAGATCAGCAAAAGGTTTGTGTATCAGACAATCCAGAGATTCACTGATACAGGTAGTACGAAAGATCGCTCAAGAGTTGTTCGACTTCACACCGTATGAACAGTGTTAAAGCAATGGTGGATCGCATCCGCCAAAATCCCATCCGAAAGCAACTGATAATGACAAGGGAGCTGAACATTTCACAACAATCAGTATTCATGGCACGTAATGAAGACCTTAGAATTGGAGCTTACCGGTGGAGTACTGGAAATTTCCTGACGACACAAGTGAAGAAGCAGAGGGAACTGAAATCGAGAAGGCTCCTGCAGCGGTACGTTGCCAATGGGCATTGCAGGATTCTCTTCACTGATAAGAAATTGTTCATCACTGAATAAAGTTTTAACCTCCAAAATGAAAGGGTGTATGCTTCAAATTCTCGAGAAGTTTGTGAGAGAGTTCCCAATAATCAGAGATGCCACCAGCCTTTCTCAGTCATGGTTTGGTGGGGGGTGAGCTATGAGAGTTCCACCAGGCCTCATTTTTTTAGAAAAGGGTTTAAAAGTCGTGCAAAAGTGTATGTGAAAAGTGTCCGGACCCTCTCGTGACACTGTTGAACCAAACAATGTTTCACAATGAATCCTGGATGTTCAAGAAATATTCTGCCCCAGCTTATAAGGCAAGGATGACGCGACGGTGACTGGAGACCAGTGTACTCGATTTCATCTCCACTTTTGTTTGGCCATCTGATAGCCATGATCTCAGTACCTTGGACTACAAACTGTGCCCAGAGATAGAGGGGACTATCTGCAAGAAGAGGCACCCTATAATTGAAAGTTAAAAGCGCTCCTTGATAGCCGCAGGGGCGGACTTCCATCAAGACTACCCGTGCTGCAATAGATGCCTGGCCAGGGAGACTTCAGGCCTGTGTGAGAGCGAAAAGTGTATATTTTGAAAACTGATTGGCGTTATTTATGTGTAATATATGTAAGTGTAACATACTAAAAGAACATTTAAAAATCTGAAATCATATTAAATTTATTCACACAATAGTGTGTTACAGTATTTATGGCCAGACTATGTATATACACAGACATACACAAACACACACACACATGTATATTATATAGACATACGTACATCACGTAGTAATTATTATTAAATAGCTTATTTTATTGTTTTATATATATATATATTTATTTATTACAAAAATAAAAAAATATATACTTATTGAATGGATATATGAATATACACACTGTCCAAGCCTTATAAGTGAAGGCCCAGAGACCTCTATTACGGAATATTTTATTACTTATAATTCCATTAAACGGCGCTTAATACATGAAAACTGAAATTTTAGGTCTTACGATAATTACAGCAAATTACCACCTCCGCCTGGTACTCGATCTTTGCATGCAGTAGAGCATAATGGTATTGAAGCATTCCTTTAATGATTTGTAACATAACTGAAAATGCACTACTTTTATAAGGGTGCGATGTACACGTGCAAACGTATTGAGATAATCCATGTCTCTGAAGCTTTCTGATCGATGTGTCAAAAAGAAAGTTGCCCGTAGCCGTGTTCTCCTTTACCATTTCATCATTTTATAAACCTTAGTATAATTTTAACAAAAACGTCGCATACTAAAGAAGAATTACATGAATGAAAGAGTTAAAAGGAAATAATTTAATGATAGATTTATTTTATTTCACTTCACTTTTTTACAATTTTGGCTGATCGCGAAGGCAGTCGGTGAGATTCGGACAATATGGAAAAAATATAGTCTCATTTTTAGCACGCTACTGTGGGGGGCAAAAAGACTATTTTGACCCCTCGAGGATGGTTGAGGGGGCAAGTCGCCTCCCCTGCCCCCCCTACGTTTCCGACGTCCCTGATTATGCACGTTGCGTAATGCAAATTGTAGCTATTTCTGTATTATCTGAGTTACAGTTACTTGGTTCAAAAGTAACAGAGATAGACTTACTTGGGTCAAAAAGTCACTGAGTTACAGTTACTTCTTTAAAGAAGTAAGTCAGTTACAGTTACTTCTTTAAAGAAGTAATTCAGTTACAGTTACTGTCTGCTGGAAATTTTCTTGCAAACAAATTAAGCACCATCAATAATCATTACATGTAGTACAATAAATGTATGAAGACTTACATGTGAATTAATTACTTTTCCGGTATATAATAGAATTCCTCATATATTTACATTACAGCAAATAAAAATGATGGAACAAAGAGTCATCTCTGAATTATTTTCATTCGAAAAACCGTTCGTATGCCAGGCACGGTACTTTGCATATGGCGGCTTCAATTCCCCTTGTCCCCATTTCTTTCTCTTTCATTCCAAGACCAACAAGATCCATTCCCTCGACAATAATGTCTCTCTAGCTCCACTACCACGTTCCAAATCAATGGAGCAATAAGAAACTAAAATGATCTATGCATAAGTCAACTTTAATTTAATAAACCTATTTAGATGTGAACCTTGTGCTCAAGGGCGTTATATAGGACACGTAAGGGAGGGGGGATCAGATCAACTTATGGTATGATCAGGGTATCACAATCCAATCTGCCACCACATGGAAGTCTACAATTTTATTAAATTAGGTCTATATACGAACGTCTACCTTTCTTACATAAAATGAATTGAAAAGTACTTTTAAAAAGTTTTTTCCACCTCCACTTTTAATAAGAATTACAATTCCGGAATTAGTATTTTCCCCCTTGCTACAAAATGAAAAATGGCATCGTCGGTGTTGATTTTAATGTTCCTATTCACAGTCACCAGCTGCAATAAAAATGGGAGACCCAGATCCTGAAATACTGCAAGGCGTTGTGTGTGTTGCCTAACTATACAGGGCTGGTAGAAGTTGCCATTGAAAATTTGCTATTATTATCCACTTCTTGCTGTAGAGTTAGCAGGAACGGCCTACAGGGGACCTAGGGGCGGGGGCTGAAGTTCTCCGAAATCGACGTTCTTATAGAAGAACTAGAAGATGAAGAACTTTTCTCAGGATATCAACCAGGTGATTTCCAGATTGGCTTCCGAGCTTTCGAGAGCTAACGTCACTCTCATCTTCACGGATTGAAGAAAATACAAATCCACAAATAGAGCTACTGACTGATACTTTTCTGTCGATCTTGTGTCACATAACTTCAGGGTGTCACATATTCTGGCTTTCTTGCACTGCGTTTTTAAAACAAAATTCCTTGCGAAGAATTGCGGAAAAAAGATAATTGATTTAACAGTCCCCCAATGCAGTTACTTATAACAAAAATTTCCCATGAATGGGCAACAGCTATAAAAGAGTGTGCTTCACAATGAAAAGAAAAAGAACTTTAGAATACTTTTCTGAAATTATTGATCTCACCCATTAATTCTACCACTCATTCTACCATCGTATCTTGACCAACCATTTTCTTCTATATCCACACCCACCGAAGAAAGAGTAGAAGTAATAGCTGAAGATAATCCAGATGCAGCTATATCTTCAATGTGATAAAATCGGAGAGAAAATTCCTCGTACCCATCCAGCCTTTGGGAAAGAATCTATCGCCTATCGGGATTATCAAAAAGTCGGGAAATCTCAAATTGTCAGGAAATTCGAACATAAAGAATGCTTATTCTTAAAATTCAGCACAATATAAGAATCAGGAAATTATAAATGAAATGGTAATATTCGTGCTACAAGTTCAAGAACAACTGCTTCGGGCAGAAATCAAATGTAATATTCTAGAATTAGCACAATATCAGGAATTTTCTGAGCATTTTCCGTCCAGAGAAATTCTAGTTAAATCTTAGACATTTCACATCCAAGGTGCCTGGAGTTAAGTTCTTTCCCGTCCTGCACACCTCTAATTTAGAAAAGTAAATATCTGTGGATAAAACGGGTAATCTGGATAAATTTACTGAACCAATGGGGGGTTGGGGGTTGACCCGTTGAACCCCCCATTTAATACGTCCATGCTTGTGCTTATAAAGTGTGACTTTTTTAATTTTCATTTATTTATTTATATTTTCTTCATTATTGTCAAATAAATGTAGTAACTATATATGTTTCTACTACAGCGCCTTGAATAACGTAGTCTGGAAAACGGCACGGTTCTGCGCTCTCTGGCTGGTTCCACTCGAAAATGATCCGCTAGAGGCGCTGGTGTTGACCCCGGTGCTTGGTGTTCGACTGCTTATAATGGAAGTAAATGGAGTTTTCGCTGCAACGTCTGATTCTTTTACATGAAGCATTTCTAAGAATGTGATAATTGCTATGATATTTGGTACAGTGGTCGCGAAGATATTAACGAACATTCTAGACAGTCGACCACGTCCTGTTATCGTCATACTTTCGTTAATAATACGGGAGAAAAAATACGCGTGGAATGCTCTTGGCAACTAAATTTTTGTGTATGAATTAGGTTCATTATTATTATCATCATCATCATTTCTTTTAAAGATATACACACTGAAGCATTTGTATTTTGGATATTTACTGTCTCTTTTCTTCCGCTTTAAACTAATCGCGGCGATGATGATAATGATGAATGCATGAAACGACAAGGGAAACCCCACAAAACTTTCTTAGTGCCATCGAAATGAGTGTAAGGCAACTTTCAAACCAATGGGACAAGCGACACGGGATGTTCACACTGTCACACTAGTGACACACACTTCCAGACTGTAAAATAGCATTCATTGCACATGAGGGTCCAAACAGCAAACGACACGTTCATATGGCGTATTCGCGTGCTACTTTTACTTCGGTCGGAAAGCTCCTTAAAGGAAGGGTGCTGAGACCGAAGCGACGAGCTACAGGGGGAGTTCCCAACAAGCGACATGGTGCCTTCAGTCTATTAGCAAGCGTTGCTTGCAATTAACAGATAGGCGACACGATAAACCGCACATTACAACAACAGATCTAGGCGACACGTGTCGCTTCTGCGTCGCTCAAACTGGGCCATTTCCTCAATAGCTTGCAACATGTTGCCGTGGTTTGTTGTTCGCGCATACGCGATGCAATGAGTGTCTTGCTTTAGTGAGATTGCGCACCAAAGCGACAAGCGGCACGCGACACTTATCGCTTGAGGATTTCACCAACCGAACGCTGGCCTGTGCTTCCCGTCATGCCGCTACGATGTGAAATATTGCTCTTGATTGGCTCCTTTCCAAGCAACATATGTCGCTTCGGTATGAAAGTTGCCTTGGACCGAATGACCCTTGTTGCTTTGGTCTAAAATCTCCTTGAGGAAACGGTGCAGTCAGAGCTTGTGTCCCTACGGTTCGAAAGGCTGCATTGATTTCCGACTGCTCGCTTTCAAACGACACTTGTGGTTTGTCGCCTCGGTATGAAATATCTCTCAGGATACTATTTATATTCTAATAACATAGAAAAATAAAACTCTAATACACAGTCCAAGACCTGACGTCCGGAATCACATTGCGATGTTTCTTCTTGTGTTACGCATGCTATTTAATTATTAATTTTATTTTACTTTTCTTTCCAAATTAATGCCATTTCGTGACTGCAAATCACTCCACAAATATAACTGTTTCCATCAATTCATGTACCGCCTTTCAAGACAAACAAATCTACATAATATATTCAAAAAACTAACTAAGCCGCATTACTTTCATAAGAAAATTAGCACCGACATTGATCGCACTGCCATCTATGTTTCTCATCCGTCTGGGGAACCAGTTTCTTGGGTCGCTTTCCACACTGCGTTATTCAAGGCGCTGTAGTTTCTACTATGCAAAACTTAATTTGAGGGCAGGCCTGTAGCCAAGAATTCTTTGTAGGGGGGGGGCGAAGTCAATCCTAGAGGGGGCATTTAATATATTGTGTCGCATTGGCAGATATAGCAGGGTACACAGAGGCACTTGCCCCTCGCCCAAAAGAGGTAAGTAACAGAAAAGGGATGATATTTTGAACGAAAAAAAAAAAAAAAAAAAAAATTCGAGCAACGTCAAATAGCAATATTTCAATAATGACCTTTCCGGATTGCCAAAGAATATAAAGTTTAACATAAATAGGCTAGTAGAGACTGTATCTAAGTAGTGTAAAATACAATAATACTGGGACGATAAATGATGAGCCCCCCTCAGGCAGATTTGGCTACACTTAAAACTAACTCAAGATGTGCATATGAGTTTATTGCTCAAGTGTGGTACTCTGTCTAATCCAAGATTTTTGTAAAAATGCCCTCGGGAATTTCCCGTGAAATGATGAGCCCCCTCAGATTGATTTGCCTACACTTACAAAAGCCACATCTGTGAGATTGTTGTCCATAAGCTTGTCAAAAATATGCCCCTCTTGATATTTTTTTTGGCTACACTTAAAACTAAGCCAAAAATGCTCATAAAACCCACACCCACACCCACACCCACCCACACCCACACATATTTACTTCCGGTCCACTTCCGGTCACTTCCGGTCCACTTCAACGTATGTTGAAACGTTTATATAGGAACAATGGGCATTGATTGCCACTTTTCAAATCACAATGACCTATGGGTTGCAAACATGCTTTTAGATTGCTGTATAATTGTAAATATTGTTTATTTTACAGCCTATTCTGTTAAGGCAGTCAAACCCTGTTAGAACAAACAGCAATCAAACCTGTAACATTACAGAGTGAGCATGTAGAGTGGCACAGAGTGCATTCAAACCTGTAGAATAAACAATACAGAATAAACAGCAGTCAAATGTGTAGAGTGAATAGCAGTTAAACCCATGTCAGGATTAACAGCATTCAAACCCTGTCAGGATAAATATTTAAATATGTATGTATTTATAAATTAACACAAGTATTAATATGTATTTCCTGTTCAACAGGTACAGCAAGC
Organism: Lepisma saccharinum; assembly: GCF_977018435.1. Lineage (NCBI taxonomy): Eukaryota > Metazoa > Arthropoda > Insecta > Zygentoma > Lepismatidae > Lepisma > Lepisma saccharinum. Next base: position 54,093,452 of record NC_139242.1, read on the forward strand.
AGCCCTGAGTATCTCAGCAGGTTCATAGAAGGCATAGACAGCAGACAAGGTAATATGAGATTATTGTTGAAACAACAGAACTTTGTACCTGTCAAATATTTTATATGCTAGGAACAATATTAGCTTATAGAAGGAGTGGCATATGTGTGTTTTATCTTTGCATGGATAATTCTGCTACAGGATTTTTTGAAAGAAGATGCATTTCAAAATACATAAAATCCAAGTCACTTGTTGATGATTTCAAGCTTAGATTCTCTGGCCTATCTGAGTATGACCTGTTTGCTGTACAGAATGAAACTGAAATGCAGGGGGTGCTTATGAGTGACAAGATTTTCCAGTACCTGTGCCTGAAACTGCTTAGCAGGTTTGAAAAATTTGTATACAACAGGTGCAGGAGAATTGTTGGATTTTTTATCAATTTTTACACAGATGAATATTATTATTACTGCATGTTGAAATTGTTTGATAATTACTGGTTCAACAATTGCTATGAATTGTTTGCAGAGTATAGGATGTATACAATTTCAGATCAGAGTTCAAATTGGAGGCATTACAAATTTTCAAATAAAATTATTGACAAGAAATTAATAGATGAGAATATTGAATTTGTTACAACAGATAATGGACACTTGTACAGCAGGGAAGATTTTAAGCAAAACCTTGTCTGGTACTCCCAGTATACACACCTGAATGAGCTTATTATGTATTTCCTAAGGCAAAGATTTAGGGATTGCACCCATGATTGTATTGTTGAATCTCTAGATGAGAACAACCTGAATGATACATGCAGCTGTGGTAAACAATTATCCAGTCTGTCAGTGTAATTTTTTACATGTATTTCAGCAGTGGTCAAGTGAGCATCAATCTAGTGCTGCAACAGCCCTGAGCATCTAAGCAGGCAAACAGGACAGAGACAACAAGCAAGGTAATTGAGATTATTTTTATTGAAACAGAGCTCTGTGCTAGAAACAATCTCAACCTAGGGCAGGCAAGCAGGGGTGTTTATGTAAATTGCACATGTATCTTGTTTTCTATTAGAATTATATGGAATTACCTGATACAGGATTTTTTGAAAGAAGATGCATTTCAAAATACATAAAATCCAAGTCAGTTGTTGATGATTTCAAGCTTAGATTCTCTGGCCTATCTGAGTATGACCTGTTTGCTGTACAGAATGAAACTGAAATGCAGTGGGTGCTTATCAGTGACAGGATTTTCCAGTACTTGTGTCTTAAGATGCTTAGCAAGTTTGAAAGGCTTGCATACAACAGGTACAGGAGAATTGTTGGGTTTTTTGTTAATTTTTACACAGAAAAGTGCCATTACTATTCCATGTTGAGATTGTATGACAATTATTGGTTCAACAATTGCTATGAATTGCATGCAGAGTATAAGATGTACATGATTGCAGATCAGAGTTCAAATTGGAAGCATTACAAATATTTAAATAAAATTAACAGGAAATTGATGGATAAGAGTGTTGAATTTGTCACCACAGATGATGGGAACTTGTACAGTGGTGAAGATTTTAATCCAGATCTTGTCAGGTGCCCAGAGCATACACACACAAGTGAGATTGTTATGTATTTTCTGAGACAAAAATTTAGGGATTGTAATTATAAGTGTGTTGTTGAATCACTAGATGAGATCAACTACACATGCAACTGTGGGAAACAATTATACAGTCTGCCTGTGTGATAATACATACATTAAATTTTTAAAGCAAAATATGTATTTCAGATACAAGGATCTGGCAATAAGCAGTGAGCACCAATCTGCAACAGCCCCGAGTGACAGAAAACATCAAGCAAGGTAATTGAGATTATTTTTGTTGAAATAGAGCTCTGTAACTGTTAAATATTTGCTGCAAACAATCTCAAAGGATAGACAGGGGTGTTTAAATTATATGGAATTACCTGATACAGGATTTTTTGAGAGAAGATGTATTTCAAAATACATAAAATCCAAGTCACTTGTTGATGATTTCAAGCTTAGGTTCTCTAGCCTGTCTGAATATAACCTGTTTGCTGTGCAGAATGAAACTGAAATGCACTGGGTGCTTATAAGTGACAGGATTTTTCAATACCTGTGCCTCAAGCTCCTTAGCAGGTTTGAGAGGTTTGTATACAATAGATGTAGGAGGATTGTTGGATTTTTTGTTAATTTTTATACAGACCAGTATTATTACTATTGCATGTTGAGATTGTATAATAGTCACTGGTTCAACAATTGCTATGAATACTGTTTTGAGTACAGGCTGCACATAATTGCATCTCAGAGTTTAAATTGGAGGCATTTTAAATTTTTAAATAAAATGATTAATATGCAATTGGAGCATAGCAGTATTGAATTTATCACCACAGATGAGGGAAATTTGTTTAGTGGGGTGGATTTTGATCCTGACAGGGTTGAGTACTCAAAGCACACATCCCTCAATGAGCTTGTTATGTATTTCCTGATGCAGAAATTTAGGAATTGTGACCATGAGTGTCTTGCCCTGTCACTAGAGGAGAATAATTGGAGTGATGTATGTAACTGTGGAAAACAATTATCTAACCTGCCAATAATACATACATAGGGTTGGAACAAATATTTTGAAGCTAAACAGACATCATGTATTTAGGGCACAAGGGTTTGGAAATAAACAGGGAGTATCAGCAGCAGAGGAATGATGTGCTTAAGAAGAGTACCATCATGCCCTCAAAAAATTACAGCATTGTATCTTTGAGTGTGTTGTTGTCTTGGAGGGATAGCTATATGTGCCTAAAACACAGAACAATTCTAGTCATGCACCTGTTCCTATAGATTTGTTGCTTAGTACACACCATATAATAATGTTTTTTGACAGGAGGAATCTTTCAAGATACATAAAATCAGAGTCACTATTGAGGGATTTCAGGCTTGTGTTCTCTGACTTGTCGGAATATGATCTGTTTGCTGTAAGAAATGAAACTGAGTTCAGGTGGATGCTTGACAGTGAGCATGAGTTTAGATACATGAACCTGGGGTGCCTTGGTGATTATGAAAAAATTGCATATCTTATACACAGGAAAATTGTTGCATTTTTTGTCAGTTTCTATAATTTCTTTAGGATCAGTTACTGGTTCACAAACACAAATTTCACAGCACTGTACAATTTTTATATGCTTTTTGACCAGACTTCAAACTGGAAACATTTCAATTGTGATATTGTTATGAGTTGTTTTGATACATTTGAGTTTGTAACTACAAACACAGGAATGGTGTATTCTGGGTTGGATTTTGTTGCCAGGCAAAATTTCTACAACAGGAGAATTGTTAATATGAATGAGGTTCTGCTGTATCTGCTTAGTCAAAAAATTAAAACTTGTGATCCTGTTATAAGACCTCTTGTGTGTAATTTTCTAGACAGGAGCAATATTCACATATTCCTAGGGCACACTGTGTAAAAATGTCAAGAGGTATTGCAAAATATTGAGGATTTCAAAATTAGATTCTCAACCCTGTCAGAGTATGATGTGTTTGCCAGAGTTTCACTGGGCACTTAACAGCAAACACAGTTTCAGTCTTGTATTTTCTGCTTCACAGTGGCAACAGTGTCCTCTGGATTAACCTCCATACCTACATCTGTTAGATTGTTAATGGCTGTATGTCTGTCAGAATTATGTTGTGATGCTATTATTAGGTATAGGCTTCAAAAAATTGATTGCAAGATTTTATATGCCCATGCAGGTGTCTTGCCTGTTTCTGCATACAGACCAAAGCCTGGCAAGGGCATTGCAGGGCAGAGATATACAGCTGTTTTATTTTTTATTGTTGATATCTTACATGCCTAAGAGATCAGAGGTCTATGTCTATGACATCTACAATCTAACAACAGTATTGTTTTTAAGACCCTACATGAGAACCTTTGATGTATTAAGTGAGGCTGGGTTCAAGAACACAATTAAAGGCCGAGTAGTGCACCTGACTGATGATTTTTGGGCAGGGATAGAGTCAGAGAAGTCACTTTTATTCCCACACATAAATCAAATAGAGGGATTTGTGTTCTATCACAACTCGTCCCACCCTGTTGTTGAGGGTCACATGTTCAATCAGAACATATTCAAATACAAAACCCAGGGCTGTGTGATAGCACTAATTTTGATTCTGGGCTGCTTATATTTATGGGGGTGACTCGGCATGGCCCACTGAACAACATACTCAAATTTTGAAAAAAATCAATAATTTTGTTTCTCTGATATCTCTAAAACTATTGATGCTAGAAACATGGGGCTTGGTGATTTCTCATAGACATGCCAAAATGCAACTTTTTGATCTCTATAATTTTTCAAAAAAATCTTGTTGTTCTCTAGATCCTGAATAACTTGCCCATTTTTCAAGATAAAGGCATGGGAGTTGTGTATTTCAACTCTGTATGCTGTTTAGAAGTTTTGGGAAAAAATCGATAATTTTTTGATTTTGTGATTTCTCAAAAACTACAAGTGCTGGAGACCTGAAATCTTTTCAGGTGAATTCTGTGCATGATTCTCTATGTTTTAGGTCTCTATAATTTTTTTGATAGATGCAATATTTAAGCAGCAAATGTCCAATTTATGTCTGTTCTATAAATAGAATTTTATGAAAAGTGTAGTATTAACAGAGTTTTGAGAACTATGCATTCTGGACCACTCCAGCAGGGAAATATAAACTTGTGGTGCCCTACTGAACAACATACTCAAAATTCAAAAAATTATTGAGTTCTCAAAACTCTGTTAATACTGCACTTTTCATAAAATTCTATTTATAGAACAGACATAAATTGGACATTTGCAGCTTAAATATTGCATCTATCAAAAAAATTGTAGAGACCTAAAACATAGAGAATCATGCACAGAATTCACCTGAAAAGATTTCAGGTCTCCAGCACTTGTAGTTTTTGAGAAATCACAAAATCAAAAAATTATC